>NW_027206486.1:0-373063 GCF_024711535.1 Dipodomys merriami
GTCATCCTAGTTATTCAGGAGGCTCTGATCTGAGGATCACTGTTCAAAGCCAGCCACTCAGGAAAGTTTGTGAAGCTCCTATCTACACTGAACCACCAAATAGCCACAGGTGGAGCTGTGGCTTAATTGTCAGAGCTCTAGCTTTGAGCAAGATATCTCAGGGACAGCACCTAGGCCTTGAGTTCAAGGCCAAGTTCTTCTACCTCCAAACACACACAATCACAGACACAGACAGTCAGACAGACAGACAGACACACACACACACACACACACACACACACACGCACACACACACACACACACACAGGATAGCCCAAAGATTCCGCAGTCCCTGAGAACAGAAACATGAACTCCCTCAATTAGGATAAGATCCCACCCACTAGAAGGTGGCAGTACCAACATCAGACCCACTGTAGACAAAACATTGAGCCGCACATATATCTGGAATGTCTCATAGACCAGTATGGCATTTCCTATCATGCACACTGCTATGTGGAAAACTTAGTCACCTCTTTTTTTGTTGTTGGTCAAGGTGTTTGAACTCTGGGCCAAGGTGCTGTCCCTCAGCAATTCAGCTGAAGGTGAGCACTCTCCCACTTGAGCCAAAGCAACACTTCCTGTTCTCTAGCGGTCTATCATCAAGTCTCACAGACTATTCTGCCCAAGCTGACTTGTAACCACGGTCCTCACATCTCAGCCTTCTAAGTAGCTAGGATGAGAGTTGTGAGCCACGGGTGGCTTCTGGTTTCAGCCACCTTCATATACACAGAGGAAACCCATCTTGTCAGTCCAAAAACTTTTTGCAACCCTTCACTTCAGATTTTGATACCCAGCATCCAAATCTATCCTTCAATGGAGAAAATAAAGACAAAACAATCACACCTGCACCCCTTCGCCCACTCCCTGCCTGTCACAGACATGTCCTCTTGAAGCTGTGGCTTCAAACTGGGGCAAACTTGGGGAGTTCTTACAAATATCTTTACAGTGAGGCCAGCACTTGGTCTCCCAAACACAGCACCCTCCCCACACCCCCACACCTCCACCATCATTTGCAGGCAAAGATGTCTTACTTTCTTTCTTTTTTATGTTGTGGGGCTTGAACTCTGGGCCTGGGTGCTGTCCCTGAGCATTTCAGCTTAAGGCAAGTAATCAATTGCTCGAGCCACAGCACAACTTCTGGTTTTCTGGCAATTCCTTTTAGGTAAGAGTCTCAGGCTAGCTTTGACCTGTGATCCTCAGATCTCACATCCTGAATACCTAGGATAACAGCCATGAGCTACTGGCACCCAGCCAAACAAACTTCCATTCCTGTCATCCTCTCCCCCCAGCAGACTGAAATCTGAGGACTGCAGTTGGATGCCACTTAGCAGCAAGGCCCGTGAGAACTCTTTATCTCCAATTAAACACCCCAAAAACCTGGAAGTGGAGCTGTGATTCAAATGGTAGAGTGCTATCTTGGAGCAAAGAAGATAAGATCCATGCCCTAGTTTCAAACTTTTTCTAGCATAGACCCGCCCAAGAAAGGGAAGCAAGTGGGCACACGGGAGCTCAAAGCTAACACAATACTCAGGACTCCCACAACAGACCCCATCCAGCTCTGATTCTCTAGATTCTATGTCCTACACCATGGCAGTCTTAGATGGGACTGACCATGCACCAAGTTGGGACATTCAAGTACAATCTCATACTGAAGATCCCCTGACCTTATCACTCAGGATCTCTCGCTGTCCTGCCTGAAAACTAGGCAGTGAGGTAAGATCTAGTTATCCACCACATGATATGGGAACCAAAGGGATTCCTGGTCAAGGGACAGAGACTGGGGGGATCTAGTTCCCTCTTTGGGAGGTGAAAAGGGAGGCTCTATCCCAGAAATTTTCCTATGTTGTGAGTATTATCAAAGAAACAACCCTGCTCAGACCACAGTGCCTCTGATTTTTCCACCAGCCTCTATCCAGCTCTGCCCCACCTTCAGCCTGCCCTCTCTGAATCCCAGATCTGCCATCTATACTAAAGAGTGAGCCAGCCAAGAGATGCACTTCCTGCCCTTATTCAGAGGCTGTCCTGTGTCAGTGGCATGCGTACCTCAGTCTTTGGTGAAGGAATGAACACCAGGAGTGGCATCATCAGATTGAGCCCTGGAAAGTCCTAGTCCCTAAGGGTGTACTGCACAGGCATCCTGCAGTGAACGGCAGCCAGGTTGTCAATGATGAACCCAAGGTGCCAGGACTTTTAATAGCAGTGTGGCTGGGTCAAAGGCTGGTAGTCTATGTTGTCAGGCGAGGTCATGGCTCCAAAGGCCTGACACACGTGACCCAGGATCATTCTCCCTCTTCAAATTCCTACTTATACTTTGATCCCCCCTTGAAACTCTCTCACTCCAATACCTCCCTAGCCCTTGGAAACTTTCTTTTTATCTGACCAGAAAATAAACTCAATGAGGCTGGGCATAATTGATACCTGGTGACCCACTTTGAGCCCTAGGTTCTACCCAAGGCTGGTTCCCTATATTGTCAGTGACCACACAGCTCCTGGATGGCATGAAGTTTCTGAGGGGTCAGTGGCTTGGTCCTCCATACTGGCTTTAGGCTCTGAAACTGTCCCCACATAGATTGTGAATAATTGGCTCCCTTGATCCAGAGACTCCAAACCATGGCTTGCATGTTCTCCCTTCTTCCTTCCTTTCCTTTTTTTCTCCCTCTGTCCTTCCTTCCTTTCTCTCTTTACTTTCTTTGTGTCAGTTCTGGGCCTTGTACTCGGAGCCTAGGTGCTGTCCCTAAGCCTTTTTACTCAAGGCTAGCAGTCTATGGCTTGAGCCACACATCCATTTCTGGTGTTTTGTTTTTGGTAGTTAATTGAAGACAAGAGTCTTACAGGCTTTCCTGCCCGGGCCAAAAGCCTCAATCCTCTGATCTCATCCTCCTAAGTAACTAGGATGACAGGCTTGAAGCACTGGCATCCAGATCAATCCAAGGTTTCTTCATGGGTTGTGGAACCAGTCGTGGAACTTTTCATTGTCTATGACCCCCCAGAGCCTCGTGCACACTGTAATGGTTTGTTGGTTAAATAAATGAGCATCTATCTATGACAATATTACAGAAAATCCCATCTGATTCAGGTAAGAATCCTCTGTGGGGGAGTGGGGAGAAAGCCTGTGTAGCTCTCCCACAGTTCTCCCTCCTCCCTCTTACCCACTCCTGGTGCCACAACACTTAACTGTTTTGGCTCTGAGGGTGTGAGCCACTATGTACTTGCTACATTCCAGAGCCTCTGGGATGCCTGTCTTCTCAACGATCTCTGTCCAGCAGCTGACCAGCTCTGTGGCACTCAATTCACCATGGAGGTGTGAATGAGTTTGCTGTGAGCTGAATGGCTGGCTCAAGGGGACTCCTGTTCTCCCCGTGGGGCCAGGCAGGATTGTCCACCACATGTGGCCCCTAAATTTCATGTTGTAGATGAAGGATTCTTGAGGTAGCCTGGGTTCTCTGAATCTCCCAGAGTCCAGTACAGATGCTGGGAATCATCTCTACTCATTGCTGGCAGGCTGGGGATGGTGAAGTCACAATGTCTGCTCCCCACAATGTCCTCGATTGGGGTCATCACCCTAGAGAGATGCCACAGCTGCCAGAGAAAGGCAGTCAAGGCACAACGTTCAAAGCAGGAGACTATCTGGCTTGGGAACTCTGCGTTTGCCTCTTTGAACATCATTGTTTGATGGCTGAAATCATCCATCTAATTTGATCCATAATCCCAGGTATTAGTGGAAATTGCCAGCTTAACTAAAAAAAAAAAAACCTGGAAAATGTGGTATTTAATTTGTCCCAATCAAACTTAAAGGGTTCCAAAATCAGTGGTCCCCTTTTCCTTCCAGACTGCCTATAACAGGTTACAGAAACTGGCATTCAGCCAGCCCTAGCTAACTGCTACCTCTTGATACTAAGCGGGCTCCAGCAAGGGAAATGGACTTGACTACCACTGCCCAGCTGGAAACAGCCCAGGCAGGACGCAGACTGGATTCTGCAGGACTCCAGGGAGGATTGACACTGAGCACTGCCCCAGGAGGGTGTCCTCACCACCAGGGGGGCACCCGCAACCCTGTGCCAGAATGCCCACAGAGACAGTTAATGCCCTAGATATGGTTCCCCTCTCATCCACTGTCATGGTGAACCATCTGCCATGTCACACCATACGCCAGTCCCCAAAACCTCATAGCTTCACAGCCCCTGCCTTATCATTTCCCTCATCTCGTTCCCTAATTATGTTGGGCAAACATTCCAAACCCTTGAATTCCCTCCAACTAAACACACAAGAGCAGAGTGTCTGGCTTGAAGAATGTGGCTGTGATCTCATTCACCTCATGAAACTTCTGGCTGGGGATAGAAGGACAGGCATCCACTCCAGTCCAGGGTTCACAAAGTTCTTCTAGAGGAGGCCCACTCTGGCCCAGCAGCTCCTGTGGGCTAAAAGAAAGGGGGAAGAGAGAGGTGGAAAGAGGAAGAAAGTAATGTCTACTTAAATCTTCCATAAAGGAGCCATGAAACTGTGAAGGAGAAAACAAAAATTGTGGTTTGGTTGTACTTGGTATTGATGAAGAACAACAACAACAAATACACACACACACAGAGAAATAAAATGTTTTTGCTGTTTTTAGACATGGTAACTTAAATATATTTTCATTGTTCTCATCTCCCTGCTCTCCCAACACACACACACACACACACACACACACACACACACACACACACACACACACACACACACACACACACACACACCTCCAAAATGGTGACAGATGACACTTCCATGCAGCACCTGCAATTTGCCAACTGATCACTCACCTGAGGACAGTCAGGCTGTACAAGGAGAAAGATTCTCTCTCTCTCTCTCTCTCTCTCTCTCTCTCTCTCTCTCTCTCTCTCTCTCTCTCTCTCTCTCTCTCTCTCTCTCTCTCTCTCTCTCTCTCTCTCTCTCTCTCTCTCTCTCTCTCTCTCTCTCTCTCTCACACACACACACACACACACACACACTCACACACACACACACACACACAGACTCAGAGTAGTACCTCTCCTAAGTTTGTTGATTCCTCATCGGAGCACGCGGGTTCCCATTCTCCGTTCCCTTGTCAGAACCAAGGGCTCCCACACAAGGGGAGCACCACTCTAATGACAGAGCACAAACCCGCCTCTCCCCTTCTCCAGGGCCAGACCCTTCCCCTTGGGAACAACCAGCCTTAACTCCTCATTCACCAAAACCCTACGCCAGGATGCTGAGTGAAGGAATCCCCAGACAGGTGGGTCCTCAGAGCAGGACTGAAACAAGCAGTGGGTCATGGGGTGCCAAGGGGGGTGTCTGACCCAGGGTGGGGGCGGTGTTGAGGAAATGGATAGGGTCCTAAAGGCTACATACATGCACAGACTCCTACTTCCAGCCTAGATACTTCTGGGCAACTGGGCAGATTCTTGGGGAGGACAAGGAGACCAGATGGACAGGGAACACCGGCAGACGCTGGCAGAGCTGGGAATTGTGATCACCCTGTGAGTACTGTTGACAGCTGGGGTGGGGGGATAGGCCGGGTATATGTGTGTCTGAGGGCGTGTGTTCCTCCCATATATTCACCTAGTAGCTGACGCCCAGTGCCCTCACCTCCCTAGTGGGCTTTTCTGGGACCCTCCTCAGATGAAAGGATGACTGAGCACAGAGGACAAGGGCTCACATAGCAAGGAAGGCCTATCTGCTGCATCCAACATCCCCCACTCCCAGAAAAAAAGGAAAAGACCCAATAAGGCAGGTGTAGAGGTGATGTTCCCCACCTCTGACTAAAGCCACCAGGTTCCCACCAGGGAGAAGAAGGGTGCAGATGTGGGACTGTGTAGCTCCCACTGCTCCAGCCAGGGGCTCAGTGGTGACCCCTTCTCACCCATTCTTGCATCTCCCCATTTCCATGGATACTGGCCACTAGGGATGGGGGTGAGTTCCCAGAGTCAACACCCACTCCCCAACCCCCCACTCCTGGGACACATTTGTGGCAGAGTCAGGGCTGGCCTGCCTGGTGCTGGGGAGGCATGGTTGGGACACAAGAGGGTTTGCAGGGGGGGAGTGGGAGTGGTAGGGGGAGGTCGCAAGGTACTGACCTGCGATCGGCCACTTACTTGTGCTGCTGGGAGAATCTGTAGGCTGTGGTTCTGTGTGCAGCGTGCAGCAATGGTGTGAGGGATGTGCCTGAAGTGCTGGCTTTCTATGCTATGTACTCCTGGCCCAGACAAATGCTCCCACAGCAGCAGAGGTTTTGAGGCCGCCATCCCTGGTGTATGTGCCTGCTCTTCTCTCTGCTCTCTCTCTGCCCCCACTTCTCTCCAGGGCTGCCCTGCCCCTGTTGCACAAGTGCTGCAGTCCATGTGTGCCCCTGGCTGCAGCAGATATGTGCCCCCTTAGCCACGCCCTGTCCTCCCCTGGGTCACGCCTCCTCCCTCCCTCAGCCACGCCTCCATCCTTGGCTTTGTGCTGTCCTGACTCTCCCCTAAGTCTACCAGGCCATGGCAGAAGTAGTCTCACCTCAGGTCAGGGCTTCCCCCCAACCCCAGCAGCTGCCCGGGGGGGGGGGGGATCGAATCTCCACTCAGCCCAACGGAGGACTCTTCTCCATCCACCCCACACCAAGCAGGTGCACGGTGTCTCTGTATGTTTATGTGTGTGTGTGTGTGTGTGTGTGTGTGTGTGTGTGTGTGTGTGTGTGTGTGTGTGTGTGTGTGTGTGTGATTTTTGGGGATACCAACCTTGCAAGAACTCAGAACGATTTAAAAAATAGCACAAAGAATCCTGTGTAATGGACTCAGCACAATAGCAACCTTTGGGATCCTCATGGTAATCTAATGACTAGTAAGATAAGACATGCCATTTTAGCATCACTAAACTTACATATCATAGTATTATGACATCATATGTCATAGTGACATTATAGACATATTGTGAATGCCTATTCTGTGATTTCATTCTATTTCAAGTGAGCAATATTGGTGGATTTCAGAAATCCATTGTGACCTCAAAACCATTGTGATGTGAAAATCCCTTTGTGACATCACAGTGCCATTGTGATAGTAACCTGTTGTGACATTACAAACTGGTCCTGTCCATTGTGACCTCATCACCAAGGTGACATCATAAAGCCATTATCATATCACATTGCTGTTGTGACATTACAATCAAGTTGAGACCTCCCAAACCCATTATGACATCTTTAGCACCTTTGAAAAAACATATGGCCTTTGTGACATGACAGTCCCTTTGTGTACCCATATCCTCATTGTGAAATGTCAATTGAGATCAGATATACCAGAGAAATATCACAAAGTATTTACAATATAATCATAGGTGTGACATCACATTGTCATTGTGACAAAATCAGCTCATTGTGACATCACAAATCTGTAATGACATCATACCACTATGACATCACATTGTCATTGTGACATCATATATACATTATGAATGCCTATTAGGTGATTTCATTACATTTCAAATGTGGCATGTGGATTCATATCAAAAACACATTTTGACTTCATAACCATTGTGACATCACAATCCCTTTGTGATGTAACATTGAAATTGTGATATCTCTAAACAACTGTGACAACTCAAACATGTCCTGTCTTCAAAAGTTTTGTGACATGTTGCCACTGTGTTATGTTAGGCACATTGATAGCTCAATCTATTTTCGACCTCAAATTATTTTAGGAATGACATGAAATATTAGAAATATACTTTGACATCATGAGCATAGTGACATCACACTGCTAGATGTAATGACCATTGTGTCATATTGTCACATCACAAATCTGTTTTGACTTCATTACATTTGTGCCAACAAATGCTTTGGAATCCTCACAAGCCCATTCTAAATTTATATACTCATTGTGAGTTAGTGACAATTGAGGTCTGGAATGCCATTGTCACATCATCAATCTACTGCGACATCACAAAACAATTTTGAACTCATCACTATTATAGCATCAACAATTAATTATAATTTGACATCATATTGCTATTGTGATATTACTGTACCATCATGCTTTCACAAACCTATTATGACCTAATCACATCTTAGAAAATGCATGGCCTTTGGGACATCAAGCTCCTTCTGTGAACTTGTATCATTGTGAACTTGTAGCAATTGAAATTTGAAATAATATGTGATATTACAAACTAGTTTTGACATCATTAACCCATTTTTATATCATTAACGTTTTGATAACCAAAACCTGTTAGGAACTTTAGCACTTGTGACAAAAAACATGGCGTTTGTGTCATCACAGTTCATTTGTATATGTCATGGTGACTTCATTCTCATGTCCTCATTGTAAACTAATAGCAATTAAGATCTGACATACCATTGTGACATCACAAACCATTTGTGCCATCATCACCAGTGTGATCTCAATCATTATGACACCATCAGCACATTGTGACATCAACAAGCTACAGTGACCTCATAGCATTATGACATCACATTGCCATTTTGCTCTTAGACACATTGTGAAAGTATATCCTGTGATTTCATTCTATTTAAAATGTGGCATGTCAGTTGATATCAGTAACACATTGTGACCTCATAACATTGTAACATTATAAGCCCTGTGTGACGTCATAACTGGTGTAACATCACATTGTTGTTATGACATCTTTAGCTTATGGTGACATCACAAAATGGCAATGACATTATAGCATTTGCCATTATGTCATTGTGATATCATAGTCACATTATGAATGCCTAATTTGAAATGTGGCATGTGAGTTGATATCAGAAACTCATTCTGATTTCACAACCGTTGTCACATCAAAATCCCTTTGTCACATTAATTTGGCAATGTGACTGGCAATGTGATGGAACTAAGACATCATGATATCAAAACACACATATACAAAACACACAATGTGTTTCTGATAACCGACATGCCACATTAAAAATAGAATCAATAACATAATAGGCAAACACAACGTGTCTATGACATCAGAATAACAATGTGATGTGGCAATGCTATGATGTCATTGTAGTTTTACATGTCAAAATGAGCTGATGGTGTCATAATGGCAACATGATGTCACAATTATGATGTCAGAAAGGATTTGTTATGTTTCCTTGGTATGTCTGATGTCAGTTGTCATTTGTTCCCCATGAAGTTATGGATACAAAAAAGGTTCTGTGATGTCACAGAGGCCATGTTTGTTTTCAAAGGTGGTTATAAGTCATAATAGTTTTGGAATGGCACAATGTGATCCATAATGTCACAATGGAATGAGATGTCCTTTTGGGTTTTGATGTCACCGTGGTGATGAGGTCACAATGGCTTTGTGATGTCACAGTTTGTTTGTAATATCAGAATGATCCAATTTCAATTACTCATAATTCAATATGAGGATACCATTTGATAGAAGAAGCTTCATAGTGTGAGGTCATACTATGTGAAAACCCAACGGGACAGTGATTTCACAATGACAATGTGATGTCTCAACATCATGTTATAATAATGTTCTGATGTCACAATTCGTGATGCCATACTGATGAGGAGGTCATAACTTAGTCATAACTTGTGTGAAATGGTGCCATTAGGATATTTTGGCTTTTAGTAAGCTTATAATCTGTTTTGAAACATAATAAATCAGGTATGACATATGATATCAGAAATTGACTCTGACATCATGAACATTGTGACATCATGAATATTGTAACATCACATTGATAGACATCAAGATCATAGTGGCACAATATGAACTCACAAATCTGTTAGGACTTCATCATATTTGTGAAACACATGACTTTAGAGACAACACAGTCCCTTTGTGAACTCATATCTTCATTGTGAATTAATGACATTTGAGACCTGGCATGCCATTGTGACATTTCCAACCAATTGTGACAGCACAAACCTATTATACTAGAAACACATTGTGATCTAATAGCCATTGTGACAGCACAATCCCTTTGTGATCCCGCATTTCCATAGTGATAATACTAACCCACTGTGAAATTCCAATCCTCTCAAGCCCAATCCAGGTATGAAATGTGATACTCAAATCCAGCGTGACATCTAGATCATGGTGACATCACACTGATAGATGTTATGAGCATTTTGTCACATTCTGACAACACACACCTGTTAGGACTTCATCACTTTTGTGAAAATACATGCCTTAGGAGACATCAGAGTCCCTTTGTGAGCTCATGTACTTATTGTGAGTTAATGAAAATTGAAATTACATGTGTCATTTTGATATCACCAACCCATTGTGACATCACACACTTCTTGTGAACTCATCAGTGTGGCATCACAAATTATGATATCAAAAATTATTAGGTCAACATATCGCAACATCACATTGCCATCATGATATCACTATCCCATTGTGTTTTCAAAAACCTAGTATGTCTTCATAGCATTTTAGAAAATTCATGGCCATTTATACGTGTCTTCTTCTGTGAACTCATATCCTCATTGGACATGTGAAACAGGACATGTGATTATGAGATGTGACTTCACAAAACTATTTGATAGTATCACCAATGTGCCGTCACAAAACCATTGTGAGCTTTCATTGACATTTGACATCACTATCACATTGTGACATCGCAAACCTATTAGGACCTCGTATCACCTTTGAAAAAACACATGCCCTTTGTGACAACACAGTCCCTTTGTGGAACTATACCTTCATTATGAACTGACAATTGATATCAGACATGCCAATTTAACATCATGAACCTTTTGTGACATCACCAGAGTGACATAACATTTTCATTATGACAGCATCAACTACTTTTGACATGACAAAACTACAAGGACAAGATAGCATTATGAGATCACATTGTCATTGTGATGTTATAAAAAGATTGTGTATGCCTGTTTTTAACATTTTTTTGTCGGTCGTGGGGCTTGAATTCTGGGCTTGGGTGTTGTCCCTGCTCTTCAGCTCAAGGCGAGTGCTCTATCACTTGAGTCTCAGAGCCACTTCCGGTTTTCTAATGGTTTGTATTGGGAATAAGATTCTCATAGACTTTCCAGCCTAAGCTGGCTTTGAACCGCGAACCTCAGATCTCAGCCTCTGGAGTAGCAAGGATTACAGGCGTGAGGCACCAGCGCCCAGCTTTTTCATTTTATTTCAAATTTGAACATGTGTGTTAATATCTGAAACATAATGTGAACTCATAACCATTGTAACATCATAAATCAGCAATGACATCAAATTGTCATTATGACACCATCAGCTCATTGTGACATAACCAAACGACAATGGCATCACAGCAATATAAATCACAGTCACATTGTTACATCATAGACTTAACAGTGTGAAGGCCTATTCTGTGAATTCGTTATATATCAGAAACCCATTTTGACCATATAACCATTGTGATATCACAATCCTTTGTAACATCACATTGCCATTGTGATATCATTAACCTGCTGTGCCATCACAAACCAGTCCTGTCCTTATAAGTTTTGTGACATACTGCCATTGCCATATATTAGGTCCTTTCTGAGCTCATAATCTGTTTTCAATCTGATGTTTCTGGTATGACAGGTGATATCGGAAATCCCCGGTGACATCAAACTGCCAGATGTCATGACCATTTTGTCATATTGTGACCTCACATTTCTAACAAAACATGCCTTTGGAGACATTACAGTCCCTTTTTGAACTCATATATTCATTGCCAATTAATGACAGTTGAGATCTCCCATTCCACTCTGACATCGTGAACCCATTATGACATCACAAACTTATTGTGACCTCATCACGAGAATAGCATCAACAACTAATTGTTGTATCAAATCATTATTTTGACATGATATTGTGGTATTGCTGTTGTGATATCACTCTCCCATTGTGTTTTTACAAACCTCTTATGGCCTCATCAGATCTTAGAAAATTCATGGACTTTGAGACTTCAAGCTCTTTCTGTGTACTCATGTACATATGAACTCTAAGGCAAGGAGAAAATCCATCGAGTCACATTTAATATAATAAACCATTTTTCACTAGAAAGGGGACTGTGATTAACTTAGTCAGGACTTGATACCCAGGTTCAATAGCAGCCTTGACCACCAAAACTCAGACCTCCAATGGGCAGCTCCACCCTTTCTTAATTGTTCTGCAAACCACCAATCACAAAATTATGATCTCCAAAGCTCCAAAGCTCAATGGGCAAGGCTTTTTTCTTTTCCATTCTTCCCTCCTTCTCTACAGACCTGTCATTCCTTCCTTGTCTTTCCCCTTTTCCCTTCCACCACTTCCTTCTTCTCTTCAGGCCTCTCGTCTCCACAGGCCTGCCCTACTCGGCCCCAGTGACCAATTGCCAACCTTCTGCTCTCCCTCAGCTTCCCCCTTCTCAGGTTTTTCCTTTCCTGCTGTCTCACAACTTTCTTCCATCCAGGTAACTCCCATTTTTATCTCCCCTAACAATGCCCTGAAAATGCAACTTATATATAGGTTGTACCCCTCCTCCCTCCAACGCATCTCAAGACTAACAGTTTTCAGCCATCACTTCCAAAACTGCCCAATGCTCAATCACTTCTTGACAGCTCACCGTGTGAGGCTTGACACCTCCACCTTTGGCAGCATTCCCCACACTCTCCGGTGGGCCAAGCCAAGAATTTACAATGAATATCGGCTCCCACAGATAATCCTGGCCCCACTGGTTATTATAGTATCCTCATAGTGAATTAGAAGAAATTGAAATTGTCTATGTCACTGTTATATTACAAACTTGATGAGACATCTTTAACTCTTTGTGGCCTCATCACCTCGGAGACATCACAAACTCTTTGTGTTATCACATTGCCATTGTACCAACATGATCACATTGTGAAATCCCAAAACTATTATGACTTCAGAAGCTTTCAAAGAAAGCATGGCCTTTGTGACATGACAGGCCTTTTGTATACTCCTATCCTCATGTTGAGCTAATGACAATTGAGATCAGGCATGCCATTTAACATCGCAAAACCTTTGTGACATAATCACCAGTGTAACATCACATTGTCATTATGATAACATCAGCCCATCATGACATCATAAAACAACAATGACATCAAATCACATGTAATTGTGATGTCATAGATACATTGGAATGCCTATTCTGTGATCTCATTCTATTTCAAATATTGCTGGTGGGTTGATATCAGAAATACATTGTGACCACATAAGCATTATAATATCACAATATCTTGATGACACCATATTGCCATTATTATATCACTAATGCACTGTGATATAACAAAACAGTCTTATCCTCATAAATTATTTGACATGCTGCCAGTGTGATCTCTTTGGCCTCCCTGAGTTCATAAATTGTTTAACTCATAATACTTCAGGCATGACATGTGATATCAAAAATCCACTGTGATATCATGACCACTGTGACATCACACTGCCAGATTTCTTGACACTGAGTCACATGAGGACAACACAAACGTGTTAAGACTCATTACACTTGTGCCAACGTATGCCTTTGGATACATGATTATCCATTGTGAACTTATATAGTCATTGTTAATTTGAGATCTGTCATGAGATTGTGACATCACCAACCCATTGTCAAATCACAAACCTATGTGACCTCATCACCTGTATGGCATCACCATTTGTAACTTCAAAACCATACTATCTCATGTAATGGTAGCATCACATTGCCAATGGGATATCTCTGTCTCATTGCATTTTCACCAGCCTATTATGTCCTCATAATATTTTACAAAATTCATGGCCTTTCTGACTTCTAGCTCCTTACGTGAACTCGTATCTTCATTGTGATCTAGTAGAACGAAATTGGACATGTAATGGTGATATTACACATTCATTGTGACATCACATCCAAGTGTGACCTTATCATCACTTGACATTACAAACCCATTGTGACATCATATTGCCACAGTGATATCATGATCACCGTGTGATATCCCAAAACTGTTGTGACCTCTTAGCACCTTTGAAAAAGCATATGGTGTTTGTGAGATCATGGTCCCTTTGGGTAACCATGTTGTCATTATGAACAAAGACAACTGACATCAGACATGCCAAATTACCATTACAAACGCATTGTGACATCACCTCCAGAGTGAGATCACATTGTTGTTATAATACCATCAGCCCATTGTTACATCCCAAAATGACAATGACATCATGGCATTATGACATCACATTTTCATTGTGAGGTCCTAGAGACAATGCGATTGCCTGTTCTGTGATTTCATTCTATCACAAATGTGGCATATAGGTTTATTTCAGAAACCCATTGTGACCACACCATCATTGTGACATTACAAACCCTTTTTGACCTCATATTGACATTGTGATATCATTAATGCAATGTAACATCGCAAATCTGTCTTGTCCTCATAAATTTTGTAACAAGCCACTACCTTGGCCAGGCTAGATGCGGAGAGCTAAATTCAGTCTCAACCATGAACCATCAAACCTCCAAAGAGAAGTTCAGGCATTTGTTAACTGGTCTGCAAACAACCAACCGCCAAAATAATGATCTCCAATACTCCACACTTCAAAGGCCAAGGCTGTTTTCCTATCTCTTCATTATCCTTCTCTACAGATCTGTCCTACCTTTCAGCTCTTTTCATTTTTTCCTTCCAGCATTCCATTCTTCACTTCAGGCTGCTCTGCTCTTGACAGGCCTGCCCTGCCTTGTCCAGGTGGCCAGTTGCCGTCCTTCACCTCCTTCTCACTCTCAATTTCCTCTCCTCCCAGGTCTTTGCCCTCCAGCAGTCTCATCATTTCTTTCCATCCAGGCCTTTAACCTTTTTCTCTCCCCTTATCTTGCTCTGAAAATGCAGCTTATATATAGGCTGTACCCTTCCCCAACTGCAATAATTTCTTGCCTTCCAGTTTTTAATCATCACTTACCAAATGTCCATGCCCAATCACTTCTTGGCAGCTCACCATGTTGGACTTGACATCCTATCTCCTTCAGCAGCATGTCTTGCCCCCTTCAGTGTCATGCACCCCCTTTCAATTGGTCCAGATTAGGAGGCCATGATGACTATCTGTTCCGGTGGATTATAGGGGCACTGCTGGTTATTACAGTGTCCTCATGGTCAACTAGTAGCAATTGAAATTGGACAAATAATTGTGATATTACAAACTCGTGACATAACTAACCCATTGTGACCTCATCACCACTGTGACATCACAAACCCATTGTGACTTCACATTGTTGTTTTTGATACCAAGATCACATTGTGACATTTCAAATCTATTATAACCTCTTATAACATTTGAAAAATGCATAGCTTTGTGATATCAGAGTCCCTTTGTGTACCCAAAGCCCCACTGTGAAATATTGACAATTGAGAATCAGACATGACATTTTGACATCCAAAACAGTTTGTGAGATCATCATAATTGTGACATCACATTATCATTTTTATACCATCTACTCATTGTGAAATCACAAAACTATAATGATAGAATTATAACTTCACATTGTCATGGTGATATCATAGACACATTATGAATGCCTTTTCTGTGATTTCATTCTATTTCAAATGTGGCATATAGGTAGATATCATAAAAAATCAGGAACTCATAATCATTGTGAGATCACAATCCCTTTGTATATCATGTTGCCATTGTGATATTACTAAACCACCGTGATATCACAAACCTATCCTCTCATGATAACTTTTGTGACATGCTGCAATTCTGATACCTTAGGCCTCATTGTCCTCATAATCTGTTGTTGACCTCATTAGATTTCACATATGACATTTGATATCACAAATTCCCAGTGACATCATGACCATGTTGGCATCATACGGCCAGATGTCATGTCCATTGTGTCAAATTCTGACATCACAAAACTTTTAGGATTTCAATATATGTGTGACAACACATACTTTTAGAGAAACCACAGTCCCTTTGGGAACTCATATACTCATTGTAAGTTAGGACAATTGAGAATCATAATGTCATTGTGACATGCCCAACACATCACCAATATTTTGTGACCTCACAACCAATGTGGAATTATCAACTAATAGTGACACCAAAACAATATTTTGACATGATGTAATGAGTTGACATTGTCATGGTGATATCACTCTCCCATTGTTCATTCACAAACCTAAAATGACCTCCTAACATTTTTAAAAATTCATGTCCATTAGTACTTCCAACTCATTCTGTGAACTTGTATGCACATTGTGAAATAGTAACAATTGAAAATGGACTTGTGTTTAGATATTACAAATCATTTTGACGTCAAAAGCCCATTGTAACCTCATCACAACTGTGTATCATAAAGCTATCATGACCCCTATGTACCTTTGAAAACACACATGGCATATGTTACATCATAGTCCCTTTGTGTATCCATATCCTCATTGTGAATACATGACAATTGAATATATATACGCCATTGTAACATCACAAACCTTTGTGACCCCATCACCAGTGGGACAACACATATTCATTATTACACAATTACCTCCTTGCAACATCACCAATTTACAATGACCTCATAGCATTATGACATTTATTGTCATTGTGATGTCATAGTCACATTGTAAATGCCTATTCTCTTATTTAATTCTATTTCAAATGTGGCATGTGGGTTGATGTCAGAAATATATTGTGATCTTATAAATATATGGCATCACAATCACTTTGTGACATCACAGTTCCATGGTGATATCACTAACACACTGTGATATCACAAACCTGCCCTGTCCTCATAAGTCTTGTGATGTGCAGCAATTATGATGTCTTAGGCCCTTTATGAGCTCGTAATCTGTTTTCAACCTTATAATATTGCAGTTATGATATATGATATCATAAATGCACTGTGACATCATACCATTGTGACATCACACTGACAGACATCATAAACATTGTGTCACACTGTGACATCACAATCCTCATCTGACTTCATAACGTTTGTGAAAACACATGACTTTGGAGATACCACAGTCTGTTTTGAACTCATATTCTCTGTGATTTCATGACAGTTGAGATCCGTTTTGCCATTTGGATATCACTAATCAATTGTGACATCATAGACCCCTTAGCGTATAGCATCACCAATTAATTGTGACATCAAAACTTTTTGTAATGTCACAATGTGACACGATGATCATGACATCTGTCAATATAATGTCACAATGGTCATGATGTCACAGTTGATTTCTGTTATCTCAAGTCATACATGAAATATGAGGTTGATAACAAATTATGAGGGCAAAAAGGTCTAAGATATCACAATGTCAGCATGTCACAAAAGTTATGAGGACAGGAGAGCTTTGTGATGTCACATTGTGTTAGAGATATCACAATGGTACTGTGATGTCACAAAGTGATTATGATGTCAAAATGGTTTGTAGGCACAAAATTGCGTTTCTGATATCAACTCTCATGCCACATTAGAAATACAATGAAATCACAGAATAGGCATTCACAATGTGTCTATGATGTCACAATGAGAATTGTTGTCATAATGCGATTCTGTCATTGAGTTTGGTGATGTCACAATGAGCTGATGCTCTCATAATGAAAATGTGATGTCACACTGTTGAGGATGTCACAAACACTTTTTGATGTTATAATGGCATGTCTGATCTCAATTGTCATTACTTAACAACAAGGATATGGATACATAAAGGGACTGTGATGTTGAAAAGGGCCTGTGATTTTCAAAGGAGCTAAGGGTCATAATAGATTTGAGATGTAACAATGGAATCATCATGTAACAATGACAATGTTTTCACAATGGCTTTGTGATGTAATGGCGGTGATGATGTCAAAATGGATTTGTGATGTAACAACGAGTTTGTAATACCACAATCAAATTTCCAATTTCAATTGCTACTAGTTCACAAGGAGGATACTGTAATAATTAGCAGTGCCCGATAATCTATTGGGTCTGATAATCAGCATGGGCCCATCTCCTGGCCAGCTGGGGAGGACAAAGAATGCCACCAAAGAAGGTGAGTCATCCTGTGGGAGGGACTGGTGCATTAATCACCATGTGTTGAGCTGTTAAGAAGTGATTGGGTTGTGGGCAGTTTGGGATGTGATAGTCGAAAACAGTCAGTTGGAGTGGAGAAAGGGTACAGACTTTATATAGGCTGCTTGTTCAGAGCAATAGAAGGTGAGAGAAAAAGGAAAAAGTCTTGGAAGGAAAGAACTGGTGTGATAGCATAAGGGGAAGACCTGGGTGGAGAGGAAGTTGAGAGAGGGCAGAAGGTGAAGGATGGCAACTGACGAGCCCTGCAAAGCAGTTCAGGTCTGTGGAGAGTGGAGAGCCCTAAAGAGAAGAAGGACCTGGTGGAAGGGAAAAAGGAAAAGACCTCGAAAGAAGTATAGGTATGTAGCGAAGGAGAGATAAAGAGAAGAGGAAAAGAGGCTGTCCCTTTGATGTTTGGACTTTTGGATATCATAATTTTGGGGGTTGCTGGTTTGGAGAACTTTTATTATATAAAACGTATCTCGATGGATTTTCTTGAACTATAGAGGTCTTAATTTTTCAAGACTCCATCGAGATAATCCATTTGGATTGTATCAGGCCTTGGCCCCAGGGAAAAATCCCCATAGGTGTGAGTGTCAGCCTTCAGGGTTGAGAGTCTACCTCGAGTGTTTGTCTCCGGAGGTCCAACATGGAAAAAAGTCATTTATGTACCTCTAGAGGTGCATCTTGGCATGCTTGCCAGCTTGTTTAGGACCCCTAAGGAAGCAATTTGTGGCTTCCTTGGGACGCCATCTGGAACCTACTTGAGAGATAATGTAGGGCTTCCATGGGAAGCCATCTGGAACCCCATCAAGAGTACATCTGCAACTTCCTTGAGAAGCCATCTGAGACCTACGCTGGAGGTCATCTGGGGCCTTCTCCAGGGGCCATCTTGGACTTTCTCCAGAAGTCATCTGGGGCTTCCTCAGGAGGCCACCTGAGACCTCTTCAAAAGTAGTCATTGGGGCTTTCTTAAGAGGCAATTTAGGACCACCTCCTGAGGTCATCTGGAGCTTCTTTGGGAGGTCATCTCAGGCTACCATGATGAGAAATCTATGACCGTCTTTGGACATCATCTGGGACTTCCTTGAGAAGCTATATAGGACCTTCCCTGGAGGTCATCTGTTGCTTTCTCAAGAGGGTTATTTGGAACTTCCTCTGGAGTTCATATGTGGCCTCCTTGAGTGGCCATCTGGGAGCTACTTGAGAGGTAATGTCAGCCTCATTGAAAAGACATCTGGAAACTCCTTTGGAGATTATCTGACACTTCCTTGGGAATCAATTTGGAACCTCCATGAGAGGTCATCTAGGGCCTCCTTGGGAGGACATATGTGACATCATCCAGAGGTCATCTGTGTCCTCCTCAAGACACAATCTGGGACGTTCTCTCTGTCATCTGGGACCTCTTGTAGAGGTCAACATTGAGAGGTATGACACATGTGGGTTAAGTGTCTGTGGCTCTTGGTCTTTGTATGTATGCTGATAGTTCTATCTGTGTCCTGCATACACCTGTTTACTCCTTTTCTCAGGATGGGAGAACAAGACCTTAGGTTGTCATATCCAAAAAATATTCTCCCCCAGGTTTACAGAATTCCTCAGTGGAAGATGCACTGATGTATTCTCTCTCCTATTCTTTGCCATCAGTACCTCTAATGTTAAGTCTTCCCATACCAAAAGTGGTTACTTGTACTAGTCTGAGGTGGTACAAAGTGGTATGTTACCCTTATTACCTTTGAGATAGGAACTTGGAGGAGATGGTGGGCAAGCCCTATTTCTAGTATATGTTCCCTTTACAACTAGTGACCTGTATAACTGGAAACAGCAAAATCCATCCTTTGCAGAAAAAAAGGGGCTCATTACTTCATTAGAGACAGTAATTTTCACACACAAGCACATCTGGGATGAGTGTCAGCAAATTTTACAGGCACTTTTCACCTGGCAGAACAGGGAGTGAATCCTGCTTGGTGACTTGAAGGTGGTCCTTCGACCAGAGAGTAGCCCCACTATTGATCCAGAAAGTCTTTCCATAGACTTACCCAAGCTGAGACTAACAGCAATTGAGGTATGGAGGTGGTTACCTATTATTACCAGGTTCTGTTAGCAGGGATACCGCAGTGGCTAAAAAGCCAAATCATCTATCTAAGTTGGGTGAGATGGTACAGTTCCCCAGTGAGCACTCTAATGCTTTTCTGAAACTTCTCCCAGAAGCCTATAGGACATATAGGCCTATTGATCTTGAAGCCCTGGAGAATGAAAGAGCCCTAAATATGGCCTTTGTTACCCAGACAGCCCAAATATTAGAAGAAAGCTTCAAAAGTCAGAAGGTTTTGAGGGAAAAAAGTTTATTCTAATTTGGAAGTAGTTGCCCAGAGGGTGTTTGTTAACAGAGATACCCAGGAAAAAGAGTCTGAGAAGAGGGTTTGAGTTTTGGTAGGAGCACCAGAATAGGGATCGAGAAACTCTTGGCAAAGACAGTACAATTCATTTCCAAATGGCAATAGGGAACCTCTAAGAATACATCAGTGTGCTCATTGCAAACAAAATGGACATTGGGAAAAGGAATGTCCAAGGAGGAGAAAGATAGAAAATGACAGGTTAATTAATTACATTAACCACCTGGAAAATGTGTTTACATCTCTGGAGAAACATGCAAAGGAGCTTGGGGCTCTGAATTCCAACTATGTTCAATTTAAAAAGCAGCCCTCTGAACTTCAGAAATGTGGCAAAGAAAAAATTCCACCCTTCTATCTCAAAACATAGTCTTATAAAAGACTGTGTCTCCAATATGTGCCAGTCAAACCCACCAAGAGATTAAAAGCACATAGAAAAGCACATTGGAGAAAACAGAGAGAATTATTTGACATGAAGAAAAGATTTGAAGATATAAATTAGGAACATCTGAGAGTCAAAAATGAGAAGAAAATCCTCAAAAGGAACCTAGAAAACACTCAAAATCAAATGAAATTCAAGTACATTAGCCTGGGTGAGCATGAGGCAAATTAGGGGACCACAGGTGAGAGGCAAACAGGAGCACAGGACAGCAATTTTACCATCCTTGCTAACCACAAGTGAGGCCAAAAAGAGATCCTGATGCTGCATTAAGAAATCATTGCCATGAAAAAGGAGCTGGACCTCATAGAAGAATATATTAGGCTGAAGTACATGTCAATTATCAGCTTTGAAATGTGTCACCAGAAATTCAAAGCAAAAGAGAAAGAAGGAAAGGGTAGTTAGCAGAGAAGATGGGGAAGTGCTGTGTCATAGAAGATGAGGCCAAGAAAAGTGAAAAGGAAAATATCAGGCCCAAGTTCTCAATTATTAACTAATGCCCTAGGAATAAATTGGAAGTTACAATCCATTTATAAGCCTCACAGTTCAAGCACTAGAAAGAATGAATATGACCTTAAAGGAAACTTTAACTAAATTAAATACAGAAACTGGCAATAGCTAGGTAAGCCTCCTCCT
Source organism: Dipodomys merriami (assembly GCF_024711535.1). NCBI lineage: Eukaryota > Metazoa > Chordata > Mammalia > Rodentia > Heteromyidae > Dipodomys > Dipodomys merriami. The sequence goes on from NW_027206486.1 coordinate 21,470, forward strand.
CTTCACTCTCCTTTGAGCAAGATGTAGCCCATATGTTAATGGATTCAATCCCTTGAAATACTTTAGTGTAGAACACCCCCTTGGGTTCCTAAAATTAGGAAGGCTATATTAACAGAAATGTCTAACTACAATCTGCAGGTTTTACAACATATTCTTTTATGTACCTATCCTTTGGTAACCAAGGCCCAACGGCTGGATAAGAAAAAGTCCAACTGAAGGGGAGGGACCAAGAAAGTGATGGAACAGCAGGGAAACACCACAGCTCTCTCCAACCAAATACTGAGTTTGGATTTCAATGCTCTGTTTCTCCAAGTGACCCACAAAAAAAGGCAATTACTTAGAGAGATAAAGGAAGTGCAAAAAGAAAAGGGAAAAACCTACAGAGACAGTAAAGTGGGAAGACCCTTCCCCCACCCTTTGTTGATGATGGCGCTCCATGTTGCGCAGCTTAAGTGATGGGGTTTTGTGCCAAGCTGCTTAAGTGCCCCGGGACTGGACCCTATGAGGACCACACACCCACAAACATCCCAATTCTCCCAGGAGACTCCCAAGAGCTGGGCCAACCCAGAATATACAAACAGAAATCTCAGAAGGCAGAGCTGGAACAAAGACTCCCCTCACCCTCCCTGGTACAGCTCCTCTGCCTGGCTGGTACATGTAGCCCATCCCAGTCAGGAGCAGTAGCAGCTGTCAACAGTGGCAAACGACCCTAGTATCTCAGGGTGGCACCTCTGTCCTGCTGGTGTAAATAGCCTAGCTTAACCTGGAACAGAAGCAGCAGCTGGCAGTGCTGGCAAACCACCCAGAATTGGGGCAAAATACCTCTTGGCACTTTCCCAGACCAGCCTGGGGCAGCAGCGGTGGCTGAGGTGGGGACAGCTACAGTGAACAAGTCCAGACCTGTGGTGGTTTGTGCCTCTCCATACTGGCCTGCATAAGTGGCCCAGCCTAACCTGAGACAGCAGCAGTGGTTAACACCTGACTTGTGGTGGGGTGCCTGGCTTGCATAAGTGGCCCAACTGATCCTGGGGCAGTGGCAGAAGCTGGGGTAGTGGCAACAGCTGTGGCAGCAGCAGTGGCATCAACAGTGGCAGCCAACAACTCTGGACCCCTAGTGGGTGTGGCACCTCTCCATACTGGTTTGCATAAGCAGCCCATGGTGGCAAAGGTGGTGAACAACCATAGACCTGAAGCAGGGTGGGGTGCTGAGCAACCCCAGAAGAGAATCCCTGGGCTGGCTTTGAACCTGAATACACAGACCTGAGCCTGCTGAGTAGCTAGAATTAAAGGTATTCACACCAGTAGGGTCTTCCTCTTGCAACACCCCTAACTTTTTCTAAAATAGATAATTTCTTAGTTCAAACATGGAATTTAAGCAAATACAAGAGGATCAACATAATACTGAGCATAGTGGAATCTCCCAGACTTTCCTGCCTGGGCTGGCTTTCAAACGTGATCCTCACATCTCAGCCTCCTGAGGAACTAGGAGGACAGGTGTGAGCCACCTGTGCCTGGATGATCTGGCCTTACACCACAGTGGACTAGGAGCACCTGCAATATTTTCTTTAATTTTCCTGTGCTAGTTTGGGGGCTTGAACTCAGGGTCTGGTCTCTGGTCTCTAAAATTTTTCCTTCAAGGTTACCACTTTACCATTTGTGCCACAGCTCCATTTCTGGATTTTGGTAGTTAATTGGCAAGAAGAGTCTCATTAACGTCCTCTCCTGAGCTCGCTTGACCCTCGATCTATATCTCAGTCTCCTGAGTAGCTAGGATTTACAGGGGTTGAGCCACTGGTGGCATTGGGCTAAAAGCTTTTCTAAAGCAGGAGTTTTTCCTTGCGTTTGCCCTGACTCCTCCATTCAAAGGAGGCCTGAGGGTCAGGAGTTGTGAAAACAGGTTTCCAACCACAGGAAATGGCTTTGGGTCTTTGGTGAAAAGAAAAGCTAATCGTCCCCCTGAGCGCTATTCTGGGACCCCACCCTCTGCCCTGTGATTCAAGTCAACTTTGACCCAGACTTGAATAACCTGCCAGACTTTTCTGAAGCCATAAAACCTTCATACCATTCACACCACCTGCCCTGCAGCACACCTCAAGACCTTTGCCCATGCTATACTTTCTGCCTGAGGCTCTCTGTCCTGTACCCACATATTAGAACTACTGTGAAATTTTGGCACTGGGTATATCACATCCTAGAGAAAGTCTTTCCTTCCCTTCTCCATCTTTTTTTTTTTAATATTGAGTTGCTAGACATGGAATTTGTGCAGGATGACTGGCAAATGCTCTATATTGGTGTATGTGTGTGTGTGTGTGTGTGTATGTGTGCCAATCCTGGGGTTTGAATTCAGGGCCTGGATGCTATCCTATCCCTGAGGTTTTGTGTTCCAGGCTAGCACTGTACTACTTGAACAACAGCTCTTCTTCTGGCTTTTTGGGTGTTTAATTGGAGAAAAGTTTCTTAAATTGACTTTTCTGCTTACAATTAGGATCCTTCCTTCTGAGTAGCTTACAGGGGTGAGCCACCAGCACTGCCCTCTACCCTACCTCTTACCTATAACCTCGGCCCTCCTCTGAGTCCGAGAAGAATATGTCTCACCAGGCTCAATTTTTTTTTCCCAGTCTTGGTGCGTGAACTCAAAGCTCATACTTGGGAGAGACTCTAAACATGTGAAGACTGTGACAAATGTTTCCATTTAATTATGTATCATGTTTCAAAACTTTAATTATGTATCATGTTTCAAAACTTAATATAATGTTAATGAAAAATGAGTCAATGTCCTAAATTTTTGTGTATAATTTTATAATAGATGTGCAAAATATATTATGTGTATAATAATACTAAATACAACAATCAATAAATGAATCAAAGAAAAATACAATACAAAATCAATAATAAAATTATAATCTGAAATTAACATACATATATAAGTATATATCATGTATTACACATGTATAGAAATATTTCTTCCATTGCAGGGCCATCATTCAGGCCCTGGGAACTCTATCCTGAATTTGTTTTCCTCAAGGACAATGAGCTTCACATTCACCCATGGTACAAAAGAGTTACCTGGATGGTGAGCTCAAAAACTAGCAATGACAGAAATATTGGCCCCAGTTCGAAGACAGTGACTTAATTTTTTTAATGGAAGCAGTTATGATTATTCAGTTCCATACTGAGCATTAAAAAAATAGTGTAGAGTTTTGTACAGCTATCCAAACATCCTGCCCTTACTTCCAAAGTGCTTCTCTGAGAACTACATTGTGTCTCCTTTTTTGTATGTTTTTTATTGCAAAAATGTACTACAGAGGGGTTACAGTTCCAGGAGCAAGGTAATGAGTACATTTCCTATTGAGCATTATTTACTCCTCCTGTGTTTTTCCCCTATCATCACTTCCCTCCCATCTCCACAACTACATCCCCCTGCTGAGGTCAGTGACTTAGTTTTTCATTTTTGGTTGGCACAAGGCTTGAACTCAAGTAATGGCAACTCTTCGCTAACATTGCTACAGATTTACCAAGACCCTGAGTTCAAATCCCAGGCTTGAAACGAAAACTTGCAGAAATTCCAAACTAGGGAGCTTTATTTTTTTAATTTAGTTAAATAATTATACATATATATGTAAATATATACATGTGTGTGTATATATATAATATATATATATATTATATATATATATATATATATATATATATATATATATTGATTTAGGCCAAGCATGGGGCTTGAACACAGGTCGTGGAAATTCTACTTCAGCTTGGATATGCCTTAGCTGGGGTCCAGTCTCTGGACCCATAGCCGATCCTGGGCCAAGAGGGCTTTCAGGAAGAAAAAATCGTTGGAAAGCACAAAAAGTGGTGAGCTGCAGAGAGCTGGGGTTTTACAGTTTTTTTCTTTGAACAGTGACCATCCTGGGTCTGAATGACAAAGCTGCAAAGTGGACCTGACCTGCCATTGCTGGTGGCTGGCAGGCTATCAGTGAAGCCATAGGCCAACCTGTCAACATAGTCCCTGGGTGAAATCGTAGTTCTGATATCAATCACAGGAGATCACAAGAGACTCATTCTTATGCATAGGAATACTGATTGAAAGAGTAGTTTATTCATCGGTCTACTCTAAAGTTGGATGCAGTAATCCTAGAATGCTGATTGAGCTTAATTAATATTTTATTAAGCATGAAAAGAGCAATATTCCTTCAATGGCGGTTTAATAAATACCTAAGAGTTGGTAGGAACATAGTGGGTGTCATTCTATCATACATAGACGGCTATGGAACTCTTTACAAATATATATATATTTATTTGTACACCTCCGTCTGCCTATCCATGTATCCCTGTTTTGGCCAAACCTGGGGGTCGATCTCAGATCCTAGGAACGACTTGACATCTTCATTGGCTAGAGGCTGCCATGCTCAAACTCACCCAATCATGAATTGGGCCTGCTAGGCAGTAAGTTCAGATCCTGGCCCTGCCAGGCATAATTGAGAACACATCTAACATCTAGATCTAATGTGACAGGATGTAAACAATGTAATAAATGGTATAGGTGTCATCAGAGTCAATAAAATAAATTCTAAATAAATGAATGACACAAGAAATAAAATAAATAACCACACCAAACACAATATGGACTGAACATCTGTAAGGACATATAAATACTATCTTTAAAATATATATATAAGGAGGGCTGAGAAGGTGGCTCAGTGGTAGAGCTCCTGCCTTGCATGCATGAGGCCCTGGGCTCAATTCCTCAGCACCACATAAGCAGAAAAAAAAGCCGGCAGTGGCGCTGTGGCTCAAGTGGTAGAGCACTACCTTGAGATGATGAACTGAGGGACAGCGCCCAGGCCCAGAGTTTAGGCCCACAAGTGGCCCCCAAAAAATTATATATGGAGAATCTTTTCTGTGCCTGAGGCTTGAATTCAGTCCCCCTATGCGGGGAATGGCAGGAGATCTTGAGGTACTAGTTTCTGGCCTGGGAAGAGTAATGGAATGTGATTGATCTCATCCTTGAATGAGTAGTTTGTGCATGATGCAAGTAGGAAATGATAGGCAAGACTCATGGAGTATCGATTATTTGTAAAGAAGTTGATGAAGCATGACAATAATCATCACAGTCATGAAATGGAGGCATCAGTAAAGATCCAAGAATCTGTATTCATGCAGATTGGATTCCACCACAGGTTACCATCTCTCCTACTCTATACATGCATACTACCTTCAGCTTATGAATGGATGACTGCTGTGCTCCCCGCTCTCCTCTGGGAGGGGGGCTCAATCGCAGGTTCCAAATGCTGGTGTGCTCATGTGGACAAATTCGCCACTTGGTCCTGCTAGGCACCGAGTTCAGATTCCCTGCCCTGCCAAAATATTTATCTTGATGTCAGAAGTCAATCATTGCACCTGTTTTCTTTCTGTGCAAGTCCTGGATCTCAGCTAGGATGCACAATGCTTGAGCCACCCTGTGGCCATGGGAATAAGTTGTTATCCATGTCATACCAGTTATTCCTGTCATCATATACTCAAGAAAATACACAATACACCCATGAATAGCATACAAAATAAAGAGAATAACTACACTCAATGCACGATGCAGTCCACACACGGATGTGAATATACATCCCATGTTTCAATGATCATTGAGGACTATTTTGGCCTCCCTGGGGCTCGATCTCAGTTCCTGGGAACGGCCCAGCTCCTTAGTGGCTCACAGTCTGGTGTGATCACGTGGACCCATTGGGCACTTGGGCCTCCTAGGCCCAAAGTTTGAATCCCAGCACTGCCAAAAATTCACCCTGATGTAAGAAGCCAGTCCTTGCACCTGTTTTCCTGTACTGTGCAAGTTCTTGGGCTTAGCTAGGAAGGAGAATGTATATGCAACTCTATACTCATGGGAATATGTTGTCATCCAGTTCACCACAGTTATATTTGTCATCCTATACTCAAGGAAATACACAATACATCAATGAATAAGACATAAAACAAAGAGAATGACTACACCAAACGCAAGATGCCGCCCACCCATGTTTGGAAATATAGATCCTCTATTTAATTATGAATTTATGACTATATTGGCCCCCACCAGAGCTCCATCTCAGGTCCCAGGAATGGCCTAGTTCCTTAGTGGCTCAAAGCCTGGTGTGCTCACCATGACACATTCACCAATTGGGCCTGCTAGGTTTGAGTTCAAATTCCTGCACTACCAAAAGATTTATTCTGATGTGAGAAGCCTATGGTGGCACAGGTTTTCCTGTCCTGTGAATGTCCTGGGTCTCATTGAGGATGGAGAATGCTATATAGGCTACTCTTAGCCATGGGAATAGGTTGTCATCCATGTCAGCACAGTTATATCTGTCACCCCATACACAATAAAATACACAATACATCCATGAAAAAGACACAAAATAGAAGGAATAACTGCACTGAATGCAAGATGCATACCACACCTGTAAGTAAAGAAAAATCTTATGTTTTAAAAAGGTGGGCTTGTTATTTTGTCCAGTGCTGGGGCTTCAAATCAGGCCCTGCCCCAGGCCTGACATTCTACTCTTCAAGGATGGCGAGCTTCCCCTTCTCCCACAGTGCAACAGAATTACCCAGACCTCAGCTAAAAATCCCAGCACTGACAAAAGATTCATATTGATGTCAGAAACTAAAAATCCCAGCACTGACAAAAGATTCATACTGATGTCAGAAGCCAGTCGTTGTGCCTTTTATCCTCTCCTGTGAAAGTCCTGGGTCACAAATATGATGGAGAATGCATGGACAACACTGTAACCTTGGTAATGGGTTCTCATCCATGTCAGCACTGTCATAGCAGTCACCATACTTATTAAAATACACAATACCTCCATGAATTAGAGACAAAATAAGGAGAATAATTGCACTGAACCCAAGATGCTAACCAAACATATATGTCAATATAGATCCTTTGTTTAAATTATGAATTTCTGACTATAGTGGTCCACCCTTGGGATCAATGTCATATTCTGGGATTGGCCACACTCCTTAGTTGCTCACAGGTTCATATGATCACCTTGACTGATTGGCCAATTTGTTTTGCTCTGCCATGAGTTCAGATACCAGCACTATCAACAAGCGGATCGTGGAGTAAGAAGGAGAGTGTGAAACTTTTATTCCTTTTCTCTGAGAATCCTGGGGGTAAGGCATGAGAGAGAACATTTCTACAAATCTAGATGTTCTGTGATAGGTTGTCATGAATGTAATAAACACATTGAGTACATAAATGAATAAAACAGAAGATACAAGGAACAACCCCACCAAACATGTATGGACTGAACATCTATAGGTAAGTATAAATCCTATTTTTACAATATATAGAAATATTATGGTTTCCAGGTCTGGGTCTTGAATTCAGGACTAGGGAACAGACCTGACTTTTTTATTTTCATGAAAGGTGATCTTCCCCTTTATGCACGTTGCTGCAGATTTACCCAGAGCCTGAGTTACAATCCAAAGCCTGTAAGAATAAACTATGTGAATTGCAATCCAGGGAGTTAATTTTTTTCTCAGCATGGGTCTTGAACTCAGGTCGTGACAACACTGCCTCAGCTTTGATCACACTAAGATGGGGTGCAGCCACTGGACACACAGGTGCTTCTGGGATTCTACACCCCCACGTGTTGCAGGGAAAACAATGCACAGAAAAAATGTGGCCTTTTATGTTTTCTTCCTTTGCACAGTGACCCTTCTGGGTCTGAACGACACTGTTACAAAGGGGACTTCACCTTGCATTTCTGAAGGCTGGCAGACAATCAAGGAAGCCATAGGCTCACGTGGCAACATAGGCCCTCATTTCAAATCCCCATACTGACACCAACCAATGGCAGGAAGTACTAATAAACTGGTTCTCATCCAAAGGCATAACACTGGAATTTTGTCAATGTCACAGTTGAATGAGTTGATCGTGAATGATGATCCTATAAAATTAAACAGCATCATTTCAGAAGGCTGATTGATTTTATTTAATATTTATGAAGCATTAAAAGAATATTATTACTTACAGGAACACAATAATTTCAGGACACTGAGTGCTTTCATTAATATTTAACGATGAAAACAATAACATTAATTACATGGACGCATAATAAATACCCAGGAATTGGTAGGAATATAGTCTATATAACTGAATAATGTATAAACATCTCTGGCACTCTATAAACACACACACACACACACACACACACACACACACACACACATATATTAGCATACTGCCATCTACATGTCAATCTGTTCTTCTTTGGTTAACCCCTGGGTTTCTCAGGTCCTGGGAACAACCTGCACCTCAATTTCCCCCAGGATGGCATGTTTGCACTCACCCATTCATGAATTTGGCCTTGTAGGCCATGAGTTCAGATGTCAGTACTCCCAAACAATGAATCGTGGAGTAAGAAGATGATGGTGACACATGGTTTCCTTTACTGTGAATCTTCTGTGTGTCAGGTATGAAGTGGAATACATCTGTAGACCTATATCCTATGTAGTCAATGTTTTATGTGCTATAATAGTCAATACAATAAATGGTCAATACATGAATAAAACAAAAAATAAAATAAGTACTCTGAATGCAATAAGGAGTCAACATATGTATAAAAATATAAAACATATATGTAAATTGTACATGAATAGGGTGTTTTCTAGTGCTGGTGATCGTTTTCAAGCCTAAGGAACAGACTTGAATTTCTTGACTTTAAGGAAGCAAGCTTCCTCTTCCCACACAGTGCAACAGAGTTTTCCAGACTATGAGTTCCAATCCCAGTCCTGGTAGAAAAAACTCACCTTTATAGTATTTGAGGCCCAATTCTTAGGTATTTCATTATGCCTCCATTTGATGAATGTGATTGCTTAAATGCTTAATAAAATATTAAATAAAATCAATCAGTGTCGTGTAATATAATTGTGTATAATTTTATCCTAGAATCATTCAAGAACTGTTCGTTCAATCATGACTTACATCACATTACATTGGTAATCATATGGATAGGAACAAGTTTCTTAGGATCTCCTACCATTTGAAGGTGGCACGACCAGGATTTGAATTGTGGGCTCCAGCTCCCACCACTTCAACCCAAGGATCGGGAACTCACCAGTCTGTCCAAGAACATCAACAAGGCCAATGATTAGGCAGGCACCAGTGGCTCTCAGCAGTCCTTCTTGATACTTACAAGGCTGTGAATAGAGGATCATGGTCAAAGTCACCCTAAGCAGGAAAATTCTTGAGACCCCTTCCAACTTCAGTGCCAACAAAGCCAGAAACCTTGTGGCTCTAGTGTAGAGGACCAGCCTTGAGGAAAAACAGCTCATGAACTGTGCCCAGATCCTAAGTTCAAAGTCTGGGACTGGCAACAAACAGAACTATACAACAATCTGTGTAGCCATCCAGTTAAAGCAGGTCACCCTCTTCTCTCCAACTGAATTGGACAGAATTTCCTGGGAAAAAGGCTGGGAGAACCACTGTCATCTTGACTCCACCCATGCTACTTGCTTCACAGGATTCTTGCCACACACCCATTCTTTCATGCTTCTTTCTGACCAATGGGATACAAGAATGGTGGCCATGCCCACATTCCATGCTGCCAGGTAGCACTGGGATTCCCTGTTAGTTTACACCACTACCAGCAGTTCAGGAAGGTAGAAGGGACTCAGTCCTGAGGAAGAGACTCGAGGTGATTTTGGAATATAGTAGAAAATTGATGCTCCCACCCCACCTGACCCTTCCCCTCCCTTCACGCAGTGCCAGGTTTCAAACCTCAATCAATGTCTAGCTGCCAGCCGGCCTAAATCCCAGACCTGGTCCCTGCCCCTAGTCTTCTGTTCTGGGCCCATGTGTCCATAATGCTGGCGCTATAGCTGCTGCCCCAATTGGAGCAGCTGCCAACAGCTTCTCCCAGCAGCACAGGTGAGTTTCTGTCCCAACAACCACCTACCCCGGGTCAAACACCCCTCTGGGTGCACCATGACCCCCCTGCTTGTTTCCTCTCCATGGCGCTGATGAGCCACCTTTCTGTCTTGAGGATTTCTGAGATAGAAACTACAAATATGCTCAGGCTGGGCTGGATCACGGACCTCCTGTGAAAGGTATGCTCCACCAGGCCTGGTCCTCTGTAATTGGGATGGTAGACATGTGGTGTCATGCTCAGTCATCGGTTAAGATGGATTATCCTAAACTCAGTCCATAGCAGCGGATTCTTGACCACAGGTGAAGCTCTTGGTAGGGCCTCAACCATTGGACCTCAGTCTCCTCACAGGACAATTGTGAGGAAACAAGGGATTTATACAGAACAATCTCTGGAAAAGAGAGGGAATGGCCTTCAGATAAGGTTTTGGCAATTCTGTGAGCATATGACAGGAAGATACCAGAAAGGGCTCAGGTGGGGCCTGTTATTAATCATGCAACAGGTGTGGGATTATGAACCAAAACATGGCTCTCTTTCATTACTAACCTATCCCAATGAGGAAGGGGATCCTTCACTTTGTTCAATTTTGCAGCTGGGGAAACCGAGGCACAGAGAAGCCAGATGACCTACTTATGACCTCAAGTTCACAGGAAGCTCGGCCTGACTTCTCTACCATGCTCCCTAGGACAATGGGTGCTATTCAGTCCACTTCTTGTGGTGGGAAGTCCACTTCTTTCAATCGTGGTTCTTGAACTCTAGGATTGGGCATTGTTCCCGAGCTCCTCAGCTCAAGGCTAGCACTTTATCACTTGATCCCACAGTGCCACTTCCAGTTTTCTGGTGGTTCTTTGGAGATAAGATTCTCAAACACGTTCCTCCAGGGCTGTCTATGAACCATGATCCTCATATCTCAGCCTCCAGTGTAGTTAGGATTAGAGTTTTATGCCACTGGCACCCGATTTAAGTGTAATTCTGATTTTCTCTCTCTCTCTCTCCCTCTCTCCTCTCTCTCTCTCTCTCTCTCTCTCTCTCTCTCTCTCTCTCTCTCTCTCTCTCTCTCTCTCTCTCTCTCTCTCTCACTGTCGCTCTCAGGAATGGGTAGAATGGGTGCTGTAGGAGGTGGGCCAACGTCCCCAGGTAGCTGGAACCCAAGATGGCCCACTCATTCTGGAGGTGGGCTGTGGGTAGGGAGCTGTCTCGTTCAGCGTGTTGATACATCTCCATGAGATCAGCCCTCTGAGCCCTTGCAAGACTGTCAGGGTTATTCATTTTCCATCTAGCCTTACTGGATTTATTATATTGTATTCTTTTCTACATTATTTTCTAGCACCTGGCCAATATTATGGTACATTGTTACTGAATGAAAATGTAATGTTAACTTAAGAAAGTCATTTAGGGATCTGGGAATGTGGCTTCATGATATGATGATTGCCTAGCATGCATGAAACCCTGAATTCAATTCTTCAGTACCACATAAACAGAAAAACACTGGAAATGGTGCTGTGCCTCAAGTGGTACAGTGATTGCCTTGAGCAAAAAAGCAAAAAAAAAAAACCCAAACCAAAAATCATTTAATTAGTAAATGCAAAATAAAGAACCCATACTTGGAATATATAATTGCTCCTGCCATACTGACACCTGACAATAGTCCATAATTCATGTACTTTTTCTTATATTAGGATATTGTGTTGAAAAAAAGTTTTGTTCATTAGGTCAGAGCAATTAATGTCTTGAATGTGCTTAGATGTCAGGTGAAGATTAATTCTGGAAATTCAGATTCCAGATTTTTGAATGGTCTCTGCTAATCACAATGAGAAGTGTAGTCTAAGTGAGATTTGGAAATATTTTTGGTTATTCATGGCACCACAACGGCAAAAGCAAATTAACAGTTGTGACAAAAGAGAAGGAATAACTCCAGAGTTAATGAATAAATGAAAGTTACTAATGTATACCAGAAACGTTTATAGAGAACCATTTTTGGTTATTGAACAAATAGTTATCAACTAGTCTTATTCCGCATTACCTTTAGCATTCTAAATCTCTTAGGCTACTTCTTAATCTCTGTGTAATACATGTATCTCCTTCTGTGCTGTTTTTTCTTACCTTAACTTCTTTGTTTCTAAAAATCTCAGTCTTTCTATATTTCTCTATGAACATTTCCTGATACTAAATACACCTACACAGACGGCAGAGAATGCTAATTAAGGGTCCCATAGCTCATGAGTCATTAATGAAACAACATGGAAAAGGAGGACATATTTATTATTACCTCAAATTTTCTGAAAAGCTGCAATGCCATCATTTGATTCAAATTTCCATTATTTGTCTACATAGTGTCATTCAGTGCACATAAATGCAAATATGAGCTGGGTGCTGGTGGATCACGCCTGGAATCCTAGCTATTCAGGAAACCAGAGAATTGTGGTTCAAAGACAGACTGGTCAGGAATGTCCATGAGACCCTTATCTTCAATTAACCACCTGAAACCCAGAAGTGGTGCTGTAGCTTAAGCGGTAGAGCACTCAATTTTTGCTGAAGAGCTGTGGGAGTGTGCCCAGGATCAGAGTTCAAGCCCCACAACTAACAAAATGTTTCCCCAAAAGGAAGGACAAGATCAATAATCTTCCCAAGCAGAAAAAATAATTTCAAAATGATTCAGTGCACCTAATTTTGCTGAGTTATTTAAGTTATGGCTTCTTTGCTAGACATATTCTCTTCCTTTAAAAATTGTCAAATACTAGCTTTACAATAAACTTCATCTAATATTTTTTGTTTCAAAAGAGAAGTCTATACAGTTGATGTCACTTAGCTTTCTTACTATCTTAATTCAAAGCCAAACCAGGCAGGAGAGTCTGTCAAACTCATCGCAAATTGAACACCAAAAAACCAGAAGTGGAGTTTTGGCTCAAACAGTAGATTACTAGCTTTGGGGGCAGATGGGCAGGAAAGACAACTGTTCAGGGACAGGATCCAGCCTCTGGGTTCAAGTCCCAGGACTAGCACAAACTAAACCAACAAGCAAATAAAAATCCCAGATTTTTCTTTGGGGCCCTCTTTAAAGGTGAACTGGTCAGAGAAGAGGCTTCTTTTGCTGATTATATTGACTGGATCCTGCTTTTTTGGAATCCTTGTTGCTCTGGAGAACTCAGAACCAGACCAAAGGAATTGATAACTGAGTCCTGCATCGAGAATCATCTCAGGGGTGAAATATCCATCTATAAGACACATTAAAACCTCTATGTCTTTGTTCCTTTGCAGGAGAACACTTTTAAAACAATGTTATTTCCTTTAGTTCTATACTGGCCTTCAAATGGTACATTATTTCTTTTTGTAACACTATGAACTAGAAGTTTACAGAAAAAAAATTATATGAGTAAAGAACACACTCAAAAAGCCAGGGACAGAGTTTCCTTCAAGCCTTGGGATACTTTTCTTGTACAGTAAAAAGGAAAGCACAACGTAACTTGAACTTTGTTTTTCCTCTATGTTCCATTCCTCTCCTGGGGTCAGTTTCCACATCCAGTAACAGTTACTTCCAGTAACAATCGATGGTGCTGCTTGAGGTATAGTGAATGTTTTCTGGCTTCACTGAAATAAGACTAGTACACCTATGGACCTGAGGTAAAACGTATTTCAGAGACAATTTAGTAAAGAGAAAATATGAAATTTATATTGCTTATAAATATATTATACATGAGTACATCTAGTTCAAACTTTGTAAGTTCTCTGTAAGTTAAGGCGAATTTTAAATGGGAAGAAGGTTTTCAGAACATTCTTTTTGTGAGTGTACGTGCTGTTCATTATTTCCCAAGTGTGCATGAGCTAACAGTAAGGAAACAATAGCAATAATAGGAGAAAGAGAAGTTCTGTGTTTAAGCATAAGGGTTCCATACAGTATAGAAGACTACAAATAAGCAACATTGAAACAATAAAGCCAAGTCCAGTATGTAGATTTATGAGAGTGATATACAGAAAACAAGACTCCTATGTGGAACATGAAGTATGAGGCCACTCCCATTCTAAATCATGCTTGCTAATCATGCAACTTTGTAGAAAGTACAATGGAAGAATTATTCGGTTTTCAATGCAAGTCAGATATAAAAGCATGGATTTAACTGGAGAAATGTCCATCTTGTGAGAGCAGGGATTATGCTAGCAATAAACTGGTGGCTAAGATCTCATTTCTTTTTTTTTCTTTAAACACACACACACAGACACACAGACACACAGACACAAACACACACACACACACACACATTTATATATATATAGTTGTTGGGGGTGATCTTGGGATTTGAACTCTCGGCCTGCGAGCTGTCTCTATGCTATTCAGCTCAAGCTAATGCTCTACCACTTGATCCACAGTGCCAATTCCAGTTTTCTTTTAGTTAATTTGAGAAAAGAGTCTCTGGGACTTTCCTACCGGGGCTGGCTTTGAACCTCAATCCTCATATCTCACCATGACCCAGCTTACGATCACATTCCTAACAGTTAACACTCAAGATGTGTAATGTGTCTGTTCATCTATCTTTATAAGAATTCTTTAGTTAGGGCTGAAAGGTGTCTCAGAGGTACAGAGCTTGCATCGCATGCATGAGGCCCTTGGTTCGATTCCTCATTAGCACTTAAGCAAAAAATAAAAAAGCCAAAATTGGCCCTGTGACTCAAGTGGTAGAGGGCTAGCCGTGAGCTGAATTGCTGAGGGACAGAGCTCAGGCCCAGAGTTCAGGCACCATGACCAGTAACCCCACCAAAACAAAAAAAAAAGAATTCTTGTGTTAAAAATATGGGCTACAGCTTAGACATTACCCTCACAAAAATGTTTGTCGTTTAAAAGTTGATACTCCTGGAGAAATAAAACCTAAGAATGTAAAGGAGTCTGGGAAGTTCTATTGGCATCCAGCCTGGGCAGAACACTCTCTTTGCAACAGTATATAAATTTAAGCAGTCAAAATCTGGATTGGAAGAATGGCTCAATTGATGGAATATCAGTCATGAGCAAGATTGCTGAATAAAAGCTTGAGGCTTTTGCATATATACATACAAACATACACATACACCCAGAGGCACTTATTTTTTTTTTTTAAATTGTATTTTATTTTATTTGAGAACATACTGTACAAAGGGGCTACAATTACATGGGCAGGATAATGGATACATTTCTTACCAAGCATTGCAGCCTCCTCCTTTGTTTACCCTTCACTTCCCTTCCCCGCCTCCCCCCTCCCCCCACCCAATTTTACCCCCCTCCCCCCACCCAATTATACCCCCCTCCCCCCCCCACACCGGCATTGTAAAGCTGGTTTTGACATGACATTTTGTACTTCTCATTGTTGCAACAGGTCCACCTGAATCCTTAAACGACTTGTTTGTCCCAGAGGCACTTATATATGCACACACAAATACACAAATGAAACAACTCTCAGAATGTGTAGAAAAGTTAGAAAACAATAAATATATGTCCTGAACAAGACTAGAATCAAGTGATAATTTTTAATATTTGAAAGTCCACAAATGAACTTCCTTCAAATAAGTTTGAGAATATTACATTGGTAGGGATCAGAGATAGTAAGAATCAATAATCATTATTAAAGGGATCAGATCCATGGAGGAATGAATCAGAGATCTGGCAGGTGCATCTGAAAATGTTCATATCCTGTATCAAATGTTAGAACATCTTTGAAAATAGTAGATAAAGTCTAAGCAGTCACTCTGGTGTATAATATCACTGGAGAAGTTCAGAATTGGTAGTCTATATCTAGATTAAATAAACCAAGAAACTATGGCATGGCAATGTGATACAAGCTTAGAATTCTAGCACTGAGATTAAGACAGGAGATTAGAGAATGGAATTTCATAGTGATACCTTCCCTGGACCAAGGTGTATAATTTTGTCTTAATAAAACAAAACAAATAAGAAAGGAATACATAGTTGGACACTTGGGCCAATTTTGTCATTATGTTTTGAGAAGTCAAATTTCCTGTTGAAATGCAACTCATACTTAATCCTCACTTGTGTTTTAAATTCTCTCTTTATTACAGAACATTCCTAGATGCAAAATGACTCATGATTCCCATCCAAAATTTGAAAAAATAAGTTATGATCATTCTGTTGTAACCCAAAGAAATGATGAAGAATTACACAAGCTTAAGCTTGGAAAAATAGCAAAGTTCGTCTAATGAAGGATTTTGAAGATCTTGCTAAATTAGAATTTAGATTTAAAATATTTTGGTTTTGTTTGTAATTTTATATTCTATAGGATTCTACAAAATTGTTTTTAAGTAGAGGGTTTAATTGACATTCACAAATGATTTTGCATTCTATGTGCCTAGAATATTCTTTCAAAAACTTAGTTAATAGATAATTCCAACAGTTCATGTATGAAATGATAATGTGAACGTTGTAGATAGAGTTGCCAACAAATTGATGATATTAATTTATAAATTTAGAATAAGAGAAATTTTTGGAGTCTTTGGTATAACATGGTTTGAAGAGAATAATCGTGTGACATCTTCTTTCTTCTACCTGTATGTAACACAGGAAGCAATTTCCTTAATTATTTGCTACTGTATACACTGAGAAAAATGTTACATTTGGGGTTTGATTTAATTTTTGTTTTTGTTTTATTGGTTTGTCCTAGGGCTTTTACTCTGTGCCTGGACACTGTCTCTGAGCTTGTTTATGCTCAAGGCTCGTGCCCTACCACTTCAACCTCAGTGCCACTTGCGTCTGGCTTTTGCTGAGAAGTTTATTGGAGATAAGAATCTAGGGAATATTCTTGCCTGGGTGGGCTTTCAACTGTAATGTTCCAATCTTAGCATCCAGAATTTATATGATAGCTAAAAATTATAAATATAAGTAATATTTGCAAATGTTCTGACCTCAAAAATACCAGTGGGGGGAAAATGATGCAACCCAGTTTATTGTGGTGTTCTTACCAGAACATGAATGGCATCACATTAGCAGAGTTGTATTTTTTCACAATAGAGATAAGCTATTCATCATATGAATTAAGGGAAGTTTGTGATGCACTGTAAAAGTTGGAGAATTTTGGGCTAGGATGACTCTATATCATAAATATTGGTACTGGTGGTCATAAAATAATAGCTTATTGTGATAAACAATTGCTTACTCTTGAAGAATTAATTATTACTGATGCTACATAGTTTTATCCTCTAGCAGAACATGGTTATTTTTCTGTTGTCTCTCAATCTGTAACACCCCATTGGAAAATGCATCTATTGCAGAATTACATAACATGCAAGCCTGTATTGTTTTGAATCTCTCAGGTATGGAATCTTCAGAATTTGAAAATGAGTAATTACTAGTCATTGGAATGTTGACGAACACATATATTCTGTCTTCTTAACAACTTATTTATTTTACAAGTTATTTGTTTCCATAGAATTAAACTGTTTTCGCTTTTAGTATGAGAAAGTACTTTATTTATTCTTTTTTCAAAATATTGGTAAGTATATTGTGAAAATATTGTCTAGTCGGATAGCATTCAAGTTGATGGTCCTCTGATTAAAAAGGGGTAATTAATTCAAATTAGACACCAAAAGTATGGATTTTTTAAAAGTTACTACATAAAGAGTAATATGTACTTTACCAATACAGTGAAATTTTATTTCATGCAGCTTATTTTTTAAATTTAATTTTATTGTCAAAGTGATGTACAGTGGGGTTACAGTAATTTTATGGTAGTGAATACATAACTTTTCAAACTTGTTACCCCTTCCCTCATTTTCTTCACAGTTTTCCTTCACCCCAGTACCCCTCACAAGTTGTAATGTACATTTCCAACATATTGTTTTGTGAGTATTGCTATTGCATTGGTTTGCCTTTGTCCTTTGTCTCACCATTTTGTTGTTCCTCTTCCCTTCCCTAATTAAGGTAAATATATACACAATACACAGGCTATCAAAATCAAATACAGCAGGGAAAAAAGCATAGGGGAAACCCCAAAAGAAAATGGAAATCACATAGTACATTAAAAACAACAATCGCAAATAATACTCTCTGTTTCCATATCTTGGCATTCATTTTGCTTAGCATCAGATTATAAGGTTATATATATGCATAACAAAGCCACTGGAAAATAGTAGTTTCATGGACACTATATCATGAAAACAACATGTTAACTGTTTTTGATATTAAAGGTGGAGTTAGGATTGATGAACTTGTGGTTCTAATAAAGGAATTTCAAAAGAGTTTTAAAATTATGACAGGTTTGGCTGGGAAGGTGGCTCAGTGGTAAGAGCGCTTGCCTTGCATGCCTGAGGCCCTGGGTTCAATTCCTCAGCACCACATAAGCAAAAAGAAAAAAAAGCCGGAAGTGGTGCTGTGGCTCAGGTGGTAGAGCGCTAGCCTTGAGCTGAAGAGCTGAGTGACAGCGCCCAGGCCCAGAGTTCGGCCCCACGACTGGACACCCCCCAAAAATTATGACAGGTAAATTTTAATTTGTTCAAACTTTTTAACAACTTAGCCTATTATGAAAATTTAAAATTTCTTGGGAAAATAGGCTTTCATGCAAAATAATCAATGGAGACTTAACTGAGAGGGAGCAAAGTGGGGGAAGATGGCTCATTTTCATACTAAACAAACAAACCTCAGAACCCTTGTTATAAGTCCTGTAAATTCCCTTGAGAATTGTCCTTACACAGGAAATCTACTCCCTGTGTGAAACAAGGTTGTAGTGGAATTTAAATTCAACGTTCTTAAAAAAAAACAAAATTTGTGTATTGACTTTAATTACCAAACAGTAATTCTCTGAAAAAGATAATTTGGGTCAAAATATTAGGGAAAAAGTGCACTCAAAAATGTTTGTAATACGTTCTACAATGTTTTTGCAAGTGAAGCACTGAACTACAGAAAAAAAACCTGATTAGATGCTTGAAACCAATGATTTCACATTTCTTAGTAGCTCAAAAATATAATATCCTTATTAAGTTGAGATAGTGAAGACTTCTCTTATTACATAAGCCAAAAAGTTTTGGGATCAGAAAAGAATTGAGCAAATTGAAAAGGCAAGAAAACGCGTTCTTAGAAGCCCTAGCTAAGCATATTGGCTTCAGCAATGGAGGGAGGCCTAACTTTTTGATATATTGTCTTAATATTTTTGCTACCTAAAGTGATTTTACAGAGCCTATTTAGCTCACTACAATTTAGAATGGATTGAATGAAGACATGAAAATAAATTCCACATCTAAATAAAAGAGTTTTAAAAGAGAAACCATGAAGATGTAGCAGTGGGGAAGGACTTATAGTCCTTCACCTTCACTAGACTTGAAGCCAAGAATCTGTGATTAGTTGGATATTACGCAAGGCTAAGAGAAGGACAGAGACATAGGACATAGGAGAATTGTCCTTTTGTAACAGACACTGTCATCCAAGGTATGGATGATTTAACTCTATTCTTTTCCATACATCCTTCTGAGCAAATGCAAGACCAAGATAAAGATAATCTATTGAAATAATTTTTGAAAGAATAACTTCACTGATCCTGATATGGTATCTAAAGAAAGTCTTAAAAGAGAAGATAAAAGTGAAGTATTCTTCGGTTTCCTCTAAGCATTTTGTTAGCAAAGTATATCTTTGAGGTTAGAAGTGATTGAACCAAAAAGAGGTGGAGTACCCATGTTTTTTTTTTAATTTTTATTTTATTTGTGAACATACTGTACAGAGGGGTTACAATTACATGGGCAAGATAATGCATACATTTCTTACCAAGCATTGCAGGCTCCTCCTTTGTTTACCCTTCACCTCCCTTCCCAGCCTCCAACTCACCCCCACCCAATCCTTCCTCCCATCCCCCTCACCGACATTGTAAAGCTAATTTTTGACATGACAATTTGTAAACAGGTCCACTTGAATCCTTAAACGACTTCTTTTTCCCCATCTCCTCCACAAGTTATACTGACATCAAATATATTGAAAGTGAAGGTTATACTGTGGGGGAGGGACATAAAAGCAACAAAGAGATGATCTTATAAATGCGTTAGAAACACATGCATGAAACAAAAAAAAAAACATTAAAATACCTATCTAAGGATTCATTTTCCTAACATCACATTATCTGACTTTTTCCGCTTGACTCATACATATACTAGATATTGCAAATAAGGGAAACCATGGGACCTGTGTTTCTTTGTGCCTGGCTTACTTCACTTACTATAATATTTTCCAAGTTGTTCCATTTCCTAACAAATGGGGCAATGTCATTCTTTCTGATGGAGGCATAGAATTCCATTGTGTATATATATATATACCACATTTTCTTGATCCATTCATCTACTGAAGGGTATCTGGGTTGGTTCCATATCTTAGCTATGGTAAATAATGCTGCAATATACATAGTGGTGCTGGTAGCTTTAGTGTGGTCTTGTTTGTAAACATTTGGGTAAATGCCCAAAAGTGGGATTGCTGGGTCATAGGGGAGCTCTATGTGAAGTCTTTTGAGGAACCTCCATACTTATTTCCAAAGTGGTTGAACAAGTTTACATTTCCCACCAACAGTGAAGTAAGGTTCCCTTCTGTCCACATCCCCTCCAGCATCTGTTGTTGTTAGAGTTCTTGATTTTTGCCATTCTAACTGGGGTGAGTTGGTATCTAAATGTTGTTTTGATTTGCATTTCTTTTATGGCTAGGGATGTTGAGCATTTCTTCATGTGTCTATTGGCCGTCCTTCTTTCTTCTTCAGAGAAGTTTCTCTCTAAGTCTTTAGCCCACTTATTTATTGGGCAGTTGTGTCTTTGAGGATTTGTTGTTGGGGGATTTAATATTTTGAGTTCCAAGTATATTTTAGATATGAGACCCTTGTAAATTGTATGGCTAGTGAATGAATATCTTGTCCCAATCCGTGGGCTTTCTAGTGATCTGACTAGCTATGTCCTTGGCCAGGCAGAAGCTCTGCAATTGCATGCAATCCCATTTGTCCAACCTTTTTTTGATTTTTTTTGTGTTTCTGGGTCTCTATTAAGAAAATTTAGGCCTGTGCCAAGGACACCTTGGGTTTCTCCTATTCCATCCTGTAATATTTTCAGAGTGTCTACTTTGACTCTGAGGTCTTTAATCCATTTGGAGTTGATTTTTTGCAGGGTGAAAAATAAGGATTTAGCTTGAGTTTTCTACAAATAGTTGATGAATTTTGCCAGCCCCATTTACTGAAGAGGCTTTCTTTCTTCCATTCTATTTTTTATCTCCCTTATCGAAAATTAGATGGCTATGGGACTGTAGGTTCGTTTCTGTGTTTTCAATTCTATTCCGTTGGTAATCTTTTATGTTTTACTTCATCTTTCACTATTTGGATTCCCTTTAAATTTGCATCTTTTCTTATTGTCCCAGCTAGCATTCTAATACTAAGTAGTTGAAGAGGAGTGGAGAGAGCAGACATCCTTATCTCTTTCCTGAATTAATGAGAAATGGCTTTAACTTTTCACCATTAAGTATAATGCTGGCTGTAGGTTCATCAATTCTTACAAGAAAGAAGAGCACTGGAGCAATATCAGTTTCAAATTTCAAACTATACTAAAAAGCCACAATAATAAGAAGAGCTTGGTACTGGCACAAGAACAGTTCTGAGGACCAATGAATAGGACTGAAGACTCAAAAATAAACACACTGACATATTGCCACCTAATCTTTGACAAGGGAGCTTAAAAAAAATAGAATGGAAGAAAGACAGCCTTTTCAGTAAATGGTGCTGGTAAAATTGGTTATACACCTGTAGAAAACTAAAGCTAGATCCATATACATATTTATATATCATATATATCATGCAGGGTGATATATATATATACATATACATATATATATATATATATATATATATATATATATATATATATCTTAATAGAGAACGATAAACAAAACAAATCAAAGAAAGGTTATACAAATGGGATTGCATGAAACAGCAGAGCTTCCGCAAGGTAAAGTTCATAGACAGCAAGATCAATAAAAAGCCCACTTACTGGGAGAAGTTCTTCATGAGTCATAAAACAGACAAAGTCTTATATATAAAATATACTTAGGACTCAAAATCATAAATACCCCAACAACACATCCTCAAAGGAACAACTGTCCAATATCTAAATTGGCTGAAGACTTAAAGAGAGACTTCTTTGAAGATGAAATAAGCAATGTCCATTAGACACCTGAAGAAGTATATATATATCTGTAATTTGGAGAGTGGAAGGGATATAGCAGAATGCTTAAATGGGGATTCAGGTTGACCATTGTTTCAATGAGATGTACAGGACACTGTGCAGAAAATGAATTTACAATCTCAAGCAGGGGTCGAGGAGGGAGGAGTTGGAGATGAGGGGAAGGAAAAGATGGTAGGAGAAAAACAAAGGAGGAGGTAACAATGCTGTATAGGAAATTTACTCATTACCTAGTCCTGTAACTCTGAGCCCTCTGTACAGTATTTTTACAATAAAAATATGTTAAAAAAATCTCTGCCTGCTGTAGATTTCCAGTGCTGCCCTGGGAATTGCATTTTCTGCCTATTCTGGCTGTGGTTAGGTCCACCTGCACAATGGATCAGTAGTCTTCAAGGCATCTTGGTCTTCCAGTGGGACTTGGATTATCCAGTCGTGGTTGGAACCAGGCCAAGGACAGGACAAAACCACTTCCAGAACATGGCTTCGTCATTACCCAGGCAACTAGGACTGCAAGCAGAATTTTTCTGAATTTGACTCCAGAAATCTATCAGTGAACCAAAAGGCAAGTCCACCAAACACCTCACTACCCCCCCATTTCCTCCTTTCTCCTTCCCTGGGAAAGTAGAAAATAATTTTGCAGGTTTTGACACACACACAAAATGCCCACCATCTCCCCTGGTAAACTTGGTTTCAAGTCACTGAGTCATGTCAACGGATAATGCTGCATTCATTATTCTGGACAATATCTTCAGGTTGTTTGATGCCTTAATTTGTTGTTGATGATGATGATGTTGTTGGTAGGGGTGCCTGAACTCTGGGTCTGGGTGCTGTCCCTGAGCTGTTCAGCTCAAGGCTAGCGCACTACCACTTTAGCCACAGTGCCACTTCTAGTTTTTTCTGCTTATGTGGTGCTGAAGAATTGAACCTAAGACCTCATGCATGCAAGACAAGCACTCTACCACTGAGTCTTCTTCCAGCCCTAATGATTTAATTCTTTAAAATTTCTTTTTGTCAGTCATGGGCCTTGAACTCAGGACTTGGGTATTAACATATCCCAGAGTTCTTTAGCTCAAGGGGAGCCCACTCCCAATTGAAGTACAGTGCCACTTCCTGTTTGGAGATAACTGACTCACAGACTTTCATGCCAGGATTTGCTTTGAACAGATGAATTTTTAAATTATATTTCTCCTAGGTGTTTATTGGAACATTACAGTTTTTCTGGAATTTAAAGTTTGCTGTAAACCTTTGTCTTCAAGTAATCCCAAAGCATTAAATATTACATTCCCAAGCTATCCTTTAGCACATCCATTTTGAAATTATTATCTTAAGATGAAATTCTAATTCTTTGTAGTCACAACCCATTAAAGTCCAAATGGGAAATATGCTAATTTCAGCAGCCTTGGCTCTCTTTCCTCTTTTTTTCTCTCCAGTATCTTTTCTTGTTTTGGAACAAGTGTCATGGACTGTCCAACTAAGCAAAAGGAAGATTATTCCATTAATTTAATAGAAAAGGAATCCAGCTTACCTGCATCTCAAGGGAACTTTGAGTATAATGTTAATCTAATAGTGGATTTTCAGTCATTTTGATAATTTTTTCTTTAACCACTCATTAAAGAGGTTCCGAAAGGATAGATTCAAAAATCATGTTCTGCTTTCTAAGAATGTTTAAAAAGCTAGTAATTCAACAAAAATTACATGGTGAAGATTTTGTCTTTTATCATAGCCCTTAACACTGATCCCTTCCCTTCAAACTTGTAGCTTTGTTCAGTTTTCTTGTTCCAGCATTCATTTTGGTATTTGCTTCAGTAATATCCTTGTAGTATTTGACAATGAAATCCCATTTATTGTTAGAGAGCTCAATTCACATTGCCAAAGGCAGACTCATGAGCAGTTCATAAAGCATAAACTATTGAGAATCATTAACATGGTCATATGCAAATATTCCATAAATTAATATAAGTACCACATAAATGTGCATCTTCATATACTTTTAAAAATGCAAAGTAGTTACATATATATGTCATAAAATAATTCAGATCACTGGTAGAAGAGATTAAGCTAAAATTTTTATTTATATCATCCCCAATATTTTGTCAAATTTTCTTTTCTCATTAACATTCACCTTAGGACCTGCTTTTCCTAGCAACAAGTTATAAGTTGATATCCTTAGATTTTAGTCCCCTCTGAGTACCGTCTTTTCTTTCCACCACTAGTTAGTCCCTCATGTTAAATACCTGAGGAATAACGTCCCATTGTGCCTGCAAGAGAAGTACCCAAGTCGACTGTCTGTGCCTACTCTTGCTTTGCTTTGTTTGTGAATGTGGTAGCAGAGACAGGGGTGTCAGAGATCAGGTGGATGGAACCATGGTGTTAAGAATTATGGGTAGCAAAATGAGTAGCAGAGAATAGGATACCAGGGAAAGGGTAATTGTGACTGTAATTGCTGAGTTGTATTGTCAGTAAATTGGGTAGCAGCAACAGCTTTGCAGGGGTTGGGGTAGCTAATACATGTATCCAGAACAATTTAGCAGTGACAAGGAAGCACAGACAAAATGAAAGATAAAAGTTGTGAGGCATTGGGGGAATTCTTTGTCTACCCATTCTAAAAACAAAGAGGAGGGTTATTTTAAACTAAAACTACAAAAGAAAATTTAAGTTCTTGGTGCTAACAAATCTGTCCAGGTGTTATTACATTAAATCGAGAATTCAAAATGGTTTTCCTTCATGAATACAGAGATCAAAGATATTATAATTCTTATTTCAAAATGCAAATTAAAGGGGAAAATTAGTCAGGAGGTAAAATTCATATTAAATGTTAATATTTAAGAAAAAAAATAGATCCTAGATGGCAGACTAAAGACAAACCAATATTAGAGCATTCTATGTTCAATAATAATTAAGAAACTTTAATTGAAAAATTGAGCTAGAATGTTCACATCAGGAAAAGGCAAGCAATCAGAGTCTACCACCAACAAAGAAACATCATAATGTATATCTCAGAAAACGGAACCAAGTTCCTTATCCTTGATGTCAATGATACACATAACCCCCTTACAAACACACACATACACACACACACACACACACACACACACACACACACACACACACACGAATTATGCAACAGCTCAAGCTACTCACATCCATTCAACATGAATCAAAGATCTTCTTGTAATACTTGAAACTTTAAATTTGGAAGTCTTACACTGAAAACATTACAGGAAGGAATAGGAGAAACCCTAGGTCTCCTTGGCACAGGCTGAAATTTTCTTAACAGAGACCCAGAAATACAAAAAATCAAAGACAAATGGGACAAATTGGATTTCATGAAATTGCAGAGCTTCTGCATGGCAAAGGACATAGCTAGCCAGATCACTAGAAAGCCTATGGATTGGGAGAAGATATGCACTAGTCATACAAGGGATAAGGGTCTCATATCTAAAATATACCTGGAACTCAAAAAATTAAATCCCTCAACAACAAATCTTCAGAGAAACAACTGCCCATTAAATAAGTGGGCTAAAGACTTAAAGAGAAACTTCTCTGAAGGGGAAAAAAGGATGGCCAATAAACACATGAAGTAATACTCAACCTCTCTAGCCATAAAATAATTACAAATAAAAACAACATTGAGATACCACCTCACCCAATTAGAATGGCTATACTCAAGTACTCTAATAACAACAGATGCTGGAGGGGATGTAGTCAGAAGGGAACCTTACTGCATTGTTGGTGGGAGTGTAAACTTGTTCAACCACTTTGGAAAGCAGTATGTAGTTTCATCAAAAGACTCCACATAGAGCTCCCCTATGACCCAGCAATCTCACTGTTGGGCATTTACCCACATGATCACAAACAAGATCATAGTAAACCTATCAGCACACCTATGCTTATTGTAGAATTATTTACCATAGCTATGATATGGAACCAACCAAGATGCCCCTCAGTAGATGAATGGATCAAGAAAATGTGGTGTATATACACAATGGAATTCTATGCCTACATCAGAAAGAATGACATTGCCCCATTTGTTAGGAAATGGAAAGACTTGGAAAAATTATATTAAGTGAAGTAAGCCAGACCCAAAGAAACATAGGTCCCATGGCTTCCCTTATTTGCAATAACTTGTATATGTCTGAGGCAAGCAAAAAAGTTCACATAAATGGATGCTAGGGAAATGAACCCCAAGATCAGTATTCAATTTTTTTTTATTTAATGCAGTTGTTTCTAACATATTTTTAAGATGATTTCTATATTGCTTTTTATGTCTCTCCCCCTGCTTTCACTGTATTTGATGTTGGTACAATTTGTGTAGGGGAAGGGCATAAACAAATCGTTTAACTACGGGTACAGGTGGACACACTGCAACAATGAGATATACAAGTCATTATGTTGAAAAATGAACTTTACAACTTTGGTGGAGGGAGGAGGGGTTTGGCCATCTACTTTCCAGCTGATCTATAGGTGTAGAAGCAAAACGTAATACAAAGCAATGCAAACCAGTTCTTACTATAAATAATTTTTCTCTGAACATCTTAAAAATCAATTCTGACAACATGCAATAAAAAATCCCTAAGTTTAAAACATTCTTCTAGACAAATTGAAGAAATACTGAGAACATGTATTTTAAGAATAATTTCAGAGAGCTTGAACTCAGGGCCTGGGTTCTGTCTCTGATATTTATTACTAAAGACTAGTGCTGCCACTTTGAGCCACAGTGCCACAGTAAAGTCTCACCAATTTTCCTCTCCATACTGGCTTTGAACTATGATCTAGATGTTTCAGCTCTCTGCATAACTAGGATTATAGGCATGAGCCCTTGCACCTGGCTAGAATAATTGCTTGCCTGAGACAGAGGCCAGTTAGTATTAAATGTCATTCATGTTTAACTTTGTAAAATAAAGTTAACTGAAATGCCTTCCACTAGAAATAAGGAATTAAATGTGTAGGTGGGTTACAAAGTTCTTACCAAAAGATACATATTTTCCTGGCTCTGTTTTTCTTCCAAAATTGTTTGCTTTCCAGAATCATACCTTATCTTTCCTTGCTGGTTTCTTTAGTTCATTTCATACATGCCCACAGCTCCTTCAACTATCAATTCTTATGTGAAGACCTTGCAAATATCTATTTTCAGTCCAAACTCCTTGTATGCACCTCTCATCCATATATTCAACTGACATAAAAACTTGTGAAACAGTAATCATCTCTTATCATTACTGGATATTAAAGTGTAAGTAAAATTTAAGAAAATAAAGAATAACATAAATAAATATAACATGATTTTAATAGTAATGCTAAACATAAATGCAACGTCGATTATTTTCCGGAGCAATTTAATAAAAACCTCAAGGAAAAGAAATCAACTTTTTTGAGGGCTGATATTATGGTTTAAACTTAGGACCTTACCTTGTCACTTGGGCTTTTTCCCTCAAAGGTGGTGCTCTGTATTTAAATGACAGCTCCCCTTCCAACTTTATTTGGGGGATTATATAGAGATAAGAATCTCATGTAATAAAAACATTTGTGTCCCTATCTTGGGGTTCCTTTCACATAACATCCTCTTATACGGTACCATGTACAAGTTACTCCAAGTA
Source organism: Dipodomys merriami (assembly GCF_024711535.1). Classification (NCBI taxonomy): domain Eukaryota; kingdom Metazoa; phylum Chordata; class Mammalia; order Rodentia; family Heteromyidae; genus Dipodomys; species Dipodomys merriami. The sequence goes on from NW_027206486.1 coordinate 49,146, forward strand.
AGATTAACCATGGGACCTGTGGTTATTTGAGCCTGGCTTAATCACTTAATATAATTGTTTCTGCGTCTTTCCATTTCCTAGCACATGGGGGCGATGCCATTTTCTCTGATTGGAGGCATAGAATTCCAGTGTGTGTGTGTGTGTGTGTGTGTGTGTGTGTGTGTGTGTGTGTGTGTGTGTGTGTGTGTGTGTGTGTGTGTGTGTGTATCACATTTTCTTGATCCATTCATCTACTGAGGGGCATCTGCATTGGTTCCATATCTTAGCTATGGTAAATAATGCTGCAATAAACATAGTTGTACCAGTAGCTTAGTATGGTCTTGTTGGTGATCATTTGGGTAAATGCGCAAAAATGGGGACTGCTGGATCATAGGATGGCTCTAAGTGAGATCTTAGAAAACTTTATATCAAGTGAAGTAAGCCAAAACCAAAGAATCATTGGTCCTATGGTTTCCCTTATTTGCAATAACTATTATATGTCTGCGACAAGCATAAAAGTTCAAAAGCTATGTCCATATGACCAGATAAGATGCTGTTAAGCAAAATGAACCCCAAGATAGGATTTATAATCTACCATGTGTTTTTTTTTTCTTTTTATGTTCCTCCCCCATGGCTTAACCTTCGTTTTCACTGTATTTAGTGTCGGTGCCCTGCATCTTGTATACACCCTTCTCTAGCTTCGGGAGGGGAAGGGACAAAACAAAATAGATAAATAGTGATAGAGGCTGACGCATTGTAACAATGAGATGCACAAGACACTATGTTGAAAATGTATATTTACAATATAGGTGGGGAAGAGGGGAAGGGAGTAGAGGGGAATGTATTTGTGGAGGTGGGAGGGAAAGGGAGGGGAAAAACAAAGGAGGAGGTAACAATGCTTGATAGAAAATGTACTCATTAACTTTCTCATGTAACTATAACCCCTCTACACAGCATTTTTACAATGAAAACCTCTTTTAAAAAATAGAAGGTATGCCGGGCATCGTTGGCTCACGCCTGTAATCCTAGCTACTCAGGATGCTGAGATCTGAGGATCACGGTTCAAAGACAGTTCGAGCAAAAGTCCGTGAGACACTTATCTCCAATAAAACCACTATAAAACCGATGCTGGTGCTGTGGTTCAAGCGGTAGAGCACTCTCCTTGAGCTGAAGAGTGCAGGGACAATGCTCGAGCCCAGAGTTCAAGCCCTGCGACCGACACACACACACACACAAAACCAGAAGGTGTCATGTACACCAAGTATAGTAGCCCCATCTGTAATCCCAGCTGATTGGGAAGCAGAAATGACAAGGATCTTTGTCTCAGGCCAGGCCAAAGAAATAACTGCCAAGACAGCCATCTCAACAAATGAGCTGGCCATAGTATTTCACATCTTTAATCCTAGTTAATTGTGTGCGAGACATAAGAAGCAATCTAAGATCATTCAGTCAATCCGAGATCAAACCCGGGCAAAAAGTTCAAGACCTCAAGTAAATAAAATGGACCAGAAGTATGGCAAAAGTAATTGAACTGCTTGTTGCTATACAACTAAAGTCCTATCTAGCAAGCAGAGAACACCTGAATAGAACCCTAGTAATACTCCTCTCTTCCACCAAAAAGCCTAAAAAACTTTGTCCTATTTTAACATCTAATTTCAAGGCCACTGACAGATCAGAGAAGGTGATATTATCTTAAAAATTGGGTATTCAAAAGAGACAAAGTTCTTTAGGTTTTGAAAAAGTTGAAAAGGTAGGAAAATGCATGTGATGTTTGTTAGCTCCATAATTCTTGAAAACATAAAAAATATTCAAGTATTTAATATATATCCATATGTGTGCATATATCCATGTATGTATATATATATGTGTGTGTGTATATATAATCATATATATATATATATATATACATACATATATATGTATGGTTCATCTCTTTTCTGTGTAGCAAATGGTTCAAATGAATCTGTACAATCACTACTCAAAGGCATGAATAGACAAAGAGAATGAGCAGAGAATTCCTACTCAGGAATCTATGGTTAACCCATAACCTGAAAATCTTTTACATCAGTTTGCATGTGTCAGTTACTGCAGTACAGGGACAATATGATGGCAATGAGATACCAGGCAGATGAAATGAGAAATGAGAGATACAAATGGTACAATATTCTTCTGATGGGTAAGTAGAATTTCCAGTGTGTGTATGTGTGTGTGTGTGTGTGTGTGTGTGTGTGTGTGTGTGTGTGTGTGTGTGTGTGTGTGTGTGTGGGTGGGTGGGTGGGTGGGTGGGTGTATTACATTTACTTGGTTCATTTCTCTCTTGAGGAGTATTTGGGCTGATTCTGTAAGCATGGTTGTGCTGAAAACGTTACTATATCCTGGTTTGTAATCTTTCGGGTAAATGCCCAGGAGTAGAATTGCTGGATCATATGGAAGTGGGTAGTCAATAGAGGAGTGAAGTGGGAAAAGGTAGAAGATTGAATAGGAGAAAAGGGGTAAAATGCAGAGAGGAATCCAGTAAATATCCTACAAAATTAAGAAGAGTGAAGGAAGAGGTGTATAGGGGAGGGATGGATGAGAATGTTGAAAGGGTTGACATTGATCAAGGTATATAGTACGCATAAACTGTTTTGTTTAATGATAACTGCTTTGCTACTTAAAATAATAATTAAAAAATCATGTCCCTACAATGTTATGCAATTAGAAGCAAAGCAGGAGAATCTGTTCAGATAAACTCTAGGGTCAATAAATCTTTTTGATTAGGAAAAGTTTTAGAACAACACTAATGGTACTTATCATTTGAAGAAAATTTAATGATTTCCAGCTATTTAAAATAATCACTTTTGAAGATATGGCTTAAGTGGCAGAGTGCTACTTAGTGAGCAAAGCTGTCAAATAATGAATTCAAGTCTCAATCTCGAACACAAGTAAAATAAATAAGTATAATTTGGGCACTTTCCTGGGCATAAGTAGTACCTTATATCAGAAGGCAGATATCTGGGGATCTCAGTTCAATGTCAGCTTAGATTGGAACGTCTGTGAGACTCTCATCTCCAATTCACTGTCAAAGAAAGCTGGAAGTGGAAGCATGAGTTAAGTGGTAGAATGCTAGCCTACAGCAAAAAGCTCAGGGGCAGAAGCCAAGCCTTGAGTTCAAGCCTTAGAATAGTGCATATATATACACAAAGAAAGTAAGTCACTCAATTTCTCAACCTTCCATTTCCCTAATCCTAACTCTAATCTTGGACAGAACCCTAAGAGTAACCTTGATATTAATAGTAACCCAATCCTAAAATTAATGGAAAACACTCGAGTTTAGACACATTCTAACAGATACTCATTGTCTTTGAAATGATTTGAAGTTTGTTCCAAATCCTACAAATTCCCTGACTTGGACCCTGAAATCGTTCCCTATTATGAATCATTAACCTCAAATTTTCATATCATGAAAACTATCACAGTTTCCACTGATCTTAACGTTTACTGAACTCCTATATCTCCAAAAAGGAGTTAAAGGTTTATTTAAAATATACTTCAAATACCTAACACTAACTATATATAAACCTTAGTAGAAACCTAACGCTAAATTTAACCCAATTCAACCTTAAAAATAAAACTCTGTAGTTTTTGTTAAATCTCAAACTTATTTTACTTGAAAATATTAGCAGAAAACTCAGTTTTACCGTAAAGCTTACCCTTCCCTAAGCCTAAGCCTAACGTGAACTAGAACAGTTACCCTAACATTAGAACTAATAGCCTTTGGATTCTAAAAGCCATACAAACACATTAGTATTTATTCATCTTAACTTTGATTCAACTCATCTTTCTAAAAATAGTTTGTAGTTTTACTGAGTATCTTGCCATTTTTTTAAATTTAATTTAATTTTATTTGTGATCATACGATACAGAGGAGTTACAATTACATGTGCAGGATAATGCGTACATTTCTTACCAAGCATTGAAGCCTCCTCCTTTATTTACCCTTCACATCCCTTCCCCCCTCCCCCCCAATCCCAATCCTTCTCCTTCCTCCCCCTTTCCCTCCCCCCCAACGGCAACGACGTTGTAAAGCTCGTTTTGGACATGACAACTTGTACTTCTCATTGTTGCAACAGGTCCACCGGTATCCTTAAAGAACTGGTTTTTCCCCATCTCCTCCACAAGTTATACTGACATCAAATATAGTGAAAGCAGGCATTATACTGTGGGGGAGGGACATACAAAGCAACAAAGAGATAATCTTATAAATGCATTAGAAACACATGCATGAAAGAAAAAAAACATTAAAATACATATCTAAGTGTTCATTTTCCTGACATCACATTATCTGACCTTTTCCGCTTGACTCATACATCTACTAGGTATTACAAATAAGGGAAACCATGGGACCTATGTTTCTTTGGGCCTGACTTATTTCACTTAATATAATTTTTCCATTTCCTAACAAATGGGGCAATGTCATTCTTTCTGATGAAGGCATAGAATTCCATTGTGTATATATACCACATTTTCTTGATCCATTCATCTACTGAGGGGCATCAGGGTGGGTTCCATATCTTAGCTTTGGTAAATAATGCCGCAATAAACATAGTTGTGCTAGTAGCTTTAGTGTGGTCTTGTTTGTAAACATTTGGGTAAATGCCCAAAAGTGGGATTGCTGGGTCATAGGGGAGTTCTATGTGAAGTCTTTTGAGGAACCTCCATACTGCTTTCCAATGTGGTTGAACAAGTTTACATTCACACCAACAATGAAGTAAGGTTCCTTTCTGTACACATCCCCTCCAGCAACTGTTATTGTTAGAGTTCTTGATTTTTGCCGTTCTACATGGAGTGAGGTGATATCTCAATGTTGTTTTGATTTGCATTTCTTTTATGGCTAGGGATGTTGAACATTTCTTCATGTGTCTATTGGCCATCCGTCTTTCTTCTTCAGAGAAGTTTCTCTTTAAGTCTTTCGCCGACTTATTTATTGGGCAGTTGTTTCTTTGAGGATTTGTTTTTGGGGGTTTAATATTTTGAGTTCCAAGTATATTTTAGATATGAGACCCTTGTCCGTTGTATGGCTAGTAAAGATCTTCTCGCAATCCGTGGGCTTTCTATTGATATTCCTAGCTATGTCATTTGCTGGCAGAAGCTCTGCAACTTTATGCAATTCCATTTGTCCAACCTTTCTCGATGGGTTGTGTTTCCGGGTCTCTATTCAGAAAATTTCGGCCTGAGCCGAGGAGACCTAGGGTTTCTCCTATTCCATCCTGTAATGTTTTCAGAGTGTCTGCTTTGAGTTCAAGGTCTTTGATCCATTTGGATTTGATTCTGTTGCAGGGTGATATATAAGGATCTAGCTTTAATTTTCCACATGTAGTTAACCAATTTTGCCAGCACCATTTACTGAAAAGGTTGTCTTTCTTCCATTCTATTGTTTTAGCTCCCTTATCAAAGATTGGATGGCTCTAGGTCTGTAGGTTCATTTCTGGGTTTTCAATTCTATTCCATTGGTCCTGAGGTCTGTTCTTATGTTAATTCCAAGCTGTTTTGATTAGTATGGCTTTATAGTAGAGTTTGAAATTTGGTATTGATATTCCTCCAGCAGTGTTCTTTCCGTTGAGGAGCGTATTTGCTATTTGGGATCTTTTATTGTTTCATATGAATTTTTGGATTGCCTCTTCTATTTCCTTGAAGAATGAGGTTGGAATTTTGATAGGTTTTGCGTTTAATTTGTAGATAGCCTTGGGAAGTATTGCCATTTTCACAATGTTAATCTTTCCAATCCAGGAGCATGGGAGGTTTTGCCATATTTTAATTTCTGTGTTGATATCCTTTTTTAAGATTTTAAAGTTTTCATCATAGAGGTCCTTCTCCTCTTTAGTTAAGTTAATCCATAGGTATTTTATTTTTTGTGGGGCTATTCCAAATGGAGTTGCTTTCCTAATTTCAGCCACACTTTTCTCATTGTTGGCATACAGAAAAGCCATTGATTTTGGGGGGTTAATTTTATACCCTGCTACTTTGCCAAAGTTTTGAATCAGCTTGAGTAATTTGGGAGTGGAGACTGTGGGATTCTTTAAATATAAGATCATGTCATCTGCAAAGAGGGAGAGTTTTATTTCTTCTTTCCCTATATGGATCCCCTTTATAGCTGTATCTTGTCCTATTGCTGTAGCTAGGCATTCTAATACTAGATTGAAGAGAATTGGAGAGAGTGGGCATCCTTGTCTTGTTCCTGATTTAAGAGGAAATGGCTTTAGTTTTTCACCATTGAGTATAATGCTGGCCGTAGGTTTGTCATATTCAGCCTTTATTGTATTGAGTAATGTTCCATGGATTCCTAATTTTTCCAAAACCTTCATCATAAAGGGGTCTTGGTTCTTGTCGAATGCTTTTTCTGCATCTATTGAGATAACCATGTGGTTCTTATTCTTGCTCCTGTTGATGTGATGAATATTAATTGATTTGCGAATATTGAACCACTATGCATCCCTGAAATGAATCCTGTTTGATCGTGGTGTATGATTTTTTGGATGAATTGTTGAAGTCTATTGGCCAAAATTTTGTTGAGAAGCTTTGAATCAATGTTCATCAAAGAAATGGGTCTATAGTTCTCTTTCTTTGATGAGTCCCTGCCTGGTTTTGGGATGAGTGTTATGATGGCTTCATAGAATGTGTTTGGTAGTAAGCTTTCTCTTTCAATTTCATTGAACAGTTGGAGGAGTATTGGTGTGAGCTCAGCTTTGAAGGCCTTGTAAAATCCCGATGTAAAACTATCTGGTCCTGGACTTTTCTTAGCTGGGAGGTCTCTTATTGCTGTTTCTATTTCTATGCTTGATATTGGCCTGTTAAGATAGTTTAACTCATCTTGGTTTAGTTTTGGCATGTCAATATTTGCTAGGAAAAGGTCCATTTCTGTCAAGTTCTCAAACTTATTGGCATAAAGTTTTGAGAAGTATTCCATTATAATGTTCTGAATCTTGGTTGTTTCCATGGTGATGTTTCCATTCTCATCTCTGAGTTTATTAATTTGGGTGTGTTCTCTTCTTTTTCTGATAAGATTTGCTAAGGGTCTGTCAATTTTGATAATTGTTTTGAAGAACCAACTCTTTGTTTTGTTGTTTGTTTCTATAGTTTTTTTTTTGGATTCTAATTCATTTAATTCTGATTTAATTTTGATTAATTCTTTCCATCTACTCGATTGGGGTTTATCTTGCTGCTCTTATTCAATTTGGTTTAGATGTGTCATTAAATTGCTAGTTTCAGATCTCTCCAATTTGTTGATGTAGGAGCTCAGAGCTATAAACTTGCCTCTGAGTACTGTCTTTGCTGTGTCCCATAGGAGCTGGTAATTTGTGTGTTCATTTTTGTTGCATAGCATGAACATTTGAATTTCCTTTCGAATCTCTTCCATGACCCACTCATGATTCAGCATTGTGTTGTTCAGCCTCCATGTGATACCGGACTTTCTTTGGTGGCTTTTGGAATTGAGTTCTAATTTTATTCCCTTGTGGTCAGAGAGAATGCAAGGTATAATTTCAATGTTTCTGAATTTAGACAAGTTTGCTTTGTGGCCTAATATGTGGTCTATTTTAGCAAACGTTCCATGTGCTGCTGAGAAAAACGTGTATTCTGATGCTGCTGGGTGAAATGTTCGGTAGATGTCTGTTAAGTCTAGTTGATCTATACAGCTGTTTAGATCTGCGGTTTCTCGGTTGAGTTTTTGCCGAGTTGATCTATCTAGTGGGGATATTGGTGTGTTAAAATCCCCAACAATTAATGTCTTTGGATCTATATGGGATTTGAGAGAAAGTGGTGTTTCTTTGATAAATTTGGGTGCTCTATTGTTTGGCAAATAGATATTTAGAATTGTAATATCCTCCTGAAGGAGAGATCCTTTAATTGGTATGTAGCGACCTTCTTTATCTCTTCTCACGAATTTTAATTTGAAGTCTATTTTATCTGATATTAGGATTGCAACTCCCGCCTGTTTATGGGGGCCGTTTGCTTGGTAGATTTTGTTCCAGCCTTTAACATTGAAAATGTGTTTGTTTTTACGGGCAAGAAGTGACTCCTGCAGGCAGCAGATAGAAGGGTCTTGTTTTTTAATCCATCCACATAGTCTATGTCGCTTAATTGGAGAGTTCAGTCCGTTAAGGTTAAGAGATAGGACTGAGACATATTTGGGAATTCCTGTCATGTTATTCACCTTCTTGGGGGCTGCAAAAACTGGGTTCTTCCTATGGTTCTTGGATTCTCCGTTTGGGTGCAGTTTCTTGACCTTTATTGCGGTCTTGTTGGTTTTCTATGTGTAGGACATCTTTAAGAATCTTTTGTAGGGCTGGTTTGGTGGAGATGTATTGTTTCAATTTTTATTTGCTATGGAAGGTTTTTATTTGGCCTTCAGTTATGAAGGAGAGTTTAGCTGGGTACAGTATTCTTGGTTGATAGTTGTTTGTTTTTAGGGCATGGCATACATCATTCCAGGCTCTTCTTGCTTTGATTGTCTCTGCTGAGAAATCTGAGGTGATTCTAATTGGTTTCCCTTTATAGGTGATTAATCTTTTCTCCTTGTCAGCTTTAAGGATCTTTTCCTTGGTCTGAGTTGATCCTGTGTGGATTATAATGTGAAGGTGGGATGTCCTATTCTGGTCTGGTCTATTTGTGATTCTAAAAGCTTCTTGTATCTGAATAGGCCTATCTTTTTGTATGTTTGGGAAGTTCTCTGCAAGGATCCTGTTAAACAAATTTCCTGGACCATTAACCTCTGTTTCTTGGTGCTCCTCTATACCTATTATGCTTAGATTAGGCCTTCTGATGGTGTCTTCCAGGTGTTAGATAGATCTATCATATTTTTTGGACTTGTCTTGGATGGTTGTATGATCTTTCTCTATAATATCTATGCTGTCTTCAATCCCTGAGATTCGATCTTCTGCATGGTCTAACCTGCTGTCAAGACTCTCTACTTTGTTTTTTTATCTCTTTTCCTTCTAATTGGTCAGCTTCAAGTTCTTTGTTGAAGCTCTGTTTTAGGTCTTGTATGAATTTCTTTACTTCCTTAATTTGGTGTTCAGTGTTTGTTCTCAAATCACTTAGTTGATTGGTTATGGTTTCTTTGGACTCCCAGTCCTTCTGTTGGGTTCCATTCAGCATTCCCTTTGTGGTCTCCCTGACTTCCTTCAGCTCTTTGTTAATGGATTCCATGAATGCCTTTATTGATCTTTGTGTATTCTCTACCTGGTCTCTCAATTCCTGTATTACTCTTTGATTAGCTTCTTCCCGTTGGTGGGATTCCTGCAGTTCTCTTTCTTCCCATTCGTGGGATTCCTGAAGTTCTCTTTGAGTGTTCTCAGCCTGCTCACGCCATTCCTCCCTTTCTCTTTGAGTATTCTCAAGTTGTTCACTCAATTCCTGTATCAGTTTTTGAGTTGCTTCCTCATGCTTTTGATATTCCTGTATAAATTTTTAGGATGCCTCCTGTCTCTCCCTATCACACTCATACAGAGTCCTTTGTAAGTTGTCAGACTTCTCATTTATCATGTTTGCCAGCAGTGTTTGTAGAGCTATTTGGGAACTCTCCTCTGGATTATTCATTATCTGTTCTGACCCCTGATTATCGAGATAGGGAATTGAGATACCCAGATTTGTCATCTTTTTTGTGTGTTTTTCCGGCTTACTCTGCCCATTTCAGATGAAAATAGCACCAGTTTTGTGCTAGAACACTATCTTAAGGCAACCATCAACCAAAGTTTGCATTTGTACAGCCAATAGTCTACAGATACAATCTAGTTCAACAGATACATCTATTCAACATCAAACAACTATATGTTAATGGGCTTCGAACTGCAGAGAAGAATTTGGAAAACCAGAAATTTTTAGGGTTAGGGAGAGATGTGTGTAAAAAATAGGAATAGATTGGTATGGGGAGGCACAGGGAGAGTTAACTATGTCCTAATCTCAATGCAGGAAATAGGTTGGGTAGGATGCAAGTAGAGAGAGAGAGAAAAAGAAGAAAGGGAAAGGGAAATGAAAAGAGACCAGAAAAAAATAGAAATGTAAAAGTTAATATAATTATGGAGATTAAAAAACCATCTATTTAGAGAGCAATGTGAATATATTGGGAGAAGGGGATGGAAATAGAGGAGATGTGAAAAACTTAAAAAAATGCTTAAAATATTATATAGGTATGAAGAGGTAGTACTGCTATTAAAGAATTTAAGTCTCAGAGGTTTTGAATTGAGTAATAAATTTGTGGATTAAGTGTGTACACAATGGGGGATAGGGTCTACTAGTTAACTATGTATTTATCTGAGGATGTGCAGGACAAGAATTAAGTCACATAAGGAAGAACAAAAGAGAGGAAAAGGTGAAAAAGGATAAGAAAGGGAGAAAAAAGATCAGAAGTTCAGTAGGACTAGACAAAAGACAAAAAGATAATTACGAAAGAAAGAAAAAGAGAGAGAAGACAAGAAAAGAAAGGAAAACGCACATTCATGTATTCCTAAAATAAAAATTATAAGAGGAAAAAAAGGTTACTGGAAAAAAATGTTTTTTCAAAAAAGACAAAAATTAAAGATTAATAAAAGTTTTAGAAAAGGAAAAAAAATTTTATGTATAATGTACCAAAAAATAAGAAAAAAGAAAAGGAGAAGAAGAAAAAAGAAAAAAAAAAGTTCTTTGATTTTTTTTGATTTTTTTGGGAGGGGTGGGAAGAATCCTGTATCTCGCTTTTGTCTGTAACCAGCCTCTTGTTGGAGTCTCTGGTCAGCTTGAGTTCCTGTGGCTTGATTGGTTTCTTAAGTTGGTTTGTTTGAAAGGGCAGAAAAATGCTCTGCTTTACCCAAGATTTTGAGATCCACCTCCCAGGTTAGTTTAATGGGAGGGTGATTTGCTTTGAGAATTACAAAAGAGGGGGATGCAGTGATGAGGCTATGTTCTGGGTAGAGTTGAGGCCTTTCAACAAACAGTAGCTTTTCCCTGGGGCTATTTTGTGAAAAACTCACAGAGCCCAGCCCGGAGCCATTCTCAGGGTTTCTGTTTTTCAATTGATTGTTGAGACTGCTAGAGGGAGGGGCAGCCTCTGGCTCTGGTTACACAGTGAGGAAAGCCACTCCAATGGCTGGCGCCTGAGCTGGGTGACTTTTCCCTTAATGGAGCTGAGTCTGGCAGGTCACTTCCCCGGTAAGTTCTTTTGACCTGCTAAATGACTTGTTTTATTCCTAGGCCTGAGTTGGAGCTGGCAGCTCCTCCAATCTTTGTCGATATCCAAGATGGAGATCACCAGTGCTTTGGGGGGGGAGGGGTGGCCTTCCCTCCTCTGCTCGCTGAGAAGGAGTGAGGACGTCTGGTCTGCAAACTTCAGGATGAAGATGTATGCTCCTTGTCGGTTCTTGCTGGTGTTGAGTAGAATCCACTGGCCCGCTGCTTCTGGCTCCTTCGTCCCGGACTCTGTGGCTTAGGTGTGGCTGCTGTCAGCGCCGCGACCCTGCCGCCACCGCGGCAGCTGCTGGCAAGCGCTCAGGTGTGTCTCCTTGCCTTGACTTCCCCTCTCATGTCTAACTCTCTGTCCTGTGATGGCACACTTGGTGTGATTCTCTGGCTTAGTACTATTCACTGGAACTCTAAAACTGCTTTCTATGCGAGAGCTTGTTCAGATTCCAGCTTCTCCTCCGCCTTCTTCCCGGAACTCCTCTTGCCATTTTTTTAACCTGAACCCTAACTGGAATATTGAGGATAACCCTCGCATTAATCATTCCCTAATCTTAATATTATTATCAGTTTCTTATTTCACATTCATCCTAATTCTAACTAGATTTGTTATTCGAAGATTTACTTTCAGTTTGACCCTAAGCTTTCCATTTCCCTAAGGCTAACTCTAACTCCAGCTGGAACTGAAACCTAACTTTCACTCTAATGATACTCCAATTCTAATGTTTAAGAAAAAACCTCTAGTTTTAAATCATTCTAATGGATACTCCAGTTTGCACTCTGGAAATGGGTTTCAATTTGCCCTAATTCCCACAAATTTTCTGACTCTACCTCTCAAGTTATCTTGTTCCCTAACATGAAGTATTATATTATTTGTCCTCAAATTCTCTTATCAGGAAAAATACTGTAGTTTCCAATGATCCTACATTTTTCTGAACCCCTGTACCCTAAAACAATTTCAGATTTACTTACCATCTAATCCATTACCTCACTAACTCTCAAGTTTAACCTGGCTGGAAAACTCTCATTAATCATTACAAGAATGATCACTGAGAAATAAATATAATGATAATGCACTAGTTACTATTCAGACTCTCATATTTGTTCCTATTTGTGAGTGAAAACTGAATACATTTTTGGTCAGGCATGGGGCTTGAACTCTGGGCTTGGGCACTATCCCTCAGCTCTTCAGCTCAAGGCGAGCCCTCTACTGCTTGAGCCACAGCTCCACTTCCAGGTTTTTTGGGTGTTTAATTGGAGATAAAGAGTTCTCATGCACTTTGCTGCCAAGGGTTTCATCCAACTGCAGTCCTCAGATCTCAGTCTCCTGAGAGGATAGGATGACAGGCATTGAAAAATATGTTTTCCTGGGTGCCAGTTGCTCATGGCTGTCATCCTAAGTACTCAGGAGTTGAGATCTGAGGATCACGGCTCAAAGCCAGACTGGGCAAGAAGGACCCTGAGACACTTATCTCCAACAAACAACCAGAAACCTGAAAGGGGTGCTGTGGCTCAAGTAGTAGAGTGCTTGCCTTGAGCTGAAGAGCTCAGGGGCAGCACCCAGGCCCAGCGTTCAAGCCCACAATCGAAAAAAAGAAAGTAAAACATCTTCGCTGCAAAGATTTAGAGGTGTGTGGGAGGGTGTTGTGATTGAGAGACCAGGTGCTGGCCTCACTTTACAGACATTTCTAAGAACTCCCCAAGTTTGCACCACTTTGAAGCCACAGTAGAATGGATGGGGCCTTGCCAAGAACTCAAGTGGTCAAAGCCTATGGCAGGCAGGGAGTGGGCAAATGGGTGCAGGGGTGGGATTGTTGTGTCTGTATTCTCACTAATGAAGGATGGATTTGGATGCTGGGTGTCAAAGCCTGAATTAAAGAGTTGCAAGAAGTTTGTAGCCTGATGAATTTGGTTTCCTCTGGGTATATGAAGATGGATGAATCTGGCGCCTGCTGTGGCTCACAACTGTCATCCTAGCTACTCATAAAGCTAAGATGTAAAGACCACGATTCAAAGCTAGCTTGGGCAGGAAAGTCTGTGGGTCTTGATATACAATGAGCCACCAGAAAACAGGAAATGGCACTATGGCTCAAATTGTAGAGTGCTCATCTTCAGCTGAAGACCTGAAGGACAGCTCCCTGACCCAGAGTTCAAACCCCATGACCAACAATAAACAAAGAGGTTGGCTGAGTTTTCCACATTGCAGTGTGTTCGGTAGGAAATTCCATGCTTGGTTATGAGCATTCCAGCTATGAGAGGCTCAATGCTGTGTCTACAGTTAGTCTGAGTATGATAGTGCCATCTTCTCAGGGGTTGGATGTGATCCTAATAGAGGGAGTTCATGGTATTGTTCTCAGGAACTGCTAAGGGCTTGGAATATCCGTGTTTGTGTGTGTGTGTGTGTGTGTGTGTGTGTGTGTGTAATTTTCCCTCGTCTTTTTCTGTCCCTTTCCTGGTTGCTGGTCTGCCTCTTTCTGATCTCAGATGGTGCCTCTCCTTCACACCGACCTTGCTTTAGCCCCTTATTAGGGTCTACAATGAGTCCTAAATTGCCACAGGCCTGTGTTCCAACTTTTCTCTAGGGCACAAGTCTCGCTTTTGCAATATTTGGCCGCCTCCAGGGGATTCTGGATCAGTGATGCCAGCTGGCATAGGGTCTCCGCTGCCTCTCATCAGGCTGGCAGTGGAGTGGGGAATCAGGGATTGCTGGTGGCTCTGGCCAACTCGAGATTGACAGCTGACTGAAGGCTGTCCAAGCAAGGATGATCTAGGGCTTCATGGGAGGTGAGGCCAAGGTGGCTTGGAAGTATAGGTCAGTGTCTAGGAAATATAAATGTACTTTATCACAGGACAGTCTATCTTCCGGTCCCGACTGAGCCTCTCAGGTCCTTCTAAAAAATTGCAGATGCTCAGAATACAGAGGCACAAACTTTAGCTTCCAGGACCAGGGAACTGGGGGATGAGAGACTGGTATGGCCAATACCTCATTGTTTTGGGGTATTAGTGTTGACCTGGCTATACACGCCCTTACGTACTTTCACTTCTTAACCCAGTGTTGGCCACACACTGGCCAATTGTGGCAGTACTGTGGAAGTGGCAGGAGTGGATGTGAGGTCTAGGATGACCAAAATCAGGATTTATGACCTTTAGGGGTGGCAAAGGATGACTTTTAAAAAAAATCTTAGAGCTGGGGCTCAGGGCCTAGGCAATGTCCCCGAGCTTCTTTTGCTCAAAGCTAACATTCTACCACTTAAACCAGAGCTCACCTTTCATCTTTTTTTAGTAGTTTAGTGGAGATAAGAATCTCATGGACTTTCCTGTCTTTTCTGGCTTCAAGCTGCCATCCTAAGATCTCCGCCTCTTGAGTAGCTAGGATTGCTGGGATAAGCAATTGGCACCTATTAAGGATATTAGTGTGTGTGTATGTGTGTGTGTGTGTGTGTGTGTGTGTGTGTGTGTGTGTGTGTGTGTGTGTGAGTGTGTGTGTGTGTGTGTGTTTACAGGGACTTGAACTCAGAGCCTAGGTGCTATCCTTTAGCTTGTTTTCACAAGGTTGGTGCTGTACCACTTGAACTACAGTAGCTCTGCTTCCCAGCTTTTTGGTGATTCATTGGACATAAGAGTGCCCAAGCTAGCTTTTAATTTTGATTGATCCTCAGGTCTCAGGCTTCAATACCGAGGCTGACAGGCATGAGCCACAGGCGCCCAGCTGATAATGGCCTTTCACCACAGTGGACTGGGATCTCCTGAAAACTTCCTTTATTTTTTCTGTGCCAGTACCGGGGCTTGAACTCAGGGTCTGGGCTCTGGTCTCTTAACTTTTTCCCTCAAGGCTGGTACTCTACCACTTGAGCCACAGCTTGATTTCTGGATTTTGGTAGTTCATTGGATAGAAGAGTGTCACTAATTTTCCTCCACTGAGCTGGCTTTGACCAACGATCTCTGATCTCAGACTTCTGAATAGCTAGATTTACAGGGGTTGAGCCACTGGAGGCATTGGGTAGAAGCTTCTCTTGAGCAAGAGTTCTTCCCTTCATTTGCCTTGACTCCTCCATGCAAAGGGGGCCTGAAGGTCTGGAGCTGTGTAAAATAGGCTTCCAGCCACAGAAATTGTCTTGGGTCTTTGGTAAAAAGTCAAGCTAATCTTCCCCTGAGCCCCATTCTGGGATGCCACCCTCTGCCCTACCTGTGACTCAAGTACCATCCTTGACCCAGCCTTCAGTGTTCTGCCAGACTTGTCTGAGGCCATAGAACGTCATTCCACCCACACCACCTGCTCTACACCACCCCTCAGGACCTTTGCACATGCTCTGCACCTTCTTCCCTAGGTCCTCTGTCCTGTTCCACATCTTAGAACTCCTGTAGAATTTTGGCACTGGTCATATCACCTCCTGGAGCAAGTCTTTCCTTCCTTTCTCTCACTTTTTTTTAATACTGAGTTTCTAGAGATCGAACTAGTGCAGGCTGACTGTCAAATGCTCTATCTTGGTGTGTGTGTGTGGGGGGTGCCAGTCCTGGGTTTAGAATTCATGGCCTTGATGTTATCCCTGAGTTTTTATGCTCAAGGATAGCATTCTATTACTTGTACCACAGCTCTGCTTTTTTTGGTGCTTAATTGGAGAAAAGAGTCTCATATAGACTTTCCTGCCTGCACAGGCTTACAGTTATAATCTTCAGATCTCAACTTCCTGAGTGCTATTATTACAGGGCTGAGCCACCACCACCTGCCCTCTACCTCTTACCTACCTCGGCTCTCCTCTGAGTTCCAGAAGTGTATGTCTCACCAAGCTCACATTTTTTTGCCAGTGTTGTGGCTTGATCTCAGGGTCTAGGCATGTTCCTGAGCTGCTTTTGCTCAAGGCTACATTCTATCACTGAAGCCACAGTGACACTTTTGGCTGTTTCTGTTTATGTGATACTGAGGAATCCAACCCAGGGCTTCATGCTTGCTTGGTAAGCACTCTACCACTTAGCCACATTCACAGCGCAAGGATTATTTCTAACAGGAACTATGAGGGTGGGATTTATTGGCATACTCTTTTCAGCACAGAAATGGATGGGCATTTCAAATCTTTGCCAGGATTTGGGACCAGAGCGGGACTCGGCAATGAGGAATGATGAATGAGTGATAGCCACCAGGCCCCAGAGATCTAGGCTCACGTCCTACAGAGGGATAGGGAATATGGAGCCAGAAACTTCCACAATACCTACAGCCTAGGAACAGTGGTCTCCCTGGAGGCAGTGGCTGGCTGCTAGATGTCCCAATGGGACACCTCAGCCAGAACATAATGAACCCGTTCAATACACCAGCCAAGGCAAGCCTTCTGGGCTTCAGTTATTAAATGGCAGAGAAGGATGCTTTGTTCAAGCTACTGGCTTAGTACTCTCTGAGGGCTTGTCCCAGCATTCACATGTTGGGGCTCTGGTCATGGGCAACCTGCTGAATGCATATCATCCATACATCATCCATACATACACAGAGACATGGAGTTACTGCCTTCTTTTTTTCTTTGGCAGGTCTCAGGTTGAAATATGAACCTAGGCCTTATCCTTAATCTCCTCTTTCTCAAGAGTAGCACACTGCCCTTGAGCCAAAGCCCCAACACATGGGGATATTTTCCTGTGATCTCTTAGAAATAAGAGTTTTGCAGACTTTCCTGCCCTGGCTGAATTCAAATTGGCATTCTCTACATCTCAGACTCCTGAGGAGCTAGGATTACAAACAGGAGCCACTGACACCTGGCTTTCTTTGCTTCTTCTTGTTCTTTTTTAATCATGACAATCTGAAATCAGTGTCATTCCAATGGTTTGCATTCAAAGTAAACTTCCCAGGCCTGGTGTTTGAACCCCAGGACTGCCACACAGAAATGGAGGGAGATCCTGACAAACTCATTCCTATTTATGTGAAGGATAATGGAATGTTATAAAAGTAATTAAATTTGCAGTTAATTCATGATTCTATTTTAGAAAGCCACACATAAATCATTGGATTTATATCTTCCATTCTAGTACCATGTTATGATTTCCCTAATGGAATGATATTGAATAATTTTTAATTAATGCTTTCATAAGTATTCAACCATGATACTTCATTAAACAGAGACATAATTTAATATCTAATTATTGGTAGCTATGTATCATTAAACGGAGACATAATTTAATAACTAATTATTGGTAACTATGTATCATTAAATGGAGACATAACTTAATAACTAATTATTGATAACTATATATATAACATTTAATAATATCCTCACATTCTCTCTCTCTACATATATATATATATACAGCAATCTACACACACACACATATATATGTATATATATATATGTATATTTATGTATATATATTGGGAACTACTGTGGCTTGATAACAGGTAACAGGTCCTTAGAACTTCCTGGCATCTCAGTTTTCCAGAGGTTGGTGTGCTAAGACTTTGATCCCATTTATGTATTGGACATTGTAGGCCGTGACTTGAAATCCCAGCATTGCCAAAAATGTATTCATGTATTAAGAAGATACTTTTGACATATTTTTTTCCTAAAAAAAAGTCCTGGGTCTCAGTATGATGTATAATTCATATGCAAATATATCACGTATGATAAGATGTAATAAATGAAATGTTATATGTGTAATAACAATAAATGAATAAGGGTAATAAACATCATATTCACTAAACTCATGTGTGTATTTTTTCCAGTGCTGGAGCTTCAATTCAGGCCCTGGGAACTGGTTTGAATTTCTTGTCTTCAAGGAGGGTGAGCTTCCCATTCACCCACAGTGACACAGAGATACCCAGATGCTGAGTTCAAATCCCAGGCCTGCCAGAAAAATGGTGCAAATTCCAAGTCATGGCCTTATTTTATTTCATTATTTTTTTGCCACAGCTGGCCCTGGGATTCTAGGACCCAAGTTCAAATATTGGGGTTGGCAAGAAATAAAATAAATAGGAAAAGGATGAAATGGAGAAATTCAAGAAGGTGGTTTTACTTTTCTTCCCTTTGCATTGTGACCATCTTGCGTGTAAATGACAAAGCCCTGAAAGTTTACATGACATTGCATGCTGATGTATGGCTGGCTATTAGGGACGCCATAACCAAAACCATAACTTAGGGTTGGAGGTTGAATCACAGGGCTGCCACTAAATATTGGCGGGAGATTCCAAGAAACCCATTTCTATGTACATCCATTCGAATGGAATTTTATAAAAGTAACAAATTAGTAGTTAGTGTATGAGTATACTATAAAATTATACACAACAATTTTATTACATTGATTAATTTTCAATTAATACTTTACTATGTATTCAACCATAATACTTAAAAGTGGAAGGAATAATTTGAATGTCAATAATGGATAGTAATATAATATATGTAATTTCATAATATACAGACACATTTCTATTGTCTTATACATACATATATGTGTATATATATATATGTATATACATATACATATATGCCAATCTACACATTTATCTGTTCATACACTTGTCACTACTGGGACTCAGTGGTATAATGATAGCTAGTACATACAAAGCCCTGGATTCCATTCCTCACTACCACAAGCACATTAAAATCCAGAAGTTGTGCTCTCGCTCAAGCAGTCGAGCATTACCTTTGAGCATAAAGCCTAGGGACTGTGTCTAGACTCTTACTCAAGGTCCAGGATGGGCATGAAAAAATATTGAATGTTGTGACTGCAACTCTATAAGGATAGGACTTCAAATACCTCATCACAGAGTAGGCCGCGAGTATGGTTCTGACAGCTGCCATCTAACCTGACTTAGTCAGAGGTATACGACTGCAACTCAGCCCCAGAGAACCAGATGCTGCTGGCTTGCTCATCCCTGTCATCCAAGCTAGTCGGGAGCTGAGATCTGACACTGGTGTATTTAAAACCCAGTCCTGGAGGGATGTCTGTGAAACTCTGAGCTGTGGATCAAAGTGATAGATCTCTAGCCTTGAGCAAAAGATCTTAGGACAGTACCCCCAACATGTCAGTGCAATCCCTGTGGCTGACTCCCCCCCAAAAATGCTCCTCTGAATCATTAGATGTGAACTTTGTGCAGTTTGTGATATGTTTCTGAAAGAATGGTGATACTGATGAAAGCACCCTAATACTAATGACAGCTTGTGGGATGCATCTATGTGATTAGTCCTTCCTGGAATGCTGGGGCCCTCACGGGGTGCTGTGTGCTGAGTCCTGCACAGGATGCTATGTGCTGAGTCCTTCACAGGGTGCAGTGTGCTGAGTCTTGCATTGGGTGCTGGATGATGAGTCTTTCACAGGATGCTGTGCGCTGAGTCCTGTAAAGAGGGTTATTTGGAGCTGGGCACCAGTGGTTCACGCCTGTAATCCTAACTACTCTGGAGGCTGAGATTTGAGGATAGTGGTTCAAAGCCAGCCCTGGCAGGAAAGTCGCTGAAACTCTGATCTCCAATAAACCACCAGACAACTGGAAGTGTTGCTGTAGCTCAAGTGGTAGGGCACTAGCCTTGAGCTGAAGAGCTGAAGGACTGTGTTCAGGCCCAGATTTCAAGGCCCATGACCAACAATAAAAAGTGTTATATATTTTGTTCTTCAAAGGGTGCATACTTTCATCTTGTCCTTGTAAGAACTCCAACTGACATGACTATGCAGAAAAGAATATTGAGACTCAGATCTGTCCCCAGGGCAGGGACAAAATTATGTATTACTGAAGACTAGTGAGTTGTCTACAGGAGACAATTGTTTTGTCTTGTTTTTTCTAAGTCATGAACCTTGAACTGAGGGCTTAGTCACTGACCCATAACTCTTGGGCTCATGGTTAGCTCTCACAACACAGAGCCAAGGACCCCCTTGCAGCAGAGTGTCACAGCTTAGGGTTCTATAACCGAGGTCTGTCATCCTGCCTTCTCCAGAAGCTGAAATCTGGGTTCCAAACTATCCCTGACACAAAAGGTACCATGAGACTATTATATTTTATTCACCACTAAGAAACCTGAAGTGGAAGCTAGGTGCTTGTGGCTCATGCCGATCATCCTAGCTACTCAGGAGGATGAGATCTGAGGATCATGGTTCAAAGTTAGCTTGGGCAGGAACGTCCTTGAGACACTTAGCTCCAATGAACCACCAGAAAACCGGAAGTGGCTCTGTGGCTCAAGTGGTAGAGCACAAGATTTGAGCTGAAGAGCTCAGGGACAGCTTCCAGGCTCAGTTTTCAACTCCTACAATGACAACAACAACAAAAAAAGACAGAAACAAACTAACACACTTGAAGTAGAGGGCTGGGAATGTGCCTTAGGGGTAGAGTGCTTTGCATGTATGAAACCCTGGGCTTGATTTCTCAGAACCACATCACTAGGAAAGCGCTTGAAGGGGCTCTGTGGTTTAAATGGGAGAGAGCAACCATTGTACAAGAGAAACTAGGTACAGTGCTCATCTCTTGAGTTCAAGCTCCAGGACTAGTGTATGCACACACACATGCACATACACACACTCACACACAGAGAGAAAGCAGAAGTGAAGCTGTGACAAAGTGGTAAAGCACTAGACTTCAGCTCTGATCTCATGGTCAGCACCCAGGCCCTATGTTTAACCTCAAAACCTAGCCACCCAAGGCCCAACTAGGAGAGGGCAAAGGTTTGAAAACCTGATGAGTTTCATCAGTCCTAGATGACAGGAAGCTTTGTGATATCCAACATGTGCTTGGATTTCCCAAGGTTCTGGAAACCTAAGAGAAGCATTATAGCCCCATCACTGCCGACGATGAAATGTTTCATTATGTTCAGTGCCCTAGTTGTCTGCCTGAAGGATTCCTGAATTATATTGAGAACTGTATCTGTACACTGGAATATAGTCTCATAAAGGCAGGATAAGAGCACAGAACTTGGCCTGCAATGGGAGGTGGCAAAAATGAAGGTCTCCTGTTAAAACAGAGCACTGGGAAGAGAGATAGCTAAGGGTAAAAACAGGCCTTTTTCTCCTGAAATTCAGAGCCCACCCACACAGCTTCACTAATTGGCCCAGATGGAGTTATTTGGTACACAGCTGTACAGGAGTGAGGTCTTTTGTGTTCCTGTCCAGACAATGAGGGAGACTTCTTCCAGCAGGCCTGGGATGAAGAGAACCCCTCAGGCTACATTGGGAGCAGTGAGGGGAGCCCTGGAACATGCAATATCATAAAAGCAGTCTCTGTGTTATGAACTCATTGTATTGAATACAATTTGCCCTGCTTGGTGCCACTCATCATACCTACTCAGGAGTTTCACCTAGAGGAATTCATCCATACATACAAAAAGAAATTGAGGTACAGTTTTTTTTGAGGGGGCAGACCTGGGTTTGAACTATGAGCCTAGGCCTGGTCCAAGAGCTCCTTTTGCTCAAGGGTGCTGCATTAAACTTAAGTCACAACCCCACTTCTGGGTTTTTCTGTGATCTCTTAGGAATAACATTGTCAAGGACTTTCTTACACTGGCTGGTTTCAAACTCAAATTCTCTACATCTCAGCCTCCTGAGGAGCTGGGATTATAGTCAGCAGGCACTTTCACCTTCTTTTTTTTCTTCTTTGTTTTATAATCTGGACTTACTTCTTAATAAGGTCATTCCTGTGGTTGAGACTTATAAGTAAACTACCCAATGTTCTTTACACTGCTTTCTCTGAGAGTATTTTCTCTATTCTTCTTACCCTCTGGTCACAGGGTTGAAGCCAAAAGTGAGAAATGAGTGTAACAGGATTTAGGAGCAAATATCCACAGGACATGCCAGTTCTGTCACTTAGCATTGAGCTGCAGTGAATTTACTGTCTCAGGATATGAGGACCGAAAGCTGGAGCGATCCTTATACTATCTGCATTGCTCCTTTTGCCTATAAAATGATCTAATAATTATGATTGTTTTGTATCTCCAACCTTAAGTATCTAGGACACACTAGAAGCATGTTCCTGTTTCCGTTTTTCTCTAGTACCTCTCGAGATTTAGACTAAAGGTTTGGGTGGAGCAGCTCCTTGATGAATCCCTGAGGAAATACACTTGAAGCCTCCTCAGAAGATCTCCATTCAAAGCCATCCCTAGCAGGAAAGGTTTATTGTCTCCAATAAACCACCAGAAAACCAGAAGTGGAGGAGTGGCCTAGAGGGTAGAGCTCCAGCTTTGAGCGAGAAAGCCAAGCAGGGGATATAGGGCAGACCAGGCAGGAAAGCCTGAGAGGTGCTTATGTCCATTGAAGAACCAGATGGCTGGAAGTGGAGCTGTGCCAGTGGTAGAACCTCTGCCTTGTGAAAAACAGCTGAGGAATGCATCACTTCCTCAGTTTAAGCCATAGGATGGCCACAAAAGAAAATTCAAAAAGAGAAGGCCAAATTTATGTATCAGTGTCCTACTTACTTACGTGTGTATATTACTTCCCTCAGTGCAAAGAGGCTGTATGCAAAACTTCTGCTTTTATTTACAGATTTATGTTTTAGATATGCTCATTGTACATACTGTATCATTTTCTTCATTTCAGCCCCATTGATTTTCTCTTCCAGGATTTTAGGCCTATTTCCTTATATGATGCACACTGAAGCTCTCAGCAGCCTTTATTTACATTTTATTATGAGGCCAATGCAGGAGCAGTCACAAATCAGGCAGGGGAAAGAAGATCATAGTTCATAGAAATAAGCGGTGTTCAGAAAATTATACTTAGGGACACAAAATGGTAGCATATATATGTAAAAACTACCATTAAAAAAAGATGAGGGGGCTGGGAATGTGGATTAGTGGGAGAGTGCTTGCCTAGCATTCAAGAGGCCCTGGGTTCGATTCCTCAGTAACACATACACAGAAAAATCCAGAATTGGTGCTGTGGCTCAAGTAGCAGAGTGCTAGAGACAATGCTCAGGCCTTGAGTTCAGCCCAAGAAATGTCAAAGAGATAACTAAGTAGGTAGTTAGGTAGTTAGGTAGTTAGTTAGGTAGGTAGGTAGGCAGGTAGGTAAGTTGGTACATAGATAGATACATAAGAAAGAAAGAAAGGAAGAAAGAAAGAAAGAAAGAAAGAAAGAAAGAAAGAAAGAAAGAAAGAAAGAAAGAAAGAAAGAAAGAAAGAAAGAAAGAAAGAAAGAAAGAAGGAAAGAAAGAAAGAAAGAAAGAAAGAAAGAAAGAAAGAAAGAAAGAAAGAAAGAAAGAAAGAAAGAAAGAAAGAAAGAAAGGTCAATAGATGATAGATAGATAGATAGATAGATAGATAGATAGATAGATAGATAGATAGATAGATAGATAGATAGATAGATAGATAGATAGATAGATAGATAGATAGATAGATAGATAGATGATAGATAGATAGAAAAATGATAGATGAATCTGGTCTTGGACTTCAGGAGGAAAGAAGGGAACAACTCCCAGTCATGAAGTTTCTGCAGTGTGCCAGGACACCAGCATCACCTTCACACAACCACAAAGCAGAAAAAATGTCTCTTTACCACTTCTTAGGCAGCCGAATGCCTCAGAGCCAAGAGGGCAGAACCAGGTTCTAACTCAGCTGCTTGGGGACAAAAGAGAAATTACCCTGCCTCACCTTGGACTGGGGATTAGCATTAATGATGTGGAGAATGAAGGAAGGAGAAAAGACTGGCAGAGGTAGAAGAAGGTCCTTCAAATCTGATAGATGGAGAGTAAAACACCCACTCCCTAAGACCAGAGAGCAGGGCTTTTCTACTCTGTTCCTCCCCTCTCCCTCACTAAACTGGCTCTCTATTGGGGTAACCTAAAGATAGCCTGAAGCTCTCTTCACCTGAGTGAGGAAGGTTAGTCATTTTTTGAGGAAGCTGAGAAAAGCCTGATCCTGGTGTAACTGTAACAAACATTTCAGGTTTCCCCCATTGCTGGCTGTCCCTGGAATGAATGAAGTGGTGTTGCAGCTCACTTCCCTGTTGAGTGTGTATATTCTGCCTCCTTGTTCTGGCTTTTGAAATTGTTTTCTGTCCTTCAAATACAGTGTTATACTGGAGTTCTTCCTGCTGACTGTGCCAGGGCTTGGATCCTGAGAAGTTTATTTGAACCCAGGATGGGGCAATGGGTCAAGAACACTAAGAACATTTAGAGTAACTTCTCATCACCAAGGGAAAAACAAGAAGCTCTTGAACATCTGACTTTGCAGATTTGGAAGTCAGAGTGTCAGAATTTTCTGCCCTGGCTGTCTTCAGTGTGATCCTGAGACCTCAGCCTCCTGAGCTAGGGTGATGGGCAAGAGCTACTGGTGCTCTGCTAGGTTCAGATGAGTAATGACATTAACAATACAAGTCAACTGCTTATCACAAAAGGGTTTGGGGAGCATATTAAGCCTTTCAACATTGGACCTTTCAGAACCCTGTGGACACAAGGTTACAATGCTAGAGTCAGTGAGGCTGGGCATGTGGATCTGCTACACTTAAGCCTGGAGGTCTGACTCCAATTCTGGTGTATATTAGTGTTGATTTTCCAGAGAATATTCTCATAATTAGCAAATAGGAAAAGTACTTTGATTAACCCTCAATTTTTTCCAGTTGTGTGTCTTGTATCAACCCTGGGCACTGTCTCTGAGCAATTCCGTCAAGTCTAACTCTCTACCACTTGAGCCACAGCTCTACATGGGATTTTTTAGATAAGAGTCTAACGGGCTTTTCTTGCCTACGCTGTCTTGAACTGTGGTCTTCAAATCTCAGCCTCATAAGGTAGTTTTCCAGGTGTGAGCCACCAGCATCTGGCCTATTGTTTTTGACAGTCCTGGGGATTGTTTTTCTCAAGGCTATCACTCTACCACTTGAGCCACTCCACTGTGTCTGGCATTTTTTGAATATGTGGCATTGAGGATTCAAACCCTCGTATTCATGCATGTTGAGTGAGCTCTTTAGCACTAAGCCACATTTCTAGCTTCCCCCTTACAATTTTATCCCACAAGTTTCCTGTCCTCAAGAAAGCCTTCTCAGTATAAATCATCTAAAAACACCCCTATAGGAAGGTGTCCAAAGATAAATAACACAAAGCTCATTCTTGGGAGAGACTCTAAACTTGAGAAGACTGTGACAAATACCTCCATTTAATTATGTATCATGTTTCAACACAAAAAGTTTTAATGATAAATGAGTCAATGTCCTAAATTATTGTGTATAATTTTATAATAGATGTGCAAAATGTAAATTTGAATAATATAAATAAAATAAACAATAAAAAAGGAATCAAATAAAAAATAAAATAAATACAAAATCAATAATGAAAATCATAACATGTAATAAACATACATATGTACGTATATATCATCTATTACACATGTATAGAAATATCTTTTCCATTGCAGGGCCTTCATTCACGCCATGGGAACTCTAGCCTGAATTTCTTTTCCTCAAGGACAGTAAATTTTTCCTTTACTCATGGTACAAAAGAGTTACCTGGACGGTGAGATCAAATCCCAACAATTGTAGAAATACTGGCACCAGTTCCAAGACAGTGACTTAATCTTTTAATGAAAGCAGTTATGTTTATTCAATTCCATACTGAACATTAAATAAAAAGCAGTATAGAATCTTGTACATCTATTCAGACATCCTCCCCTTACCCCCAAAGTGCTTCCCGAAATACTACATTGTTTCTTTTTGTATGTTTTTTATTGTAAAAATGTTGTACAGAATGGTCACAGTTACATGAGCAAGGTCATGAGTATATTTCCTATTGAGCATTGTTACCTTCTCCTTTGTTTTCCCCGTACCATCTTTTACCTCCCATCTCCACAACTACTCCCCCTACCAAGCTCAGTGACTTAATTTTTTAGTTTTGGCTTGGCACGGTGTTTGAACTCAAATAGTAACAAATTTGCACTTTCCCTCACATTGCTACAAGTTCCTGAGTTCAAATCCCAGTCTAGGAAAGAAAACTGGCAGAAATTCAAAACCAGAGAGCTCTATATTTTTAAATTTAGTTAAATAATCTTTTTTTTATTTTTTTCTTTTTTGTGGCTTTTTTAGGGCTTGAACTCAGGTCGTGGCAACTCTGCCTCAGCTTTGGTCACCCTAGGCTAGGTGCAGCCTCGGGACCCATAACCAATCCTGGAATCCTAGGCCCACAGGGCTTGCGGAAAGAAAAAAAGTGGGATAGCACAAAAAGTGGCAAGCTGCAGAGGGATGGGTGTTTAATTTTTTTTTAATCTTTGCACGGTGACCATCCTGGTTCTGAATGCCATGGGTGCAAAGTACACCTGACTTGCCATTCCTGAGGGCTGGCGGATTAGCAGGGAAGCCATAGGCCAACCTGTCAACATAGGCCCTGGGTTCAAATCCAGGTCCTGACAACTACCAATGGCAGGAGATCACAAGACGCTCATTCCTATGCGTAGGAATATCAATTGAAAGAGAAGTTTGTGCATTGGTCAAGCCTAAAATTGGATTCAATAATCCTAGGACACTGATTGATCTTAATTTCATGCTTACTAAGCATGAAAAGAATAGCATTCCATTAATTGTGTTATAATAAATACCTAAGAGTTGGGAAGAATGTAGTATATGTCATTCAATCATAGATAGGAGGCTATGGTGCTTTTTACCAACATATATTTATTTGTATACTACTGTCTGCCTATCCTTGTATTGCTGTTTTGGCTAATCCTGGATCACGATCTCAGCACCTAGGAACCACCTCACAGCTTCATTGGCTAGAGGCTGTTGTGCTCACACTCACCCATTCATGAATTGGACCTGCTAGGCCCTGAGTTCAGATCCCAGCACTGCCAAAAATTTAATCTTGGAGTAAAAAGCCAAATGCGACACCTGTTTTCCTTTTCTGGAAGAGTTCTGCGTGTCAGGCATGATGGAGAACACATCTACAAATCTAGATGGTATATGATAGCATGTAAACAATGTAATACATAGTTAGGATGCATAAGTGTCAGTAAAATAAACGGTAAATAAATGAAAAAAATAAAAAAATATAATGTATAACCACACCAAACATAATATAGACTGAACATCTGTATGGAAGTTCAATCCTATCTTTAAAATGTATATAAGGAGTATGTTTTCCAGGTCTGGGGCTTGAATTCAAGCCTAGGGAATAGGCATGACTTACTGGTCTTCAAGCAGGGGGAGCTTCCCCTTCCCTGACAGTGCAATAGAGTTACCCAGACCCCGGGTTCAAATTCCAGGACTTGCAGACAAATTATGATACACATTCCAAGCCAGGGAGCTTCATTAGCATTTTTAATATTTTTTAAGTTCACTTCACCTTTATTTCATACATATTGATTTTATCATATGAGAGTTTTTCAAAAAAGGGGTCTAAACTTTTACATTTCAGCATAGCACATTGGTGTTTCTATTTTGACCATCTGCCCTGAAGAGTGAGAATGAAAATAAGGACATTTCTCCCTAGAAGATTGGGACAGTTGAATTTATTTCTATTTAGAGTTTTTTCTACAATTATAAACTCTCTGCATTTGTGTCGTATGAGTTTTCCTCAGTGCCTACCATGAAATACACGAGGGGAGTCCTCATAGCACAAAAGGTAGGATTTCTGAATAAAACCTCGCTTCTGTGAGGACAGTAGGTACTTCTAAACATTTTGGGAATAAACTGGATTGTAAAATGAAAAACGAAAACAATGGGACTGTGATGTATCTCAGTAGTGGAGTACTTTCCTAAAGAGCATAAGACCCTGGCAGAAAAGTTTCCTAAAGCTCAGAATGTTAGAATTTTATGATCTACAGGAACAAACATTTTTTGGGGGGTCCTGTGGTTTGAACTCAGGGGTTATCCCTGTGCTCTTCAGCTCAAGGCAAGCGATCTACTGCTTGAGTCACAGTGCCACTTCGGTTTTCTAGTGGTTTATTGGAAATAAGAGTCTCACAGACTTTTCTGCCTGGGCTGACTTTGAACCGCCAAACTCAGATCACAGCCTCCTGAGTAGTTAGGATTATAGGCATGAGTCACTGGTGCCAGGCACATGAAAAAACTTCTTAAAGATGGATTCTGAGAAAAGAAACTTGGAAAACACTTTTAGTATAAATAATTTACAGTGCCATGGTTAAGGCACTATTTCAGAAGTATTTATTCATTGGTTGGTTTCTTAGTTTATTTAAATATATATATATATGCATTATTAAATTATATATGTATATGTATATTATTAAAAATATAGCTTTGAAGTGTACCTAAGAGCATATGTGCTCATGTAAATTTATACAAATGAAAAAGCTTCATTTTTCTTTTCAGTTTGGTTGGTACCATAAATTAGGTGGGATTTGTGTATTGTTTTGTTCTCTGTTCTCCCAACCCCTCTCCTCACATTTGAACTCAGCTTGCTCTTCCTTGGCTTCTTTGTTCATAGCTGATTTTCTACCACTTCAGCTATACCTGTAGCCTGGCATTTTGCACTTAATTGGAGATGATGTCTCTCAGGCTTTTCTGCCTTCATTGGCTTTGAAATTTCATCTTCCAGTTCTCAGCCTCCTGAGTAGCTAGGATTAAATATGTAAGCCACTGGGGTGCCTAGGGATAATTTAGACTTTGGTTAGTGTAGTCTTTGTGTTTTTCTTGGCATGGGATCATCTACTATAAAATTTCTGTGAATGACCTGGGTCTGAAGTAAGATATATAATACATATGCAAATCTGTATAATTTTCATAAGATGTAATAAATTTAATATGTGTTATAAGTGTATTAATAGTCAACAAATATAATGAATTAATAATACAAAAAATAAACACACTCAAAGCAATATGCAGTAAACATAAATATGTAGATATTAATCATTTCAAATGTGGATGAATATTAATTAACAGGGTTGGGATTGAATTCAGGTCTAGGGAACAGGCCTGAATTGCTTGTATTCAAAGAGGGTGAGTTTTTCCATCCCCCAGAATGCATTAGATTTTCCCAGACTCCAAGTGCAAATCCCAGGCCGGGCAGAAAAATACGAGCATGAAATCCAAGCCAGAGAGCACCATTAGTATTTTTAAATTTTTAAAATTCATTTTATTTTATTTTCTATGTATGTATGTATGTATGTATGTATGTATGTATGTATGTATGTATGTATGTATGTATGTATGTGTGTGTGTATGTATGTATGTATGTATGTATGTATGTATGTATGTATGTATGTATGTATGTATGTATGTATGTATGTATTTTGCCAAGCACGGGATTTGAACTTAGGTCGTGGCAACTCTGCCTTAGCTTCCATCAGCTTAGGCTGGGTTTGTGCAGCCTTTGGACCCACAGCCCATCCTGGGAGCCTAGGCCTCATGGCTGACAGGAAAAAAAAAAAAGAAAATACAAGGAAAAATAGCCACGAATTGCAAACAGTTAGAGGTTTCTCGGTTTTCCTTCCATGCATGGTGACCATCCCAGGTCCAAATGACACGACTGCCACCTGTAGGTCACCTGGCACTGCTGTCAGTGGGCTGCCAGTGAAGCCATAGGCCCATCTGCACACCTAGGCCCTGAGTTTGAATCCCGGTCTTGCCACTTACAAAGGCCTGGAGAATGTAAGAAACTATTGCCTGTCCATAGGAACACCAGAGGAATGTGATCAATGTTATGGTTGGATGAGTAGTTTGTCAATTAGTCTAGCAAAAACTAAATCCAGTATTCACAAGATGTGGATTGATTTTAATTTATAGTTTATTATGCATTAAAAGAATACATTGTGTATGGGTATGTGTGTGTGTGTGTGTGTGTGTGTGTGTGTGTTTTGTCAGTAGTGTGGACTGAACTCGGACCTGGGCGTTATCCCTCAGCTTTTCAGCTCAGGGTTAGGGCAGTAGCATGTGAGACACAATGCCATTCCCAGCTTTTTCTGATCATGTGTTGCTGAGGAATTGAAACCGGGACTCATGTATGCAAGGTAACACTCTCCCAATGAGCCACCTTCCCATCCCCTAAAAGAATACTATTGATTAAATGGAATCCTCACTAAATACCTGAGAATCTCTAGGAAGGTATTATATGTCATTGAATAACAGATAGACATCACTGGCAATATCTACATATCTAAATATATATTTGTATACCACTGTCTGCATAGAAAGGTATTGCTACTTTGGCCAAACCTGTGTCTCCATCCTAGGTCCTGGGATCCACCTGGCATCTGAATGTGCTAGAGGCTGCTGTGCTGACACTCACCCATTTGTGAATGGGGCCTCTAGGCCCTCAGTTCAGTTCCCAGCATTGCTAAAAATGTCTTCCTGGAGTCAGATTGCAAGTATGATACCTGTTTTCCTTTTCTGTGCAAGTGCTGGGTGTCAGGTATGATATTTATAATATGTCTGCAAAGCTACCTGCTATGGAATAGATTTGAATGAATGTAATAAATGTAATAGGTGTACTCACAGTCCATAAAATAAATTGTAAACAAATAAATATATAATAAAATATAATTAATCATTCCAACAAACAAGATATAGACTGAATGTATGGATGTAAGTATAAATGATAAAATAAAAATGGCTATAAATGTTATGTTCTCCCGGGGAGGCTTGAATTCAGGCCTAGGGAACAGGCCTGAATTGCTTGCATTCAAGGGAGGAGATCTTCCTTTCCTCCAGCTCCCTCAAGTGCATCAGAGTTACCTAGATCCCAAGGTGACATCCCTGGCATGGCAGACAATAAAATGGCACGAAATCCAAGACAGGGAGCTTCAATAGTGTTGTTAATTAATTAATTAATGTTTGCCAAGCACAGGGTTTGCACTCAGGTTTTGGCAACTCCTCGTCATTTTCCATCACCCTAGGCTGGGATAGTGCAGCCTTTGGACCCACAGCCCATCCTGTGGTCCTAGACCTCAGGGGCTCACAGGAAAAGAAAATGAAAACAGCATCAAAAAAAAGCCACAAACCAAGGATGGTCAGCAGTTTCTGTTTTCCTTCCTTGCACGTTGACAATCCTGGATGTGAATGACATGGCTGAAACCTGTAGGTCATCTGGCATTTCTGAAGGCTGGCTCTATCAGCGAAGCCATAGGCCAATGTGGACACTAGGCCCTGAGTTCGAATCCCGGTCATGCCACTTACAAGGGGCTGAAGAGCCTAAGAAAATATTCTTGTCCATAGGAACACCAGAAGAATGTGGTTAATGTCATGGTTGGATGAGTAGTCCATCAATCTGTCTTGCTTAAAATTAGACCCAATAATCACTGGACAGGGATTGACTTTAATTCATAGTATATTATGTATTAAAAGAATACTATTGATTAAATGGAGTTCTCACTAAATACATGAGAATCGGTAGGAAGGTAGTATATGTCATTGAATACTAGATAGACACCTCTGGCAGTACCTAAATATCTAAATTTATATTTGGGCTGGAAAAGTGGCTCCGTTGTAGAGCTCTTACCTTGCATGCCTGAGATCCTGGGTTCGATTCTTCAGCACCACATAAGCCAAAAGGAAAAAAACCGGAAGTGGTGCTGTGGCACAAGTGGTAGAGTGCTAGCCTTGAGCTGAGGTCCAGCACCCAGGCCCAAAGTTCAGGCCCCATGAACAGACACCAAAATAAATACATAAATTTTATTTATTTATATATCTCCATCATCATAGAAAGTTACTGCTATTTTGTCCAAACCTGGGGCTTGATCCCAGGTCCTGAGATCCACTTGGCAGCTGAATGGGCTAGAGGCCGCGGTGCTAACACTCACCCATTCATGAATTCGGCCTCTCAGGCATTCACATCAGGTCCCATTATTGCCAAAAATTTCTTCCTGGTGTAATATTTCAAGGGTGACACCTGTTTTCCTTTTCTATACAAGTTCATAATATGTCTGCAAAGCTACACACTATGGAATAGATGGGAATAAATGTAATAAATGTTATAGGTGCACTCACGGTCCATAAAATAAATGCTAAATAAATAAATAAATGATAAAATATAATGTATCACTCAAAAAACATGATATAGACTGAATATATTGATGTAAGTAGAAATCATATATTTAACATGTCTATAAATGTTATGAGATGCTTGAATTCAGGCCTAGGGAAGAGTTTAGTTCATGCATGATTCTCATAGGAAATGATAGGCAAGATGTATGGCACAACAATTATTTTTAATTAAGAGTTCATGTAGTGTGAAAATAAGAATCACATTCAGGAAATGGAGGCATTGGGAAAGATCCAAGAATCGGTACTTAAATGGTAGATAGGATTTGAACACAGCTCGCTACATCTCCTACTCTATCCAAATAGGTAATTAGCATACTAGCTTCAGCTTATGAATGGATGAATATTGTGCCCCATTCCCACCCTGGGGCTCAATCTCAGGTCTGGGTATGTCTTAGCTCCTTAGTGGCTCACAAGCTGATGGGCTCCTGTGGACCCATTTGGCTGTTGGGCTTCCTAGACCCCAAGTTCAAATCCCAGCACTACCAAAAGGTTTATCTTGATGTGAGAAGCCAATTCTTGCACCTGTTTTCCTGTACTGTGCAAGTGCTGGGTCTCAGCAAGAATCAAGAAACATTGGCAACTCTACACCCATGAGAATAGGTTGTCATCCATGTCAGCACAGTTTTATATGTCATTCTATGCTCAATAAAATACACAATACATCCTTGAAAAAGCCACAAAATAAAAAGAATAACTACACTGAATGCAAGATACATACCACACCTGTACGTAAATAGAGATCCTATGTTTAAAAGAGCTGGGCTTCTTATTTTGTCCAGTGCTGTGACTTCAGATCAGGCCCCGGACTAGGCCTGACATTCTAGTCTTCAAGGATGGTGAGCCTCCCCTTCCCCCACAGTGCAACAGAGTTACCCATACCTGAGTTCAAATCCCAGCACTGACAAAAGATTCATCCTGATGTCAGAAGCCAGTCGTTGTACCTGTTTTCCTCTCCTGTGAAAGCCTGGGTCTCAGCTAGGCTGGAGAATGAATGCATAGGCAACCATGTAACCATGGGAAAAGTTTGTCATCCATGTCAGCACAGTTATAGCTGTCACCATACTCAGTAAAATACACCATACCTCCATGAATTAGACACAAATTAAGGAGAAGTGCACCGAATGCAAAATGATGACCGCACATGTATGTCAATATAGATCCTGTGTTTTAATTATGAATTTAGGATTATCCTGGCCCTCCCTGGGGTTCAATGTCAGGTCCTGGGAAAGGTCTAGCTCCTTAGTTGCTCACAGGCTGGTATCCTCACCTAGATCTTTTCGCCAATTTGCCCTGCTGGGCTCTGAGTTAAAATCCCAATACTGCCAATAGATGAACTCTCATGTGAGAAACACATCGATCCACCTGTTTTCCTATGAAAGTCCAGGTTCTCAGGGAGGATGGAGAATGCTATATAGGCAACTCGATAGCCATGGGAATAGGTGGTCATCCGTTTCAGCACAGTTATGTCTGTCATCATGCTCAATAAAATACAAAATGCATACATGACTAAGACACACAATAAAAAGAGTAACTATACTGAATGCATGAGGCATTCCACACATGTATGTAAATAGAGATCCTATATGTAAAATAGGTGGGTATATTATTTTTGCCTATACTGCGGCTTCAATTCAGGCCCTGTGACTTAGCCTGATATTGTAGTCTTCAAGGATTGTGAGCTTCCCTTTCCTCCACAGTGCTATAGATTTACCCAGACCTGAGTTGGAAACCCAGCAGTGGTAGAAAAATGGTGCGAGTTCTGAGCCAGAGTGTTTATTATTATTATTATTATTATTATTATTATTATTATTATTATTATTATTATTATTATTATTATCATCATCATCATCATCATCATCATCATCATTATTATTATTATTATTACTATTATTATTACTATTACTATTATTATTTGCCAAGGAAGGCATTTGAACTCAGTTCGTGGTAACTCTGCCTCAGCTTCAATCACCTCAGGGTGACAGGCTGCCATGGGCCCATAGCCAATCCTGGGATGCTAGGCTTTGAAATCTTGCAGGAAAACACACACACACACAGAGAGAGAGAGAGAGAGAGAGAGAGAGAGAGAGAGAGAGAGAGAGAGAGAGAGAGAGAGAGAGAGAGAGAGAGAGAGAGAGAGAGAGAGAGAGAGAGAGAGAGAGAGAGAAAAGCGACAGGATGGATTTTTTACATTTTTTTCCCTTTCTATGGTGACCATCCTGGGTCTGAATGACATGTCTACAAAGGGTACTTCACCGTGCATTGGCAAAGACTAGTGGGCTATCAGGGAAACCATAGTCCCCTGCAGCAATGTAGGCCCTGAGTTTAACTGTTGGTCCTGACACCTACCAATCGGGGGATTTCCCGAGAGTTATTCCTATGCATCGGAATACCGATGGAATGTTAACAAACTATGATTGAGAAGTTTCTGCATGCATAGGTCTAGTCTAAAATTAGACACGTTGATCTTATTGAATAGTTTATTAAGCATGAAAAGAATCCTATTCCTTCAATGGCGCATAATAACTACCTAAGAGTTGGTAGGAACGTAGTTGATGTCATCGAATGCTAGGTAGATGTCTCTGGCATTCTATACAAATATATATTTATTGGTATACTACCACCTGCCTATCCATGTATGGCTATTTTGTCCACCCCTGTGGATTGATGTCAGAGTCTGGGAACTGCCTGGCAGTTTCCTGGGCTAGAGGTTGTTGTTTTGACACACCCATTCATGAATTGGTTCTGCTAGGCCCTGAGCTCAGATTCCAGCACTGCCAACAATTGGATCGTGGAGTAAGAAGCCAAGCGTGACACCTGTTTTCCTTTGCTCTGAGCGTTCTGGATGTCAGACATGATTGAGAACACTTCTACAAATCTAAATATTATGTGATAGTATGTCATCAAAATAATAAATGGAATGCGTGTTATCACAGTGAATAAAATAAATGGTTAATGAATAAAACAGAAATACAATAAATAACCGCAACAAACAGGATATGTACTGAACATCTATAAGTAAGTATAAATCTTATCATTACAATATATATAAATATTATGTTTCCCAGAGCTGGGACTTGAATTCAAGCCTAGGGAGCAAGCCTGACTTTCTTGACTTCAAGCAAGGTGAGCTTCTCCTTTGTCCACAGTGCTGCAGTTACCCAGACCCTGAGTTCAAATCCAAAGCCTGGCAGAAAAAATGGCACCAATTGCAAGCCAGGGAGATTATTTATCTATCTATCTATCTATCTATTTATTTATTTATTTTGTGTGAAGCAAGGTCTTGAACTCAGGTCATGGCAACTCTGCCTCATCTTCCATCACTCTAGTCTGGAGTGCAGCCACTGGAACCACAGGCAATCCTGGGATCCTAGACCTCCAGGCCTTGTGGAGGGGAAAAATGCACAGAGAATAAGTGGTGGGATGAAGTTTTAACATTTTGCACCATGACCATTTGGGTCTGAATGACACGGCTCCCAAGGGTACTTCACTTTGTATTGCTGAAGGCTGGCAGGGTACTGGGGAAGACATAGTTCTGCACGGCAATATAAGCTTAGAGTCGAATCTAAGTCATGTCACTTCCGGATGGTGGGAGATCCTAAGAGACCCATTCCCATTTATAGGAATAATGATTGAATGTTGTAGGTGTCACGGTTGAATGAGTTGCTCATGAGTGATACTCGTATAAAATTAGACATTATGATTTCAGTAGGCTGACTAGTTTTATTTAATATGAAGCATTAAAAGACTACTATTTTTGGAAGTGGCTCTGTGGCTCAAGTGATAGAGTGCTCGCTTTGAGCTGAATAGTGCAGGGACAGCGCCAAGCCCAGAGTTTATATTTTTGAAAAGACTACTATTTCTTACAGGGACACATTAATTTCAGAACACTGATTTACTTAATAGTTTATTAAGGATGAAAACAATAATATTAATTATATGGAGACATAATAAATACCCAAGAATTGTTAAGAATGTAGTCTATATAACTGAATAATGGATAGACATCTCTGGCACACTATAAAGATATATATTTATTAGCATACTACCATCTGCGTGTCAATCTGTTTTTATTTTGTCAACCGCTGGGGCTCAATCTCAGGTCCTGGGAAATGCCTGTCAGCTCAGTTTGCCCCAGTATGGCATGCTGACACTCAATCATTCATGAATTTGGCCCTGTAGGCCATGAGTTCAAATGCCAGCAC
Source organism: Dipodomys merriami (assembly GCF_024711535.1). Lineage (NCBI taxonomy): Eukaryota > Metazoa > Chordata > Mammalia > Rodentia > Heteromyidae > Dipodomys > Dipodomys merriami. Next base: position 85,382 of record NW_027206486.1, read on the forward strand.
TCCCAAACAAGAAATCATGGAGTAAGAAGCAGATGGTGACACATGTTTTCCTTTTCTGTGAAAGTCCTGTGTGTCAGGTATGAAGTGAAATACATATGCAGACCTATATCCTATGTAATCAATATTCTATGTGCCATAATAGTCAATAAAATAAATGGTCACTACATGAACAAAACAAAAAATAAAATGAATAACTACATTAAATGCAATATGGAGTCAATATATGTATGTAAATATAAATCATATACTTAAAATGTACACAAATAGGATGTATTCTAGGGGTGGGGATCAATTTCAGGCTTAAGGAACAGACTTGAATTTCTTGACTTCAAAAAAGCAAGCCTCCCCTTGCTACACAGTGCAACAGATTTACCCAGACCATGAGTTCCAATCTCAGTCCTGACAGAAAAAAATGGTATCTCTGTGCTATGTGATGCCTAATTCTTAGGCATTTCATTATTTCTCCATTTAATGAATGTAAGTTTTTAAATGCTTCATAAAGTATTGATTAAAATCAATCAGTGTCCTAGAATATAATTGTGTATAATTTTATCCTAGAATCATTCAAAAACTGTCCATTCAATCATGATATACATCACATTCCATTGGTATTCATATGGATAGAAATGAGTTTTTAGGATCTTCTGCCATTTGGAGGTGGCAGGACCAGGATTCGAATTGTGGGCTCCAGCTCCCTCTACTTAAACCCGTAGATAGGGAATTCACTGGTCTGTCCAAGAACATCAGCAAGACCAATGATTAAGCAGGCACCAGTGGCTCTCAGCAGTCCTCCATGATACTTACAAGGCTGTGAAAGGAGATACATGGTCAAAGTCACCCTAGGCTGGAAAGTACTTGAGACCCCTGTCCAACTTCAGTGTCAACAAAGCCAGAAGTAGAGCCGTGTGGCTCCAGTGGTAGAAGGGTAGCATTGAACAAAAGCAGCTCACCAACTGTGCCTAGGTCCTGAGTTCAATGTCCGGGACTGGCAACAAACAGGCATACACACAAAAATCTGTACACTATATGGCTAAAGCAGGTCTCCCTCTTGTTCCCAACTGGATTGGACAGAGTTCCCTGGGAAAGGGGCTGCTGTCATCTTGATTCCGCCCATTCTGCCTGCATCACAGGATACCAGCCATACCCCCATTCTTTTATGGTTCTTTCTGACCAATGTGATACAAGAATCGTGGCCACCCACATTCCATGCTGCCCTGTAGCACCAAGATTCCCTCTGTTGGTTGACACCACTTCCAGCAGTTGAGGAAGGTAGAGGTAACTGAGTGGTAAACAAGAGTCTTGAGGCGAATTTGGAGTACAATAGGAAATTGACAACCTAGTCAGAGAGTGGGAGAATAGAGGATTTCCCAGAGCCTGGGAATGTGGCCAGCCCATCTTTCCCATCCCAGCGCTCAGATATCTGAAACAACAAGACTCCGTGAGAGAGCTGTGGGCAATAAACTACTGCCAGAACACCAGCAGAAGAAATCCTCCCATTAGACATTCAGCATTCAAGAAAACAAAGAATACATAAAAGGGAAGGATCCCAAAGACAAATACCTCTGGGAAGGGTGATTCAACCAAGGGTCTGGCCATAGGTGATGCTGACCACTGGCCTCCCCTGCCTTTGGACACAGTCACAGCCACCAGGGTCCAGAATGTCAAGGGTCCTGATACCACCAAGAATATGCAGAGGTGCTAGGAACATGAGGTGCCTGCCCTGGACCACAGTAAAAGGAGAAACCAGGTGCTCTATGCCAAGATCCAACCACTGAAACAGGAAAAGACAGACCTGCAGGATTGACGAGAGAAAGAGAAGGAGAAGGTAGCCAAAGTACACAAAACACCAAAAACAGAGCTAGACATCCACAAGCCACCCATATAGAGGTTGGTTTCGGCAGAAAGTGATTTACAATCAGCACCAGCCCACATGCAGCTCATGGCCGATGACAGCGAAATGGAGCATGAAGCTCTCACCAGCTGTCTACAGGCCGCAGAGCAGCGCATGGCAGAGCTGGAGATGGTGGCTTCTGTGGTTACTACTTACAAAAGGTGACCAAAATGTTCAAACAGCTAAATGATGTAACACTTGTGCTCAAGAAAAAGAAAAGAAGCTTCTATGACCTGCAGCAAGTGAACACAGAATTTTAGGAGAAGGTGTAAGCATTCTGGAAATAGAGGAGCAACAGGAAGAACAGAATCTGCAAGTTCCAACAAGTGCTGGAGGCGTGTGAGGTACTAAAGAGACTTCAGGACAACCTGAGTTGAATGGTGTCTGCAGCGAATCTGGAGACAGACACCTTCTTGCAGAACCTGAGCATTGAGAGGTCCACGCAGAAGGAGGAGCCCTGGTGGCAGACCGAGCAGGTGAACCAACTGACAGAGGAAAAGGAGTGAGGATGAAGGTAGGCGCTGCACTTAGAGAATGAGCTGGGGGAACTGAGAAGGAAGCTGGCAAAGCCATGGCCCTCTGTGGGTCCATCTCAGGAGGAGCAGCACCTACAGCACGCAGATGGGGTTGAGAAACCTGGAGAAACAACTTCACATCCAGGTACAGGAAAACTAGAAACTCCGTCTCCATTATGCAGAGCAGCGGGAGCAAGTGGGAGGATTGGAGGAGAAAACCAAGGATCCACAGGAGATCCCCGAGACCCCACGATGTGCATGTGTATGAAACCCACAGCTGGAGGAACAGCTGGCCTTGCTGCAGGATGCTCTCTACAGGGTGAGCAGTGAGAAGGAGGAGCTCACCAGCATCGTGGACTCAGAGCAGCAGGTGAAGAAACATCTACAGGAATAGCTGGACTGCTGAGAGGAGAAGATAGAGAAAGGGAAAGAGGTAGCTGAGAGAGAAAGCCAAGTGACTCAGGATCTCCAGGAGCAGCAGGAGCAGTCTCTGGCCCAGTTTCAGGAGCTCAGAGTCACCTGTGAGCAGCACATTACCTCCAATGAGCAGCTGTGCTCCAAGTAGTAGGTCCTGCAGTAGCACCTGCAGAGGCAGACCCAGCTGTTGGAGCAGCTGAAACAAGTGCAGGGTCCGATCAACTGGGGGGACAAGATGGTGCCCCCAAAGTGGCAGGACAGTTTCAAGTGCCTGGATGTGACCAGAGGAGGAGCACATGCAGGCCCAGCTGAGCTTCCTGGCTTTCCCTGGGGAAGGAAGCTGTGAACCCTGGAGAAGCAAAAGCTGAGGAAGCGACTCTCCTAGATGTGCCCATGGCAGAGGATGGCGATATCCCCCAAACTCAGAGGGACGTGGGGCTGTTAGCACTCTCAGAAGCTGAGATCCACAGGGGGATACTACTGCCACAGGAGCAGCGAGACTGCTGCAGGCACTCCCCCTCCCACTGACAGCTCAGTGCCAGATAGAGCTGGAGCCACAGGTCCCCCGCCCAATGAGCTGCCACCACAGCATGTGTGAGGATGGGAAGTGGGACACGTGGGCGTCCATGAAGAAAATCTTCTTCATCCACAACCTGCCTGATGAGGTGGACTTCCAGAGTCCTGCAGATGAGCTCCACCATCGATGCAACCAGCTGTCGGCACATATCTGCACCATCCAGGAGTCCCTCCTGACATGTAAAGGACAGATGTTCATTCTGGATCAGCTGTGTCAGGAGAAAGCTGAGTGCATGTGCCAGCTATCCCAGGAGAAGATGAAGAGTAGATAGCTGCCAGAGCTTCTGTCGCTCCTACACGGGGCTCCAGATGCTGACACAGGCTGAGCTCCCCACCTGTGCAGCTGCTTCAGAGGCCTCAGGGTCCTGGGTGGTCAAAATCAGGGAGAAGCAGAAAGGTTTTGAAGAATTGTAACTTCAGGATAGTGTGGAAACTGCAAGAGGAGAGGTCAAGGTTCCCTTCCCCGTACAGGACTCCCCCACAGAGCATGTCCTACTTCAGATCCCCACATGCAGAACTGCCCACAGCTGGTGTGCTCAGGCTTGCATTGCTCTGTACCTTTTTTCTGTAGACAGATGGGGATGATGACTCCCTATGTGACTTACTGAGTCCCAAAATCCTCAGCAGCCACCAGAACTAGGTGGCCAGGTGGGCTTCTCTAGGCCTCCATCTGCCTGGAGATAGAAAGAGTAAACTATGGGCCTGGTAGAGCAGAGGCTGCTGGGAGGAGGCCCACATTCCAGGAACATCTAATGGCTCATTGGTGGCCAGGGAAGAGGCCCGTGTTATGCATATCAAAAAGAATAAATCGTTTCCAAAGGGGAAAAAAGGCCTCCACAAAGATTTGTTCTTCCAGTTATGGGGCTTGAACTCAGGGCCTGTCCACTGTCCTTGAGCTCTATTTGATCAAGACTGGTGTTCTACAATTTGAGCCCCATCTCCGCTTCCAGCTTTTTCGTTGTGGAATAGAACCCAGGGCTTCAGGCTTGCTAGGCACCATTCTATCACTGAGCCACATTCTCAGCTAGGATGATCTCCTGCCCCCAAACCCATATGGCCATTCCTCAGATAAATAGGAAGTAGGGGCTAGGATGAATATGAAGCACAAGTTTACTTCACACAGAAATAATCCCCTGCCCCCTCTTCGACATCCTTATTTAAAGTTTCTCTTTTACTATTGAGGGATGAGAGAGGGAGAGGGACATCTGAGAGAGGAGTACCAAGAACAGTGCCCCCCTGAGCCCCACAGCTTCCTCCACACAAGTCCTACAGATTCCCATCTTACCTGACTCAATGTTGTGTCTACACTGTCTCCCGACTCCTGCAAGGCTCAGAATGAAATAAATGCCAGCCCTGGCCTCAGCCCACACCCAGGGTAGAAGCTCCTAGTACCAAACTCACTTCCACCTCTGACTTCCCAGAGTTAGGCTGGACCCACCACTCACAACTGTGTTGGTGTCAATGATCTCATGGATGGATTTCAAGAAGAAGGTCTATGGCAAAGAGCAGAAGTAGCAGGGTAAGCAGGGAGGAAGGACCCGGGGCAACTCGTCTGGAATCTTCCTCCTTGGAGTCCTCCTGTCAAGCCAGAGCCATCCTGACCCAAAGCCCGGCCAAGGGCAGGGGGTGGAGAAGATAGAGGAGCATGGGACTAGAGGAGGTACTGCTTTATCTTGGTGCACTTGAAATTTCCAATATTTGGCCCATGTCAATCCCAAAGCCAACATGCAATGCCTCTCCTTGTTATTGTCCATGAGTGTTGTCCCTGAGCTCTTTTTCTCAAGGCTTGCACTCTACCACTTTAGCCAAAGGACACTTCTTGTTTCCTGATGGTTCATAGAGGATAAGAGTCTCACACACTTTCTTGCCCAAGCTGGCTTGGAAGCCAAATCTCACCTTCCTGAGTAGCAAGGATGTCAGGCGTGAGCCACAACTGCCCAGCATATGATGCCTTTTTAAAGGATCTTGGCAACTCTGTAAATGGAACCCCAAAGGGCCTGGATAGACCAAGACCCAATCAAGGAGCTGGGAATGGGGAAGGCTGACATTCTAGCCATTCTGTTCCCCAAAATTATAGATGTCAGGTGGTGTTGGATGCATCGAACTCCTAGGCCAACAACCACCAGACTTAGTTGGAAAAAGGTATAGAATACCCAAAGGTTACAGTGTAGAAATCTCTGATTTTGCATGCACATGTGTGTCTATGTGCGTGTTTGTGTGTATGTGTGTGTGTGTGTGTTGTGTGTGTGTGTGTGTGTGTGTGTGTGTGTGTGTGTGTTACCAAGGGTTGAAGAGCTAGGTGGTAACCTTTAGCTTGTTTGCACAAGTTTGGTGCTCTAACACTTGAACTATAGTATTACTTCTTCCCAGCTTTTTGGTGATTCTTTGGAGATAAGAGTATGCCCAGGCTAGGTTTGAATCTTGATTGATCTTCCAGTGTCAGCCTTGAGTAGCTAGGATTATAGGCATGTGCCACTGACATCCAGCTGCATGGATGTCTTTTCATACTTTCTGTTCTAACAGCTGTCTACTTGCCTTGGCCTAGATCGCTGACCTCTAAATCAGCTCCCAGCAGCACCTGACTGTGTGGAGACCATATTGCTCAAAAATTGTGAGTGCATCCTATTTCTTTGTCCTCAGGGGAGGGTATGTCTCCTCTGAAGACCGGAGGGGTAGGGGAAGTGGTACGAGGGATAGCTGTAGATGGGTGCTCGGCTAGGAAATAGGTACTCTGTTTTATCCAAAAAGGAATGCGTGCCCAGATGCTAATGGCTCATGCTCTCATAATCCTAGCTCATTCAGCAGGCTGAGATTGGAGGATTAACATTCAGATGCAGCCCAGCAAGAACTGTCTGTGAGACTCTCTTCTCCCAAGAACCACCTGAAAGCTGGAAGAAAAGCTCTGGCTTAAGTGGTAGAGTGGTATCCTTGAATGAAAAAACTGAGGGACAGAGCACGGGCCCTGGATTCAAGCCCTACTACTAAGATGCACTCATGCGCACGCACACACACACACACTCACACACACACACACACACACACACACACACATACACACACACACACACACACACACAGGAAGGTAGTAATGATAAGCTTAGCTAGAACTGGGGGCAGTCCTGAGGCATACTCATAATAAACTCTCAAGCCACATCAGTTGTTTCTCCTTAAGTCCTTCTTGGGCTGAGGGGTCTGGGCTATGGCAGTAAATTGCATGGAACCAGCCCCTCCATCCCAGCACGGGAACATAGAACCAAGGGAAGGACACTATGGATGCTCCTTTGTAGTTGTCCCATGATTGCAGACCTTCATCTGCCCTGAACACTGGTGAGTTAAGCAGGGCTCCGAGTCCTGGGACTCCTGGAATATAGCGACTGCTACAAGCAGCAGCCAACCTGCTTTTGTTCCTCAGCCTACAAGTCTTTCATGAGCCCAACTCAAAACCTGCCCAAGGTGTGCCTGACAAATTCACATTTTTGTGATTCCCTTGTGAGCTGGCCTTAACTGGTCTACACCTTCTGGCCCAGATCCGTGGTCTGAGACATTGATTCAGTGCTTAGATCCACACTGCACTCATGACAGATGCCCTTCTGATGAACGGCGGATGACCTGCATGCCACAAGGCATGACCTTTTCTGGTACTGTGTCCTGCTCTGTAGGCAAAGGCCTTCAAGGAGGCTGCTCTGAAGACTTGTAGGACACATAGACATTGGAAGACCATCAGGAGCCCACTGGAAAGTACTTGCTAGAGCCATAACATGAGGTCAAAGCAGGCCAGGTATTGGTCATGGGGCTCTAAGTCTGGGCCTGCGCACCATCTCTCAGCTCTTCAGCTTAGCACTTCAGCCGCTTCTGGTTTTCTGGTGGATCTTTGGAGATCAGAGTCTCCCGGACATTCCTGCCCAGGATGGCTTTGAATGGCAATCCTCACATCTCAGCCTCCTGATATGCTAGGAGGACCAGCATAAGCCACCCATGCCTGGCCTATCTGTCCATTCACCACAGTGGACTAGGAGCTCCTGAAAGCTTTTCTTTATTTTTTAGGTGCCAGTACTGGGGCCTGAAGTCACGGTCTGGCCTGTAGTCTCTTAAAATTTTCTCTCAATGAGGACATGCTACCACTTGAGCCAAAGCTCCATTTCTGGCTTTTGTTAGCTCATGGGCAAGAAAGTCTCACTAACTTTCCTCCCTTGAGATGGCTTTGACCCACAATCTCTGATCTCAGTCTCCTGAGTAGCTAGGATTTAAGGGGGTTGAGCCACTGGTGGCATTGGGCTAGAAGCTTTTCTTAAGAAGAGTTCTTCCCTGCATTTGCCCTGACTCCTCCATGCAAAGAGGGCCTGAGGGTCAGGAGCTGTGAAAAATAGGCTTCCAGCCACAGAAATTGGCTGGGGTCTTTGGTGAAATGTCAAGCTAATATTTCCCTGGGCCTCATTCTGGGACCCCATCCTCTGCCCTACTTGTGACTCAAGTACAAATTTTGACCCAGCCTTCAGTGTCTGCCAGACATGTCTGAAGCCACAGAACCATCATTCCGTCCACACAATCTGCTCTACACCACACCTCAGGATCTTTGCCCATGCTGTATCTTGTGCCTGAGGCTCTCTGTCCTGTTCCACATCTTAGAACTCCTGTGGAATTTTGGCACTGGTTATATCACTTCCTCGAGCAAGTCTTTCCTTTCCTTCTCCATCTTTATTTTTAAAAATACTGAGTTTCTAGAGGTGGAATTTGTGCAGATTGACTGTCAAATTCTCTATCTTGGTGTGTGTGTGTGTGTGTGTGTGTGTGTGTGTGTGTGTGTGTGTGTGTGTGTGTGTGTGTGTTTGTGTGTGCGTGTGCCTGTGCCACTCCTAGGGGTTGAATTCAGGGCCTGGATGCTATCCCTGATCTTTTGTGCTCAAGACTAGCACTCTACTACTTCAACCACAGCTCTACTTCTGGCTTTGTGGGTGTTTAATTGGAGAAAAGCATCTCATATAGACTTTCCTGCTTGCATTTGGCATCCTCAGATCTCAGCCTCCTGAGTAGCTAAGGTTACAGGAGTGAGCAAACAGCACCTGCCCTCTACCTATTACCCATAACCTCGGCCCTCCTTAAGTCCCAGAAGAATATGTCTCACTATGCTCACGTTTTTTTGTTGCTGTTGTTGTTGTTGTTGTTGTTTTTGCCAATCTTAGGGCTTGAACTCAGGGTCTGGGCATGTTCCTGACCTTTTTTTGCTCAAGGTTAGCACTTTTATTGCTTAAGCCACAGTTTCACTTTTGGCTTTTTCTGTTTCTGTGGTAGGAAGGAATCGAACTCAGAGCTTCATGTGTGCTAAGTAAGCACTCTACCAGTAAGCCACATTCGAAGCCCAAGGCTTACTTCTAATGGGAGTTATGATGGTGGGATTTATTGGATTACCCCTTTTGGCACAGAAATTGCTGGCTATTTCCTATCTTTCCCAGGATTTGGGACCAGCCTGAGACTCAACAATGAAGAATGATGAATGAGTGATGGCCACCAGGCCCCAGAGACCTAGGCTCACATCTTAATGAGGGATAGAGGATATAGAGCCACAACCTTCAACAACTCCTACAGCCTAAGAATTGTGGTTTCCCTTGAGAAGTGCCAGGACATAATGCACCCGTTGTACACACCAGTTGCACACACCAGCCCAGGCAAAGCCTTCGTGGCTTCAGTTCTTCAATTGCAGTGAAGGATGCTAATTCAAGCTGCCTGCTCAGACTTAGTACTCTCTGAGGGTTTGTTCCAGCTTGCCCAGTTTGGGGGGCTGGGCATGGCCAACCTGCTGAATGCCCATCATCCTGGCCCTGTCCCTGAGACTTTTGCTCAAGGGTAGTGCTCTGCAACTTGAGCCACAGGGCCACTCAGGGTGTTTTGTTGTTATTTTATTTTGATTTCCTGTGATCTCTTAAGAAATATGATTGTCGCAGTCTTTCCTACCCAGGCTGAATTCAACTTGGCATCTCAGCCTCCTGAGGAGCTAGGATTACAGGCAAGAGCCACTGACACTTGGCTTCCTTTTCTTCTTGTTGTTCTTTTTTTTTCATGACAATCTGAAATCTTCAAGGTGTCATTCCAATGGTTTGTATTAGAAGTAAACTTCCCAGGCCTGGAATTCGAATGCTAGGACTACCATCCACAAATGGAGGGAGATCCTAACAAACTCATTCCTATTCATGTGAATGCTAATGGAATGTTATGAAAGTAATAATTAAATTTGCAGTTAATTCATGATTCTACTTTAGAATGGCACACAAAAATTATTGAATTTATATCTTCCATTCTAGCACCATGGTATGATTAAGGATATTAACTGATTTTTATTAATGATTTTATAAGTATTAGATGATGATACTGAAGTGCCCCCGTCGCAGGACCCCCACCAAGAAGACCACCAAGAGTCGGACGTTCCGAAATACAAAAGCAAGGCTTTATTCAGTCAGGCTGCAGCTCAGGCCTCGTCCTACACACCGACACAGTGGAGCTTAGGAGGAAGCCCCGAGCTGAAATTTCATAGGGCTTATAAAGGCAAAAACTACAAAGTTACAGTAACCAGATGTGTTAACAGGACATCCTAGGGTGTTAAGGGGTGATAGGGGGTGATCAGACCATTTGGGCTAGGGCATTAAAGGGCAGGGTGTTATCAGACCATTTGGGCTAGGGCAATAAAGGGCAGGGGGTTATCAGACCATTTGGGCTAGGGCAATAAATGGCAGGGGGTTATCATACCATTTGGGCTGGGGCAATAAAGGGCAGGGGGTTATCTGTGAAGCAAGGGAAGTTTGTGGCCACAGATAACTCTGTCCTTGGAATTTATGCGAGCTCTGGTTAACTTCAACATGGACAAGTCAGTTCCTGGAATTTATGTTTGCTCTGGGTCACTCATAATTTAACATAAAGGACAGAATGGCTGCGGCCTCAAAATGGAGTTACTTCAACTCTTCAATACTTCATTAAATGGAAGCATAATTTAATAACTAATAATTTGTAATAATATATAATTTAATAATATCCTCACATTCCCTCTGTCTATATATATATATACATATATATATGTATATATATATATATATGGATATATATATATTTGGAGTTACTGTGGCTTGATCACAGGTCCTCAGAACTTCCTGGCAGCTCAGTTTTCTGGAGGCTGGTGGGCTAAATCTGTGACCCCATTTATGGATTGGGCATTTTAGGCCGTGCGTTGAAATCCCAGCATGGCCAATAATGTATTCATGGAGTAAGAAGCCAATTTTGACACATTTTTTTCCTTCTCTGTGAAAGTTCTGGGTCTCAGTATATGTGATATGATGTAATAAAATAAATGATTTATGTGCAATAATATTAAATAAATAAGGGTAATAACTGTCATATGGAGTAAACCCATGTATGTAAATAGATCTCATATGTGAGTATCATTTTTTCCAGTACTGGGGCTTCAATTCAGGCGCTTGGAACTTTTCTGAACTAGTCTTCAAGGAAGGCAATCTTCCCCTTCACCCACAGTGCCACAGAGTTACCCAGACTCTGAGTTTAAATGCCAGGCCTGCCAGTATAATGGTGCAAATACCAAGCCAGGGCCATATTATTATTGTTATTGTTGTTGTTGTTATCATTATTATTATTATTTGGTTTTAGGCCAAGTACCGAGCTTGAACTCAGGGATCCTAGGTCCCGATTTCAAATCTCAGGGCTGGCAAAAAAAATAAAAATAAGAAGGAAAAAAATAAAACTGAGAAGTTCAATGAGGTGATTACACGTTTTTTCCTCTGTATTGTACCATCCTGGGTCTAAATAACAATGCCCAGACAATGTACATGACCTTACATTGCTGATGTTTGGCAGGCTATTAGCAAAGCCAAGCCGAAATCGGCAACTTAGGCCTGGAGCTTGAATCCCGGGACTCCCACTAATGAATGGCTGTCGGGAGATTCTAAGAAATGCTTTCCAATAGACATCTGTACAAATGGAATGTTGTAAAAGTAACAATTACATTAGTAGTTAGTGTAAAATTATATTAGAAAATTATACACAACAGGTATACTACATTGACTGATTTTCAATTAATACTTTATTATGTAGTCAATCATGATACCTAAAAAAGGATGGAATAATTTAATTAGCAATATTTAATTTAATTGGCAATATTTGATAGAAATATCATATATGCAATGTCATAATTGACAGACATCTCTCATTAAATATATCTACATCTATCTATCTATCTATCTATCTATCTATCTATCTATCTATCTATCTATCTATCTATCTTTCTATCTATCTATCTATCTATCTATCTATCTATCTATCTATCTAGCTATCTAGCTATCTATCTATCTATCTATTTATCTGTCTGTCTGTCTGTCTACCAATCTACACATTTATCTGTTTATACACTTGTGACTATTGGGGCTCCATGGTAGAGTGCTTGCCTAGTAAGTACGAAGCCGTGGGTTCAATTCCTCACTACCATTTGCAGAGAAAAATCCAGAAGTTTTGCTGTAGCTCAAACACTCGAGCACTAGCTTTGAGCATAAAGGCTTAGGGACTGTGTCTAGACCCTTACTCAAGAGCCAGGACTGGCACCAAAACAAAAAATAAAAAAGGAAAACATAGAATGTTCTGACTGAAACTACATACGGATAGGGCTGCAAATACCTCATCACAGAGCAAGCTGGGAATCTAGTGCTGACATTTGCCATCTAACCTGAATTAGACAGAGGTAAACTGCTGGAACCCAGTTCCATGGACTAGATGCCGCTGGCTTGCTCACCCTGTCATCCAAGATACTAGGGGGCTGAGATCCTACACTGGTGGGTTTAAAACCTAGGCTTGGCAGGCAGTCTGTGAAACTCTGAGCTGTGGCTTAAAGTCACAGAGTTCTAGCCTGATCAAAAGACCTTAGGACAGTACCCCCAAAATTTCAGTGCAATCCCCGTGGCTGACTCCTCCCCCCAAAAAAACTCACTCCTCCAAAATCTAAATTTGGACTGTTTTTGGTGTGTTTCTGAAAGAATGTTGATACTGATGAAAGCACCCTAATTCTAATGATATTATGTGGGCTACAGCTATGTGATGAGTATTTCATGAGGTGTTGTGTGCTGAGTACTTCTTGGAGTGCATTTTTTCATCTGGTTCTTGTAAGAGCTCCACAAGTAAGATGATTGTGCAGATGAGAAACTTGTGGCACCATTTCATGGCCAAAATTATGTATGTACCTAACTGTAGTGAGTTGTCTCCTGCAGACAATTGTTTTGTATTATATTTCTTTTTTTTTAATTTAATTTAATTTTATTTGAGAACATACTGTACAGAGGGGCTATAATTACATGGGCAGGATAATGCATACATTTCTTACCAAGCATTGCAGCCTCCTCCTTTGTTTACCCTTCACCTCCCTTCCCAGCCTCCCCCCTCCCCCCACCCAATTATACCCCCCTCCCCCCCCACTGACATTGTAAAGCTGGTTTTGACATGACATTTTGTACTTCTCATTGTTGCAACAGGTCCACCTGAATCCTTAAACGACTTGTTTGTCCCCATCTCCTCCACATGTTATACTGACATCAAATATAGTGAAAGCGGGGGTTACACTGTGGGGGAGGAACATACAAAGCAACAAAGAAATAATCTTATAAATGCGTTAGAAACACATGCATGAAAGAAACGAAAGCATTAAAATACATATTTAGGGGTTCATTTTCCTAACATCACATTATCTGACATTTTCCGCTTAACTCATACCTATACTAGATATTGCAAATAAGGGAAACCATGGGACCTATGCTTCTTTGGGCCTGGCTTACTTCACTTAATATAATTTTTTCCAAAACTTTCCATTTCCTAACAAATGGGGAAATGTCATTCTTTCTGATGGAGGCATAGTATTCCATTGTGTATATATACCACATTTTCTTGATCCATTCATCTACTGAGGGGCATCTGGGTTGGTTCCATATCTTAGCTATGGTAAATAATGCTGCAATAAACATAGTTGTGCTGGTAGGTTTAGTGTGGTCTTGTTTGTAAACATTTGGGTAAATGCCCAAAAGTGGGATTGCTGGATCATAGGGGAGATCTATGTGAAGTCTTTTGAGGAACCTCCATACTGCTTTCCAAAGTGGTTGAACAAGTTTACATTCCCACTAACAATGAAGTAAGGTTCCTTTCTGTCCACATCCCCTCCAGAATCTGTTGTTGTTAGAGTTCTTGATTTTTGCCGTTCTACATGGAGTGAGGTGATATCTCAATGTTGTTTTGATTTGCATTTCTTTTATGGCTAGGGATGTTGAACATTTCTTCATGTGTCTATTGGCCATCCTTCTTTCTTCTTCAGAGAAGCTTCTCTTTAAGTCTTTCACCCACTTATTTATTGGGCAGTTGTTTCTTTGAGGATTTGTTGTTGGGTGGTTTAATTTTTTGAGTTCCAAGTATATTTTGTATTATATTTCTTGATCATGAACCTTGAACTCAGGGCCTAGCCACTGACTTTTACCTGTGGGGATCATGGTTAACACCCTACCACAAGGAGGCAAGGACCCCCTTGCAACAGAGTGTTACAGTCTAGGCGTGCAGTAGCTGAGGTCTGTCATCCTGTCCACTCAGGAAGCTGAGATCTGACGGTCTGGGTTCAAAACTATCCCAGACACAAAAGGTCCCGTGCGACTTTTATCTCCTATTCCTTACTTAGGAACTTGAAGTGGAAGCTAGTTGCTGCTGACTTGTGCCTGTTATCCTAGGTACTCCAGATGCTGAGAGCTGAGGATCACGGTCCAAAGCCAGCCTGGGCAGGAAATTCCTTGAGATGCTTCTCTCTAGTGACACACTAAAACCTCAAGGGGTGCTGTTGCTCAAGTGGTAGAGTGATTGGCTTTAGCTAAAGAGCTCAAGGACAGCACCCAGGCCTAGACTTAAATTCCTCCAACTTCCAACAAAAGAAAGAAAGAAACCTGAAGTAGAGTGCTGGGAATGTGTCTTAGGAGTAGAGTGCTTTGCATGTATGAATCCCTGGGTTTGATTCCTTAGTACTACACCAGAAAAAAGCCTGAAGAGTCTGGGTGCCTCAAGTGGTAGAGTGCTATCCTTGTACAGGAGAAACTCAGGTACAGTGTTCAGGTCCTGAGTTGAAGCTCCAGGACAAGTGTATGAACACACATACATGCACACACACACACACACACACACACACACACACACACACACACACACACACACACAGAGATAACAGAAGTGAAGCTGTGACAAGAAATGATAAAGCACTGAGCTTCTGCTCTGAGCTCATGGTCAGTATCCAGGTCCTGTGTTCAACCCTGAAACACAGCCACCCAGGGCCCAACTAGGAGTGGTCAAAGTTTCAAAACCTGATGAGTTTCACCAGCCATAGATGACATGAAGCATAGTAATATTACACATGTACTTTGATTTAGCAAGCTTCTGGAAACCCAGGGAAGCATCATTGCCAATAATGGATCATTTTATTAGGTTCAGCTCCTTAGTTGTCTGCCAAAAGGACCCTTGAATTAATTGTAGCAGGTTTTTTCAACACTGGAACATAGTCTAACAAATACAGGATAAGTGCAGGGAACTTGGCCTGCCACGGGAGGTGGCACAAATGAAGGCTTCCTGTCACAACAGAGCTCTCCGCAGAGAGATAGCTTGAGATACAAAGAGGCCTTTTTCTCCTGGCCTTCTGAGCCCACTCACACTCCTCACTAATTGGCCTAGAAAGAGTTTTTTGTCACTCAGCTCTACAGGAGTGAGGCCTTTTGTCTGCTTATTCCAATAATGAGGAAGTCTTCTTCCAGCAGTCCCTCAGGCTACAATGGGAACAGTGAGAGGAGCCCCGGAAGATGCACTGTCTTGAAAACTCTCTCTGTGCTATGAAATCATTTTATTCAAAGCAAATTTCCTAGCTGGATGCCTTTCATTATAGGGATTCTGGACCTTCACCAATAGGAATACATGCGTACATACATGGGGAGACATGTGGTTACTGGATTTTCTTTTAATTGCCAGGTTCGGGAGTTTTACTATGAGCCTAGGAACTGTCCCTCCTAAGTTCTTGTGCTTAAGGTTAATGCTCTGCCCTTGAGCCATAGCCCCATTCATGGGGATTTTTTATTCCTGTAATCCCTCAGAAATAAGAGTGTGGTGGATTTTCCTGTCCTGGCTGAATTCAAACTGGCATTCTCTACCTCTCAGCCTCCTGAAGAGCTAGGATTACAGGTAGGATCCACTGACACTTGGCTTTCTTTCCTTCTCATTCTTTTCTTTCATCCTGACAATCTAAAATCTTCACAGTGTAATTCCAATGGCTTGCATTTCAAAGTAAAATACCCAGGCCTGGAGTTAAAGTGACAGTACTGCCACCTACAAATGGAGGGAGATCTTGAGAAAATCATTCCTATCCATGGGAATGCCTAATGGAATGTTATAAAAGTAACAATTAAATTTGCAATTAGTTAATAATTCTCTTATAGAATTGCCACAGAAAAAGTATTGGATAATGTCTTCCATTCTACCAACATGGTATGCTTCTCCCAATTATGGAATACTGACTACTTTTACATTAATGCTTTAATAAGTATTCAACCATGATACTTCATTAAAAGGAGGCATAATTTAATAACTAATAATTCATAATATATATAATTCAATATTCTCACATTCTCTCTCATATACATAGCAAACTACACGTCTATCTATCTATCTATCTATCTATCTATCTATCTATCTATCTATCTATCTATCTATCTATCTACCACTACTATTGCATGATCACAGGTATTCAGAACTGGCTGGCAGTTCAGTTTGCCAAAAGCTTTTGTTTTACAACTGACCCATTCATGATTTGTGCATTGTGGGCTGTGAGTTCAAATCCCAGCATGGCCAAAAGTTTATATGTGGAGTCAGAAGCCAATTTTGACCCATTGTTTTCCTTCTCTGTGAAAGTTGTGGGTCTCAGGATGATGTATAATCCATATGCAAATAAATCCATGTGATAAGATGTAATAAATGAAATAAATGTGATATATGTAATAATATGAAATAAAATAAATAAAAAATAAATTAGGGTAATAAATGTCATAGGGAGTAAACACATGTATGTAAATAGATCTCATGTATGAATATTATTTTTTCCAGGGCTAGGGCTTGAATTCAGGCCCTTGAAACTGGTCTGAAATTCTTGTCTTCAACGATGGTGAGTTTCCCCTCCCCTACAGTGCCAAAGAGTTAATCAGACCCTGAGTTGAAATCCCAGGCCTGCCAGAAAAATGGTGCAAATTCCAAGACATTGTCTTAATTTTTTGACCAGGGACATGCACTATCTTGAAAGCACTCTCTGTGCTATGATATCATTCTATTCAAAGCAAATTTCTTAGCTGGGTGCTATTTTTCCTAATGACTATGGATGTTCACTGATAGAAATACATGCATATATACACAGACACATGGAATTACTGGCTCTTTCTTTTTAGTGCAGATCCTGAGGTTTCAACTATGAGCCTAGAAATTATCTCTGAGCTTCATTTACACAAGGCAATACTTTATTGTGCCTTAATCCATGATACTTCATTAAATGGAGGAATAATTTAATACCTAATAATTATTAGTAATATGTTAAATGTCATTTAATAATGTACAGACATCTCACATTCTATAATATATTTATATTTAAATGTACATTGGGATATACATATACATCTCTCTCTCTCTCTCTCTCTCTCTCTCTATATATATATATATATATATATATATATACATTTATTTGCAGCAATTTACACATCTAACTATTTATATATTGACCACTCCTGGGGCTAGAACTCAGGTCTTGGGAACTGCCTGGCATTGAATTTGTTTGAGGCTGCTGTGCTTAAACTGACCCCTTGATGAATTGGACATTCCAGGCTCTGAGTTCAAATCCCAGGAGTGCTGAAGTCAATTGGTGGAGTAAGAAGCCAATGTTGACCTAATTTCCTTTCTGTGGAAATATTGTGCCCTAGGTACAATATGTAATATCTATGCAAATACATATGTATGATATATATTCAGCCTGAGCAGGAGGTCTGTGAGACTCTTATGTCCAATAAACCACCAGAAAACCAGAAGTGGAGCAGTGGACCAGAAGGTAGAAATGGGGCTTTGAGAGAGAAAGCCAAGCAGATGAAAAAGGCTAGACCATGCTGGAAAGCCTGGGAGGCACTTATGTCCGATTAACGACCAGATGGCTGGAAGTGGAGCTGTGGCGGTGGAAAAGCCTCAGCCTTGGGAAAAACAGCTGAGGAACACATCAGGCCCTGAGTTTAAGCCATGGGATAGCCTCAAAAACGTTTTCAAAAAGAGAATGCCACGTTTATGAATCAGTGCCCTACTTACTTATGTGTGTATATTACCTCCCTGAGTTCAAACACACTGTATGCAATGATGCTTCTCTTATTTATTTATTTATTTATTTATTTATTTATTTATTTATTATTCAAATATGATCCTTGCGCCTACTGCATCATCCTCTTCATGTCTTTCTCTTCCAGGGTTCCAGGCCTGTGTCCTTATATGATGCACACTGAAGATTTCAGCAGTCTTTATTTACATTTTATTATGAGGACAATGCAGGAACAGTCACAAATCAGACAGGGGTACACAAGGTAGGGTTTCTTAGAAGTAACCAGTCTTCAGAAAATTAAACTTGAGGAAGTAAAATGGTAGCATACTTATGTAATGGTAGCATACTTATGAGGGGGCTGGGAATGTGGATTAGTGAGAGAGTGCTTTCCTAGCATGCAAGAAGCCCTGGGTACGATTCCTCAGGAGCACATACACAGAAAAGGCCAGAACTGGTGTTGTGGTTCAAGTAGTAGAGTGATACAGACAGTGCCCAGGCCTTAAGTTCAACCCAAGACCTGGCAAAGAGATACCTAGGTAGGTAGGAAGAAAGAAAGGAAGAAAGGAAGAAAGAAAGAAAGAAAGAAAGAAAGAAAGAAAGAAAGAAAGAAAGAAAGAAAGAAAGAAAGAAAGAAAGAAAGAAAGAAAGAAAGAAAGAAAGAAAGAAAGAAAGAAAGAAAGAAATATGATAGTTTAATCTTTGGACGTCAAGAGGAAAGAAGGGAACACTTCCCAGTCAGGAGGCCTTTTGCAGTGTGCCTTCACATAACCACAGAGCAGGAAGACTGTCTCTTTCCCACTTCTCAGGCAACCAAGGGCCGCAGAGTCAAGAGGGCAGAGCTAGGTTCAAAATCATGTGCTTGGAGACAAAATAGAAACAGTCCTGCCTCTAGTTAGTCTGGGGATTTGCATTAATTATGTGGAGAATTAAGGAAGGAGAATGGACTGGCAGAGGTAGAAGGGTGTTCAAATCTGACAGATGGAGAGTCAAAAACCCACTCCCTAATACCAGAGAGCAGGGTTTCTCTACTCTATTCCTCCCTTCTCCCCCACTAAACTGGCTCTCTATTTTTAACCTAACGGTAGCCTGAGGCTCCCTTCACATGAGGGAGGAAGGTTCATTAGTCATTGTTTGAAGAGGCCGAGTAAAGCCTGGCCCTGGTGTAACTTTAACAAATTTTACAGGTTTTCCCCAATGCTGGTTGTGCCCGGAATAAATGAAGTGGTTTTGCAGTTCACTTCCCTGTTGAGTGTGTACGTTCTGCCTCCTAATCCTGTAGGCCTGGTCTCTGCACCTAGACTGGTTTTTGAAACTGTTTTCTGTCCTTCTATTACAGAGTTACACTGGAGTTCTTCCTGCTAACACAGCTAGGGCTTGGATCCTGAGAACTTCATCTGAATCCAGGATAGGTCAATAATGGTTCTTTCCTTCTTCTATAGCTCAAGTACTATAAGAACATTTAATGTGCAAGTAATTTCTCATCACCAAGGGAGACACACGAAGCTCTTGAATATCTGACCTTTCAGAAATTGAAGTCATTTTGTCATAGATTTCCTGCCCTGGCTGGCTTCACCCTGTGATCCTGAGACCTCAGCCTCCTGAGCTAGGGTGATGGGCATGACCTACTTGTGCTCTGCTAGGTTCAGAACTGTAATGACATTGACAATACAAGTCAACTGCTTATCACAAAGGGCTTGTGTAGCATATTAAGCCTTTTAACCTTGGACCTTTAAGAACCCTGTAGGACACAATATTACAATGCTATAGTCTGAGAGGATGGGCATATGTATGTGCTACACTTGAACCTTGAGCTCTGAGTCCAATTCTGGTGGGCATCAGTGTTCATGTTCCAAAGAATGTTCTTGTAATTAGCAAATAGGAAAAGTATTTTAATTAACCCTCACTCTTTTTCCAGTTGTGTGTCTCGAACTCTAGCCTGGGCACTGACCACCCTGAGCCCTTCAGCTCAAGGTGAACACTCTAGCACTTAATCCAAAATGCCAGATGGGTTCTTTTGGTGGTTCACTGTAGATAAGAATCTAACAGGCTTTCCTTTGGATTGTGGTCTTCAGCTCTCAGCCTCCCGAGAAGCTACGGTTCCACTTATGAGCCACTGGCATCTGGCCTATGGTTTTAGACAGTCCTGGGCTTGATTTTAGGGCCTGGGTACTCTCTCTGAGCTTCTTTTTCTCAAGGCTAGCCACTTGAGCTACTCCATAGCTTCTGGCTTTTTCTGAGTATGTGGTACTGAGGATTCAAACACTGGCATTCATGCATGCTGAGCAAGCACTTTACCACTAATCCACATTTCTAGCCCCACCCTCACAATTTTATACCTCACTTGCCTATCCTCAAGAAAAGGCTTCTGAGTATAAATCATCTAAAGAAAACCTGATAGAAAGTTTCCAAAGATAAATAAGACAAAGCTCATACTTGTGAGAGACTCTAATCATGTAAAGACTGTGACAAATGCTTCCATTTACTTATGTATTATGTTTCAACACTTAATAAAATATTAATGAAAATGAGTCAATGTCCTCAATTATTGGGTATAATTTTATAAAAATGTGCAAAATGTAATAAATATTATGTGTATAAAAATACTAAATACAGTAATCAATAAATAAATGAATCAAAGGAAAATAAAATACAAAATCATTCTTTTTCTGTGGGGGTCCGGTTGTGTGGCTTGAACTCTGGGCCTGGGTGCTGTTCCTCAGATCTTCAGCTCAAGGCTAGCACTCTACCACTTGAGCCACAGCTCTACTTCCGGATTTTTTCTTTTTGCTTATGTGGTGCTGAGGAATCGAACCCAGGGACTCAGGCATGCAAGGCAAGTGCTCTACCACTGATCCACGTGAATCATAATATGAAATTAACATACATATGTAAGTATATATATATATATATATCATATATTACACATGTATAGAGATATTTTTTCCATTTCAGGGCTTTCATTCAGGCCCTGGGTACTCTAGCCTGAATTTCTTTCCTCATGGACAGTGAGCTTCGCCTTCACCCATGATGCAAAATAGTTACCTGGACGTTGAGCTCAAATCCTAGCAATGGCAGAAATACTGGCTCCAGTTCCAAGACACTGACATAATTTTTTAATGGAAGCAGTTATGTTTATTCAGTTCCATACTGAACATTTTAAAAAGTGTAGAATTTTGTACAGCTATTCACTCAGAGATCCTTCCCTTACCTCCAAAATGCTTCTCTGAGAACTACATTGTTTGTCTTTGTTCGTTTTTTATTGTAAAAATATTTTACAGGAGCAAGGTAATGAGTAAATTTCATATTGAGCATTGTTACCTCCTCCTTTGTTTTCCCCCTACTATACCTTCCCTCCCATTGCCACAACTACCTCCCCCTGCTTAGGTCAGTGACTTAGGTTTCACTTTTGGTTGGCACAAGGTTTGAACTCAAGTAGTAGCAAATCTTCCCTCACATTGCTACAGATTTACCAAGACCCTGAGTTCAAATCCCAGGCTAGGAAAGAAAACTAGGAGAAAATCCAAACTATGTAGCTTTATTTTTTTTTAATTTAGTTAAATAATTATATTTTCTTTATTCTTTTTCTTTTTTTTCTTTTGGCCAACCATGGGGCTTGAACTCAGGTCATGGAAACTCTGTCTCAGCTTAGATCTCTCTCGGCTTGGGTGTAGCCTCCAGAACCATAGCTGATCCTAAGATCCTAGGCCCAGGGGACTTTCTAGAAAAAAAACTGGAAAGCAGAAAAAGTGGCAACTTTCAGGGGTCTAGGGTTTTATTATTTTTTTCTTTGCACAGTGACCATCCTGGGTTTGAATGACATGGCTGCAAAGTAGATATGACCTGCCATTGCTGATGGCTTGTGGGCTATCAGTGAAGCCATAAGACAACCTGTGGACATAGGCCCTGGGTTCAAATCCCAGTCCTGACACCAATGGCAGGAGATCACAAGAGACTCATTCCTATGCATGGGAATATCCATTGAAAGAGTAGTTCATGCATCCGTCTAGTCTAAAATTGGATGCAATAGTCCAAGAATGCTGATTGATCTTAATGTATAGTTTATTAAGCATTAAAAGAATAATATTCCTTCAATGGTGGTATAATAAATACCTAAGAGTTGGTAGGAACGTAGTAGGTGTCATTCAATCATAGATAGACGGCTCTGGCACTCTTTAACAATATATATTTCTTTGTATATCACCATCTGCCTATCCATGTATTGCTGTTTTGGCCAAAACTGGGGGTAAATCTCAGAGCATGGGAATCACTTGACAGCTTCATTGGCTAGAGGCTCCCATGCTCAAACTCACCCATTCATGAATTGGTCCTGCTAGGCCCTGAGATCCGATCCTAGCACTGCCAGGCATGATGGAGATCACATACATCTAAAATCTAGATTATATGTGATAGGATGTAAACAATGTAATAAATGGTATAAGTGTCATCAGAGTCAATAAAATAATATGGACTGAACATCTGAATGGAAGTATAAATCTTATTGTTAAGATGTATATAAGGAGTAACTTTTCCAGGACTGAGGCTTGAATTCAGTCCCCCTAGGAGGAGGGAATGGCGGGAGATCCTGAGATACTTGTTTCTGGACCTAGGAAGAGTCATGGCATGCGATCGATCTCATCCTTGAATGAGTAGTTTGTGCATGATGCGAGTAGGAAATGATACGCAAGACTCATGGGGTATAGATTATTTGTAAAGAAGAGTTAATGAAGCATGACAATAATCATCACAGACATGAAATGAATGCATCAGAAAATATCAAAATATAGGTACACACAGATTGGATTCCATCACAAGTCACCATCAGTCCTACTCTATACAAATATATACTTATTTGCATTCTACCTTCTACTTATGAATGGATGACTATTGTGCTCCCACTCTCCCCCCAGGGGGCTCAAATTCAGGTACTGGGAATGCCTAGCTCCTTTGTCGCTCACAGGCTGTTGTGCTCATATGGACTCATTCACCAATTGGGCCTGCTAGGCCCCGAGTTCAGATCCCAGCCCTGCCAAAAGATTCATCTTGATGTAAGACGCCAATGTTTGCATATGTTTTCCTTTCCTCTGCAAGTCTTGGGTCTCAGCTAGGATGGAGAATGCATGGCCCACCCTGTGGTCATGGGAATAAGTTGTTATCCATGTCAGCCCAGTTATACCTGTCATCATATACATGAGAAAATACACAAAAATCCATGAATAGTATACAAAATAAACACAATAAGTACACTCAATGCACGATGCAGTCTCCACACGGATGTGAACATACATCCCATGTTTAAATGATGCATTGAGCACTATTTTGGCCTCCCTGTGGCTCGATCTCAGTTCCTAGGAAGAGTCCATCTCCTTAGTGGCTCAACGTCTGGTGTGATCACGTGGACTGATTGGGCAGTTGGGCTTCCTAGGCCCTGAGTTCAAAGCCCAGCAATGCCAAAAATTCACCCTGATGTGAGAAGCCAGTCATTGCACCTGTTTTCCTGTGCTGTGCAAATTCTGAGTCTCAGCCAGCATGGAGAATATATAGGCAACTGATGTCAGCTTATATTTCCATAATTCATTCATCTGCAATAACAATGTGCAAGACTGGAAATGTGAAGCACTTAGACATGATTTTATTCTCGTTCATTTGGAAGATTAATCTTTAGTCAAAAGGAACGTTTAAAAATGGCCTAGAATTTATTCCTACCAGTTTTTATAAATGGCTTTGTGCAATGGTATGTGATTATTTTATTTTACATTATCCTATGTAAATATTCTACTAACTATAAGTTTTGGAAAAAGAAGAAAACTAAAATTTACTACTTAGAGGAATATGATAGAAATAGAAGACAGATTTTATGTTTGTTACATCTCTCATCAGTACCCATATTCAAGACTTAAAGTCATATTTCTTACTATGTTAGACAGATACGGAAAATATATGATAAGGCAACACATGATAAGGCAACTATTAGTGACTTTAAAATGTACCTCCTTATGTGATGAAATTTACTTTATTAGCTAATATTTGGGTTTGAATTATGGGAGGCTGATCCATTAAACACATTTCTGGAAGGCCTCTACTGAACAACACAAATTGTGGGGGGTAGTATTTCTGCACTTTAATGAATGGTTGAACTTGTTTGGTATTAGTGCTGGGTACGTAAATCAACTCTAATGTAACTTGCTCCCTACACTTGAAAACCTTGTAATGTCACTATCATCTACTTGTCAAGTGTTATTTTGGTGAATATGATTTTTAAAAGTTTATTTGAAAAGGAATATACTTTCAGGAGATTAAATGTAGGTTACATTGGTTTGAGAATGACATTTTTATACTACAGAACCAAGATTTACTGAAGTACCAGTGTTTTGAAGCACTAAGGGTATTCTCAATTAATGTTTTTCTAAATTATATTTGACCTCTAAATCAAGTTTTCCTAGTCTTGGTAGACCAATTATGATCTATCATTCCAGAAACTATTTTTTTGGCTGCACTGAAATCTTTCATTCATCATTAGGAGAAAGGTATTAAAAATAACGTTGTTCATTTGTGATTTTGTTCACTCATATGGGCTGGTCATCTGTAAATTGAAAGTTTGAATTACAGTACTTTCTCTCAGATTTTGTGATCTCATCTTTCATTTTAATTTGCCTTGCATTTCACAATTGATCACTGCTAATTCTTGTAAGCAATTGGGGCCCTGAAATATTATAGGAAATGAGAAATTGAGATGAGTCTTTAATTATTTTCTGTTGGCATGTTGCATGGGCCTATGTGAGAAGTCATGCCCTTGTTATCTGATGATGCAGATAACTGGGACCTGTTATCCTAGGACCCGTGGGTCCTGCAGAATAATAATAGCTTTTAGACATCATATCAGCAAAATTTGGGTATAATCAGTAAGAATGCTTTAGAAATATGGAGAAAAACACTTTGGGACCAGCAAGTTAAAACAATAAACAGAGCATCAGAATAAAATCCCTTATAGATTAGCAGAAAACAATACTGTTATTATACCATGTGTATTCAGAAGACCACGAACACTTAGAAGGTATCAGAAGCTTATACTGAAGATATTGCATTGATACTTTTTATAGTCTAATATATATTCTAAACCTAATTATTTATATTCCAATCTATTTATGGGAATAAATGTCAATATATTTGTCAAATTATCAATTCTAGTAAGATTCACTGTATAAAATTTAAAATTAGCACATATAAATATAAAATATATAAGTACATATAATATAAAAATTGTTTTGCATTGTTGTGTTGTGTTTAGGGAATCAAAGGCAACTCTGTTTTAAAGTATTATTCCATTATCTCTACCTCAGTTTTTGGTAGAGTTAGACTTAAAGCTCTACCATTTGTAGATATGCAGCCTAGAGGCAAGAGGAAACACTGTGATTAAAACATTACAAATTTAAGGCCTAATATCGAGGAGAAACATATGGACTTCTCCAGGAGCTATGGCAATATTTGGTGATAGAATGTCAGTAGTGTAAGTTCCTGCTTGGTTGGATGATAGACAGGTCAGGACAGTAGGTAATCATGCATATGAACAATTTTTTTCACTTTCTTGGCTTTAGCTACTTTTGAAATGATACGTATAATAAACAATTATGTTTTGATAAAATATCTTCTATTCTGAACAATTCTGTCTGAACTGTTCATCTCTCTATGATCCCTTGTAACTAAGATTATGTTTGTTCCAGTAAGACAATCCATGCTGTCAGCGTAAGATATTCTGGTTGGTCTGTTCCTACATGGAAGAAAGGTAAAGGTTCAGTGTCAACGTCTAGTGCGTTGGGGTCCCTAGGTAAGGGTCACAAAATCACCAGGACACAGGGTATGCAGAGTGCAAACAGCAATTGCCACTGCATGCTGAGCTTTATTGTTAGTGGGTATTTAAAGACTAGCAAGCATCATCTTTGCCAAGATTTGGTCAGAAAACATTCACACAAAAAATTTCCACAGATACATTTTTACTTAACCTATGAGAGAAAGTCTAGGTATATTATTATCTAAACTATTTTAGATCAAGCTCAAACCACTTCTCCAATCTCAGGAAAATGCTTGACCAGCTGTTAATCTATGCTTAAGCAAGCAGAAGAGCCACTTCCTCAGCTCCCAGGAGTCTGTGACATGTTTTGAGATAGGGAGAGGGAACATTTTCCCTCTGTAGCCTGGCATTCCAAGAGCTTTCCTAATCCCAAACACAGTCCTCAGATAATCCCGAGGCTGGAACCTGCATCATTCTGCCCCCTCAACATAGACCCTGAGTCTTCACAGTTCAGGTAGACATTTGTTCCAGCAAGACCTCATTTGGGAAATTTTAAGCTGCAGAAAGTTAGAAGTAGCTCTTAAGCAAGGCTTACTTTGAATCCATTAGCTCCACAAAGCTAACTCAGTTGATAAATAAGTACTTGAAAAGCCACCACCTTTGGACTTAGCTGTAAAGGCTTCAAAGTATGATCAAATTTAAAATGAAAATGACGAAATAGTCATTGACAAAACAATTGTAAATGTGAGCAATCGACCAAACTATATAAGTTTTTTCCACTGTACACAGAAATTTAGAGAAATAAGATCAATAGCATTTTCAGGAACAATAAGGGTTCCTTGTTACAAATAGGCAACCATGGATATATGCCTGTATAAAGATTGTATCATTAAGTACTTAAATTTAGAGGATACTACATGCTTCAGAAGCAGGTCTACCCAAATTACAACAATACAGAGATTAACATAGCACTTGCACAAGGATGATATGAAAATTTGTGAAGTATTCCATATTTTTCATTCTTCTGATGCAAGAAATGAAAAAGAGTTATTAAAAAGTTGATTACAAAAATACAAGTGTAACAATACATGTAATTCATAGAATTAAAGGTTAGTTTGACATCAGTATATTAAATTTTCACCTTAGAAAGGCCTTTATATAGCATAACCTTTACAAAACTTGAAATTAGATAATATTGCCATTTTATCCCAAAGAAATAAAATAATAAAAGAAACTACGAAAAAAAAGGAGTCTTAAAATACTTCTATATGGAATGCAATCTGAAAGGTCACATTTACTAATGAATCTATACATTATATAACAATGTAGAATTCAAAGTATTATATCTAGGAGAGAATGAAATAGATTATGGACATTACACAAACAAAGATATACTTTGTTCAGAAAAGCACCCGGAACATCTTTAGTTTCTATACTATTCATTTCAACAGATAAGTTAAAATTATTTCTGATTTAAAGAATCACAAACTCTGCAGAAATCATTACAGATGTATACAAACAACTCTTGAATACATTTTGATATCAAAGTCATGCAATTCACTTGGAAGAATACCATGAAATACATAAATTTTTATAGTAAGATATTACTGTTGCTTTGTATTGTGAAAAAATTTGTAGGGACACAAAAGATGGACTGGCATTTTTGAAATTTAAGAAACTTAACCAAACCATTATGACTTAGGAGACCAATTTGTAAAGCCTTCGACAATTTCAAAGAGGTAGTGATACATACTTACCCTTTTGGCAATATCAAATGCAGTTTCTTCAAAGTTGTTCTTCAGACCTGGTTTGATATAATGGTTCAACAGAAGGAGATACAGAGTATCTTTGCTATTTCTATTCCCAGCAGCAAGATGCAAGGAGGTCAAAAGGCCTTTAGTTTGGGTATTGGTATCTGCATCATGATGAAGTAATAAAGAAGCCATTTTGGTATTATTCCACATATAAGTACTGTGCAGGGGTGTCCAGCCATTCAGAGTTATTGCATGAATATCTGCCTTGAGCTGCCAACTCATGGACAATGTCTAAGTGTCCACTCTAGGCTTCCCGATGAAGAGGGGTATACTCATCCTCATCCCTAGTATTCATCTGGGTGGCCATTTTGGAAAGCAGTGTTCACAACACAGTAAGCCGATAAATTTCGGCATCCCAAAGAAGAAATTTGCTTGGATCCTACTCCATTTTTTTCTTGCATTTGATACCATTCCTCATTTTTTCATCTTGTTCCTTGTCTTCGTCACAATTGCCTAACCAGTGATTTTGAGTACCAGTGGGAATGAGGTGTCCATGTATTTCCCCAATAGTTCACATTGGTTGAACTGGTCAGAAAAAACTGGTGAATGTTCTGCATATGTTTTTTCACCATGATTTATTTTCTCTTTTTCAATTTTTAATATTCTAAATTATTCTAACTGGAGAGTAGTGAATTATAGGGAGCAGAGGAAAGATTTTCCTCAGTATTCAAAGGTACAGACTGAAAATCAGGACCAGTGGTGTCTTCATGTGCAGCTTATTCTAGGAATGAGAAAATAGGAAACAATGCCTTCTATGTAAATGATTTGGGAAATACCATGTTATAGTGTAAGAAAACTCACTATTCAACATATGGGATTTAAGAGCTTTCTAATAGCTTTCTACTGTAGGTATCCAACATTAGAAAAAATGTATAATGCAGTAATAAAATAGAAGTCCTTTGTATGATTTAATTCTTTAAGTTCCAAGACCCTTGTCCATTGTATGTATTTCCGGGTCTCTATAAAGAAAATTTCGGCCTGAGCAAGGAGACCTAAGGTTTCTCCTATTCCATCCTGTAATGTTTTCAGATTGTCTGGTTTGACTCCGAGGTCTTTGATCCATTTGAAATTGATTCTTGTGCCGGGTGATATATAAGGATCTAGCTTTAGTTTACTACAAGCAGTTAACCAGTTTTGCCAGCACCATTTACTGAAGAGGCTATCTTTTTTCCATTCTATTGTTTTAGCTCCCTTATCAAATATTAAATGGCTATAGGTCTGTAGGTTCATTTCTGGGTTTTCAGTTCTATTCCATTGATACTGAGGTCTGTTCTTATGCCAGTACCAAGGTGTTTTGATTACTATAGCTTAATAGTACAGTTTGAAATTTGGTATTGATATTCCTCCAGTAGTGTTCTTTCCGTTGAGGATCGTTTTTGCTATACGGGGTCTTTTATTGTTCCATATGAATTTTTAGAATGCCTCTTCTATTTCCTTGAAGAACAAGGTTGGAATTTTGATAGGTTGAAGTCGATTGGCCAAAATTTTGTTGAGAAGTTTTGCATCAGTGTTCATCAAAGAAATGGGTCTAAAGTTTTCTTTCTTTGATGAGTCGCTGCCTGGTTTTGGGATGAGGATTACGATGGCTGCATAGAATGTGTTCGGTAGTGAACTTTTTCCTTCAATTTCATTGAAGAGTTGGAGGAGTATTGGTGTGAGCTCTGCTTTGAAGGCCTTGTAGAATTCTGCTGTAAAACAATCTGGTCCTGGACTTTTCTTACCTGGGAGGTCTTTTATTGCTGTTTCTATTTCAATGCTTGATATGGGTCTGTTAAGATGGATTAACTCATCTTGGTTTAGTTTTGGAATGTCAATATTTGCTAGGAAAAGGTCCATTTCTGTCAAGTTCTCAAATTTATTAGCATAAAGTTTTGAGGAATATTCCCTTATAATGTTCTGAATCTTGGTTGTTTCCGTGGTGATGTTTCCATTCTCATTTCTGAGTTTATTTATTTGGATGTGTTCTCTTCTTTTTCTGATAAGATTTGCTAAGGGTCTGTCAATTTTGTTAATTTTTTCGAAGAACCAACTCTTTGTTTTGTTGATCCTTTCTATAGTTTTTTTTATTCTAATTCCTTTAATTCTGATTTAATTTTGATTATTTCTTTCCGTCTACTGGATTGGGGTTTATCTTGCTGCTCTTTTCAAGGATGTTTAGATATGTCATTAAATTGTTGGTTTCAGATCTCCCCAATTTGTTGATGTAGGAGTTCAGAGCTATAAACTTGCCTCTGAATACTGCCTTTGCTGTGGCCCAAAGGAGCTGGTAATTTGTGTTCTCTGTTTTGTTGAATAGCATGAACATTTGAATTTCCTTTCTAATATCTTCCATGACCCACTCGTGATTCAGCAGTGTGTTGTTCAGCCTCCATGTGTTACCGTCCTTTCTTTGGTGGCTTTTGGTGTTGAGTTCTAGTTTTATTCCCTTGTGGTCAGAGAGAATGCAAGGTATAACTTCACTGTTTCTGAATTTAGAC
This sequence comes from Dipodomys merriami, assembly GCF_024711535.1. NCBI lineage: Eukaryota > Metazoa > Chordata > Mammalia > Rodentia > Heteromyidae > Dipodomys > Dipodomys merriami. The sequence goes on from NW_027206486.1 coordinate 115,250, forward strand.
AAGTTTGCTTTGTGGCCTAAAATGTGGTCTATTTTAGAAAATGTTCCATGTGCTGCTGAGAAAAACATGTATTCTGATGCTGTTGGGTGAAATATTCGGTAGATGTCGGTTAAATCTTGTTGATCTCTGCAGCTGTTTAGATCTGTGGTTTCTCTGTTTAGTTTTTGCCGAGTTGATCTATCTAGTTGGGAAAGTGGTGTTTTAAAATCCCCAACTATGAATGTATTTGGATCTCTGTGGGATTTGAGGTAAAGTTGTGTTTCTTGGATAAATTTGGGTGCTACATTTTTTGGCGAATAGATATTTAGAATTGTAATATCCTCCTGCAGGAGAGAACCCTTAATTAGTATGTAGCGACCTTCTTTATCTCTTGTCACAACTTTTAATTTGAAGTCTGTTTTATCTGATATTAGGATTGCAACTCCTGCCTGTTTATGGGGGCCATTTGCTTGGCAGATTTTGTTCCAGCCTTTAACATTGAAAATGTGTTTGTTTTTATGGGCAAAGTGTGACTCCTGAAGGCAGCAGATAGAAGGAACTTTTTTTTTAATCCAACTAGACAGTCTATCTCGCTTAATTGGAGAGTTAAGTCCGTTAATGTTGATAAAAAGGACTGAGAGTTATTTCGGACTTCCTGCCATGTTATCCACCTTCTCGGGGGCTGCGAAAACTGGGTTCTTTCTATGGTTCTTGGATTCTCAGTTTGGGTGCAGTTTCTTGGCCTTTATTGTGGTCTTGTTGGTTTTCTATGTGTAGGACATCTTTAAGAATCTTTTGCAGGGCTAGTTTGGTGGAGATGTATTGTTTCAATTTTTCTTTCCTATGGAAGGTTTTTGTTTGGCTTTCAGTTATGAAGGAGAGTTTAGCTGGGAAGAGTATTCTTAGTTGATAGTTGTTTGTTTTTAGGGCATGGGATACATCATTCCAGGCTCTTCTTGCTTTGATTGTCTCTGCTGAGAAATCTGAGGTGATTCTAATTGGTTTTCCTTTATAGGTGGTTAATCTTTTCTCCTTCACAGCTTTAAGGATCTTTTCTTGGTCTGAATTGATCCTGTGTGGATTGTAATGTGACGGTGGGATGTCCTATTCTTTTCTCATCTATTTGGAATTCTAAAAGCTTCTTGTATCTGAATAGGCCTGTCTTTTTGCATGTTTGGGAAGTTCTCTGTTAGGATCCTGTTAAACATATTTCCTAGACCAATTACTTCCGTTTCTAGGTGCTCCTCTACACCCATTATCCTTAGCCTTATCACTAATATTTTATTTGAACTTTATTGTACAATACACCCTGAATTTGCCTTGCATGTAAATGTGTGTGTACATGTGCGCAAATATGTGTGTGTGTGTGTATGTGTGTGTGTGTGTGCTGTTGCCATGTTGCTTGCCAATGAGGACAGAGAGAGTCTGAAAAGAACTGTGTTGCAATGTTGTTATTTATCAATGTTCCGTACTGTCATTTCAGTGGAACCACCCTTCTGTACATTTTATTCGTCAAATAATAACATCATCATAATTAAAGCATTTACAACATTAAGTTAGATAAAAGAGATCACTTTCAGCTCTTTGTATATGTTAGGCAAGATGGTACACATATATTTAAGTAGTAAGTTATTGTTGTAAGATGACTGTCAGTACAAAATATGTATTTGACCTCTTAAATTGGCTATACTTTTAAGATATACTCATGGAGTGAGTTTATCTGACTTGACCAAACAGGTATTACACTCTGGTTATTCCTGTGAAACTCAAGGTGGATAAACTCTTTCCGGATTTCTGTTGAAAATAACTTTCTTTATAAGATAGTATCTATTCACACTAAGAATAAATCCCGTATTTTTTAGGTTTGAAAATCCGATCATATTGACTGAAAAACAGTATTGTGGATATGTTTGTTAGATATACATTGCAAAAACAAACAAAAAAAGCATGTGTCACTTCCAGATTGTGGATGCATTTTAAGTTGTATTTTACATACAAAGGTTTCTTCATTAATAGTTCTTTTGTGGGAGTAACTATAACAACTTTAACAAATGAGGCTTTTTGAAGATCTTTTCCAATATAAATATCATCCAAGAGTGAGTCTTGCAATTTCTGAAAACCCTTTGAATACTTTAGTGTTATTTCAGTTCATTGACTATACAGCTAAAGACATTTCTGAAATAAACATTGTTAAAATCTGAAAATGTAAGTGGGTATATAGGCTTTTTATGCATCATTTTATCAAAAGACAGTTTTTATGAAACTAAAATATATAGAATAAAAGAATGGAAGTGAATTGCGTGAGCTAATTTTTAGCATAACTTTGTTTTCTATTAGCACAGTCCTTTGAATGTACATGATGAAGTTAAATTATGCCCTTTGTGACACTATGCTTCAGTTATTTTTAGAATCTTTGTAGTTATCAGAGTGAATTTGTAGTGTAAATAAATGTCTTTGAAATGATTAGGATTAATTTTGTGTTTTGTTTCCTACTCCTAAGTAAAAGAGTTATTTTCAAGTGTTAACAGTTTTCAATTGAATCTTCAGTATCATACGAAATTTTGAACAAATATTGTAGTATTGATATATTTTTTTCAGGGGTGGGGGAGTCTGGTAGTGGGGCCTGAACTCTGGGCCTGGGCGCTTTCCTCCAGCTCTTCAGCTCAAGGATAGCACTCTTCTACTTGAGCCACAGCGCCACTTGCGGCTTTTTTCTTTTTTTTTATGTGGTGCTGAGGAATCAAATCCAGGGCTTGATGCATGCAAGGCAAGAGCTCTACCACTGAACCACCTTCCCAGCTCTTTAGGTCTTTTTAAACCAATTGTATTCACAAGTTGGAGAGGCTTTAATTCATTAATGATAGGTCAGACTGCATTTTTGGGTACATGAAAGGTAAAATATTTATCTATGGTCAAAGGTGATTTTTATATGTCTTACTTTAATAGCATATTAAAGTAGTACCTTTCTCTCAAAATGTTGGGTATAAAAAGCAATCAAAATACTTCTAATGGTAATCAACTTAGTTGAGCCACAATGTGGAAATGATTGGTTCATAAGACCTGCAGTCTGTTTCCATCAGGAATTGGGGAGGTCATTCTTTCAGTAAGACAGTTTTAAACAGAGATAGGGTCCCGAGGCAGTGCAGTGTTCAGTGAAGGGATAGAATATGATTTCTGCTATTTTGACCTAGAAATCAAGAATGTTATACTTTAGCACTTCCTTTCACCAGGGAGGTATGTACTGATTATGAACTTTGAGTATTCATATTACAGTTCTCTATTTTCTAACAAAGATAAAGTGAAATATTATGAGTGTACACAATAATTCTGGGAAATTTTCCTAGAATTTGTAGACTAAGTGCTGGTATTTTAGTCATAAAATAGAATGAGGTTAATTGATACAGTGGGAGATGAACCTCAGGCTAACACTTACCATGTGTGCAATGTTGTACTAGTAATGTTGTACTGTGATTTTTATTGTGTCTCTTTAAGATGTGCAATGTGATGTATTGATATTCATTGCATTGATCATTTTTCTGTCACTAAAGGGAAAATACCTGCAAAGAAATTTTCTGAGGAGGAAACTATTATATTGACTCATGGTTTAAGAGAACAAAGTTTAAGATCAGATGGCTCCATTGTTTTTAATTATATTTTTATTATCATAACTAGTTGTACAAGGGAATTTACATTCAATAAATAATGCTTTTACGTATAATAGATCCTTATATAACTTTTCCCTGCCTTTCTAAACCTCACCACACTTTAATTTTTTCTAGTTTCATACTATCTGCATTGAATATCATGTCTTCACTTTCTTCCTCCATAACTCTTTTTATTCTTTCCCTTTGACTTCCCCTCACATCTTCAAAGTGATAGTTTCCTGGTATTTATTTTGTTGGATTAAAAGTTCAATTTTATAAAAAAAATTACATCTTTTAAATACTCCTCTACAAATAGCATGATTTGGTTAATATTGCTGTGTAAAATTGTATAAAGTTCTAGCTTCCAAATATGAGACAGAACATGGGTCCTTTGTGTGTCTGGTTTGACTTCATTTATTTAACATATTTTTAGATCTATCCATTTCTTTGCAAATAACGTAACAGTCTTCATAATGGATAAATACATTCCACTTATGTATATATGACACACTTTTGCCAACCATTTCTTCGCCAAAGGGCATCTGGGCTGTTTCCATAACTTGGCTACAGTGAAGAGTGCAGTAGTGAACATGGTTGTGAAAGTGATTTTACTGTCCTTTTGGAAGAATTCATCACTATCTTTCTGGGAGCAATCCTCTAGCCAGTTTTCCAGAATAAGCACATCCCTCCCTTCATCTCCATCACAACGTATTGCAAGTCCTCAAAAACACACTACCCCATACAGGTTTCAATAAGCTAAAACCACACTGTGCCCATATTCTTTCAATATTTTTTTAATAATTAGATATAATTTAGTGAGAACCTTCTATGTACTTTCCTAATGTGGGAATGAGGGACATAACAACAGAGTAAAAGTAAGAAATATGTAATTTAATTAGTTATCATATTTAAAATGTTTTTCAGCTGTCACTAATAGCCTCACTTACTATTATTTTAATCTTTATTTGATTACTTCATCTAGCCCCTAAATTATAACAGGTGAGTTAAATACAAAGGCAAAAAGTGTGGTTTGATTTTGACACTCATGTGTGAGGATGCACAATATGGGCAAAGAGATGGATTGGAAATAATAGCAATTATCCATTTTGTTAAAGTAGAGATGGTTTTCCCAAACTGATTCTCACAATTCATATTCCATTCAACAAAAAGAAACGTGTAACAATTACCTTTGTTTTGCTCCTTATTAACTTTTGTTTCCATTATATTTTTAATGAAGGAATATTTCATAAATCTACTTTAGATGCAAAAATATTTTAATATATTTCTAAGTGTATGCATTGATCTATACATACACACATATATTACACAGGTTACAATCATAATTTATAACTTCTGTAACTATACAATTTACTAAATTCTTAAAAACATCAACGACTCATGCCTGGAATCAGGATTACTCAGAAGGCTGAGATCTGACGATCTTGGTTTGAAGCCATCCTGTGCAGGAAAGTCCATGAGCCTCTTATCTCCAAACAACCAACAGAAAATCAGAATTGGAACTGTGGCTCCAAGTATTAGAGTGGTAGCCTTGAGAGAAAAAGCTCATGGACAACACCAAGGCTCTTAGTTCAAGAACTACAATCTACCCCCAAAAATCTATTTAATTTACACCTGTGTGAGTAGAGTATTTCCATCACCCAAATGCACATCCATGCTCATTTGCAAGGTAACTCTGTTTTGTCTGAAGTAGGACTAAACATTATCACTAAAGGAGCATTGGAACGTGGGTTCATTCTATCTCTCTAATGGATTTTTCTCCACTAGAATACTCAAGTGTTACAATTGTTCTAATTATTTAAAATCATAGCTTTTTTCTTTCATACTCCTAATATTAGAGTTTGAATTGAGTGTTTTGTCCCCTTAAATGTGTGTTCTTACCACTTTGTCATGCCCCCAGCCCCAAGTTATCCTGATTATTTTTCAGCTAGAAACTGGCTTCCTACTTGTGTATGAACTTGGCCTCCATCCACTTGATGTTATTCTTCCTGGAATTTAGAACAACAGCTGTATGGCATTGTGCACAGAACTTTCTGTTCAGTTTGGGCTTTTGCCACTATCCTCACAAAATTGCAATCCCATGTATTCACGAATTTCATAAGCTTGTCATAGCTGATTTTTTTAAATCTTTCATTTCCTGCAGGTTCTTGAGTACTGAATTAATTTGTGTTTTCTTGGGTTGTTTGTTTCATTTGAATCTATGTGTTGAGTTGTTTGTTCCTCACTTTTCCTTTTGTTTCTTTCCCTCAAGTTCTTACCTAAAGTGCTGAGAAACCAATTCTTCTTTCTCAAGATAGGGTGAACATTATTTATTCCAAAGCAATTTCCGTATCTATGAATGGTATACACATGCTAAGCGCTGAGAAGGGTGTTTTATTTTCACGGCAGTCTTTGGCATACACAGACAGATCATGAAATATATGAAGAAAATAAAACCACAGATGAATGCCAGAAGGAGAATAAGCTATTATTAATTGTTTGACAGAGGGTTCTCTTCTAATGAAAGAAATATATTACTTGATGCAGGATTTCACAAAATCATATTGCTACGAGGAACCTAAACAATCATCTAATATTATAAACTTGAGAGTGATGAATTGACTTCCTGAATAATTTACTTTTCGGTCAAATAAAAGCAGACTTTCAAAAAGAGAGTAGATTTTAGAGAAACATGATGAATTTTATTTAAATAGGTCCTTAGCGGATTTTGTTAATTTGTGAACTAATACAGGGAAATAAAGTACAGCAAGATAAAAAAATAAAAACTTCACACTGAAATACTCATATGTGTTTGTGTATGTGTGCATGCATGTGCGAGTACACACACGCTCATGTGCATGTGCTCATGCATGCATTCATCATTCTTGAGGCTTGATAGTGCCATGGAAACTATTCCTCCGCTTCTGTGCCCAAGGATAGTGGTCTACCACTTCAGCCTCTGCTACAATTCTGTTTTTTTTTTGTTTTTTGTTTTTTGTTTTTAGATAATCGCTTGTATTTTCATGATTGAACAGTGGTCTTCAGATCTCAGACTCCCGAGTAGCTAGCTTTGCTTATTCAGCCTTTGAGTAGGTAGTTAAATTCTGGCTGTCCTCTATGCTTCACTGCTCTTTTATACTTTTCCTGAGGTATTCACAAGCCTAAGTCATATATATGTCTAGTTGCTTTAAAATATTCTTATTGCTTGGCAACAGGGGATCACATGTGTACTCTTAACTATTTTGGAGGCTTGAGAACAGAACGCAAACCAAAAGTTTAGTGGACTTACTTCTCAATCTATAGCTGGGTGAATTGGATCATTTCTACCAAACTGCACTATCTAGAGACTAAGATTGGAAGGACTGTGGATCCAGGTCAGTCAAGGTAGCAAGCTAGACAAGTTGGTGTGCAACTCTGATGCCATTGATGATGGGAAGGCTAAAAGGACAGATGAGATGCATGTTCTTGTGGAAAGGGAATCCCGGCCTGCAAGAACAATATACCCCAAATTGAAATCCCCACATTTTCCCACAACCAAAATAAGTATATACATTAACATCCAAAAACTTAATACAATCTGTTCTTTGCTCTAATATAAGCTTTATCTGATTATCATATGATGTGACAGAATAATTTCATTAAACTTATGATAATTTAAAAAGACCTAGAAAATTCTTTCTCACTTATTAAGTGCAGATGAATGGCAAATTGCCTCATTTCTTACATATTTGACTACGACTATAAAATCATCTTATGATTATTATTAATAGTAATATATTCTGATTTAATACTTTACTTTGTAACAGTTTTTTAAATTGTTGTTTTCTGCTGAGGTTGAAGTCTTTAAATAGTATCATCAAAGTATATTCCTTGGGTATTTAGGGAAGTTGTTTACAAAAATTTTAACCAATGGCTTCTAAGAATTCTTAATTGGTATATATATGTATATTTTGGTTTATTTTTAATTTCAATTTAAATTTATTATAATGGTAAGGTACATAGGGGTTCAAGTTACATAAATGAGGTAATGAATACATTTCTTAGGGAAGGAACATTGTGATATCTTCCATCGATATTTTTGTACACTCAAAACAAGAACTACTGATGCTTTTGCTGTTGCTATTGATCAATGGGTACTTTTGCTTACTTTGTTCATGCATTTTTTATTATAAAATTCATATACAGAGCTTTTCCACTTAATTAAGTCAACTAAAGAGTACACTTCATTTTCTTTTCTTTTTTTGGGGGGGGGTTCGGCTGTGGAGCCTGAACTCTGGGCCTGGGTCCCGTCCCTCAGCTCTTCAGCTCAAGGCTAGTGCTCTACCACTTGAACCACAGCACCACTTCCAGCTTTTTCCTTTTTGCTTATATGGTGCTGAGGAATCGAACCCAGGACTTCATGCATTGAAGGCAATCGCTCTACCACTGAGCTACCGTCCCAGCCCCTACTTCATTTTATTTTCTAATTTTCAAGTTTTGAGCTTAAATGTTTCCTTTTGTTTCTTTAGGGTAATTCTATTTTCAGAGTTGTAGGATCAGTTAATATAATTTTGCATGATTTCTACACATGTATATTATTCAGTCACATATATTTTGCTTTTAAAATATGTAACATTTGGCTATTTGAAATTATTTTCTTAATTTTTATATGGTTACTGAATTTAAATACATTTATTTTCTTATATATATAAACATATTTGTCCAGGTAACAAATATTTACTGCATTTTCAAGAAGCACTTACTTTATTAAGAAAGCCTTCATTACCTGATCACTTTTTGGAAATATTTGTACTTAAATTAAAAAAAAAAGTTTGAGCTCGGCATGGTGGTTTGTTGCATCCATTTTCTAGCTATGGTGGGAATTGTAAATAGGGTTTGTAATTCGGGAGAGACTGGGAAACTATGAGACCTTATTATAAAACTATTCAGAGTGAACTGATTAGAGATGTAGCCATCGCTAGTGTTATATAGAGCACCTCGCTATCACATACTAAATCTTTAGTTAAAACACCAGTAACATCAAACTTTTGTCAAAATAAAAGGACACTTGTTTCAAAATGATTATTATTTAAAACTTATTTGCAAAGGTTCTAATGTCTTCTATTAATTTTCGATTTACTTAATCTATTAAAATCCAAGTATATTGAAACTATATTATTTCTACTAACCTTTTAAATGGTACGAGCAATATTATGATTTCATATATTAACATACTTTTACTGTTTGTGATAATTTCCTCCGTTTAATATAATAAAATCAATATTCCAAATGTGTGTATGTGGTGTGTATATTTGTGTGTGTGTGTGTTTATGTGGTTTGTGTGTGTGTGTGTGTGTGCTTTGTGTGTACTTTGTAATGCTTGCGAGATCACACCATTGCTTCACATATGCAAGGCCAATGGTTTACCACAGAGCTACTCTGTCTAGTAATAATCCAAATAGTGTTTTAAACCATGACTTTCAAACTTTCATTCCTAGTATGCCCTTTCAAAATTATATATGATAACATGTGATACATATTCTATCCACGTTAGCAATTTTTATTGTTATTTAGAATATTTCCACTGCCTTTCCACTTCCAAACTCTTGTGTTTGTTATTGATAAAGGATTTACTTTGCTTCTTTTGTCTCTTCATTATTTTTCCCTTTAGAGTTTAACTATTCTTTCTCTTATTTCTTTGGAAATTATCATATTCCTGTTACAGTTTCTTTACATTGTAACAGGTATATACAATGCTTTAATTTCTATTTTATTTTTTCCCATTTTCACTGACTTTTAGTACAAACTATTAGATGGATTAAAAAGAAATTTGTCTCAGGAAACGTTATTTTTCTCCTTCTCTTCTCTGAAGTCTTTCTGTTTTTTGAAACACAATAGCAATGACATGTGGTACATCATTGTTTCCCCTCTCACTCTCCTCTGTTGTACAGCTCAAGTTGTTATCATTCAGCTTTGTTATGTTACAGTGTTATTTAAATCGTAACTCATTCTTGAATTAATTTTAATTGTTTCAAGTATTCTCTGAAGACATTTTTCTATATATAATATCTGGGGTCTTGTGTTTTTACAAGGTACAAAATATGAGTCACTTTCAAACATCTAGATATCTCTGTAGAATATTGGTCCACCTGCTCAATAAACTCATATGTAAATTCAAGGAATACAGGTCAGTTAGAACAATCTTGTAAAATTGTGTATCTTCAGCCTTCATACTAGCTTTGAATCTTTTTACCATGTTTAGTAGTAAAGACAACATAGTTCTACTACAAGAGCAGACACATAGAAGAATGTAACAGATTTGTCAAAAATAAATTCTCAGTTTATGGTCAATTGATTTTGAAAACTATCCTATGACTTTATGAAAGAAAAAATAGAATCTTAAATGGGTGTATTGGCACTATTTTCTCTCGAGATTTAAAGAATGATCTTAGACTACTACCTCAATCCCTTTTTTTGTTTCTTTTGTTTTGTTTTTTGTCACTCATGGAGCTTGAACTCTGGGATTAGGCGCTGTCCATATGCTCTGCAGATCAATGCAAGCACCCTAATATTTGAGCCACCGCACCACTTCTGGCTTTCTAGTGGTTTATTAGAAATACGAGTCTCATGGACTTTCCTGCCCGGGCTGGCTTTAAACCGTGATCCTCAGATTTCAGACTCCTGATTAACTAGGGTTACAGGTGTGACCTACAGGCACCTGGCCTACCTCAATCCTTATACAAAAATTTAAAATAAAAAATGATTATCAAACTAAGTATGAGATGTAAAACCGATAAGAGATAAATGTAAAAATTCATGACATTCTATCAGTAAATGTTTCTAAATGGAAAGCATTAGTTGCTAAAGAAAAGCAAGAAGATACTGGATTATATCAAGTGATAGCCTTTCATAATTCAAAGGACACTATACTCATAATTCAAAGGACACTATAACCGAAGTGAAAACATATCCAACAGATAGACGTAACATATTTGTTAATGCTAAAATGTGAATGCTGTAATGATTCTTAATCTTAAATATTTTTATACCTTCTATTTCTATATAATTTTTCCTGAATAGGATATTTCTTTAAAGAACATGTGTAAATTAATAGTCAATAAGTGGAGCATATGAAATAAGTTCCTCTTTAGTATCTTAAAAAAAGAAAAAGAAAAATCACTGGTATGACTCTAATATAAAAAGATGACACAAAATATTGTAATGCATTGTGGAGGAACTGATAAACTACTCACAGTGATCCATTTGTATAATACTGCAATCATTTTAGCAAGCAAGTTTTCAAGTCTCAAAGGTCAAAAAGAATTGTATAGGATCAATTCATTATACTTCTATGAATGTATTAAAGAGAAGTAAAAAGAAGTATTTGGACAGGGAATTGTAGTTCATTGACAGTGCACTTAAATAGTATGTGTGAGACCCTGGAAAAATCCCCAAAATAAAATTTTGAAAATACACACTACAGAGCATGTATGCTGGACAAATTCTATTAACAGAATTTTTTATCTATTTTAATGTCTGTTCTAAAATTTTTAGCATTTCTATTTTAAGAAATGCAAGCTTGTGAAAATTAGGCTTTGAAAACCTATGAAGTTACAATTCACTTCCAAAGCACTTAAGTGTATACAATAGAAGGAGATAGTATATTGCAAGTGAATTACATGTCAGCAAATAAACTATTGTTAAAAATTCTTCACACAAAATGAAGAATATCTAAATAGACGTTTTTGGTTTTGGCTAAAAACTCTGTAAACTACAGCGTTTAAAACAAACGTGTGATTTCTGTTTATTTTAAGGGTTTTTTTTGTCCGTTATTTTGAGTTTATACAGAGATATCTCAATCAAGAGTGTAAGTGATAACTGGAATACCTAGGAATTATGCATCATTTATAAGTAATTGATAACCTTTTCTGGACGAAATGCTTAGCAAATGACAGAACACACAAAACTATGCATCTGCATTTTATGAAAGCCATTGGAGCATTAAAGTAGGATAAAGTCAAGTAAATATTTTGCATTTGTTCTATTGGTCTCTCTTTAACTTGAAAATTATAGATTATGTTTTTTATATTCTATTGGGACAATTATCTGCTGTCACTTATTTTTTCTCTTCCCCTTCTTTTGCCCTTCCACTTACATAATTATTATTTAAAGAGACATACTTGACCTTGCATTTCTAAATACTTCAAAATTATCTGAACTATTTTATACTTCTGGCAGGCTCCTATATCTTTCTCAAAGGAAATATTTTTGACACTACCATTTTTATCATGTATGCAACACATACATGAGACTCATCCAGATATCTCAAAACTCATACCACCATAAAATCCTATCTTACTTAGAAATCATGCTTTTAGAATGTCTCTGGAGGTGACATCTCTCATTTTTGAATGACACTAAGTGATACTTATATGCAGTCATGTTTTAAAATAATATGCCACTCAGTAGATGAACGAATTGACAAAATGTGGTTTATGTATGCACGGTGGAATTCTATACTTCAAATTCATACGGAACTGGAAAGATTTGGAAAAATTCTACGAAGTAAAATAAACAAGACACAATGAAACAGATTCCGTGGTTTCCTCATTTGTAATAAGTAGGAAATATCTACAATATAAAGAAAAGAAAAAGAAAAAGAAATGCGATCTTAGCCACTAGTTCATTGCTAGTATAATTCCTGCTCTCTCGAAAAGGACTTTTTTCCAGTTAAGTCCATGGTCTTAGAACTAACTGGCTTGGAACCTGAATTATTCTTCCATTCTAATTTTTATAAATTTTCATGATTACCTATCATGATTTAGAGCTAGTAGAAGAAAGAGAGTGGTCTCATCCTTCATGTTCCACTTAGTAATAATGCTTTCTCTATGTCACTCCCATAGATCTACATACTGGCCTTGGCTTTATTATTTCAACGTTGTCTTATTTGCAGAGTCTTCTATAGAGTATTGAACCATTATACTTAAACACAGAACTTCTCTTTCTCCTATTCCTATTGTTTCTCCTTCTGTTAACTTATGTACACTTGGGTAATAATGCACAACACAAACACTGACAAAAAATGTTTCTGAGAACCTTCTTCCCACTTAAAATTGGTCTTAATTAACAGAGCACTTAGGAAATTTGAACATAATGTACTCCAGGATAATGTTTTTTATTTATGGTGAAAATGGTGGACACAGGGGTTAGAGTTACATAAGTAAGTTAATGAGTACATAATCTACCGAACATTGTTACATCCTCTTTTGTTATTCCCCTGTCATTCCTTTTCTCCACACTGCCCCAACTCTTCCCTCCCATCCCCAACTAGTAAAGTTCATTTTCAACATAGTGTCTTGTTCATCTCATTGTAACAACGGGTCATACTGTATACTTATTTCAGCATTTTATTTCCCTTCCCCTCCCCACATTAGAAAAATGTATATGCAAGTTGCAGCTCACCGACCTCAAATACAGTGGAAACGGGTTATACCATGGAGGAAGAAAATAGAAGAGAAACAAAAAATCACATAATACATGGTAGATACATTAAAAACAATAGTAAGAAAGAAAAAAACAAGTTGTGTCCGTATTTGGGGTTCATTTCACTTAACATCGTCTTATACAGCCATATGTACGTGGATAATGTTTTATAAGCCATGTAAATTCCATATTTTCTCATTACTAAGTTGTCTCTGAAACACGTGTTACCTCGTGTCTAAAGATGCCTTTGTGCTATCTCAATGAAGCCAGAAAAAATTCATTTTCCTGGAGCAATACCATAGGTTGTTACCGAAAGTAAGTGGAAGGAACGTTTACAGGAAGTAGAAACTGAATCCAGGAGAGAAATTGAACATAGAGAAATGACAAAGTTCAAGTTAATTTGTGCTCTCATTTTTACTGTACAAGAATATAATCCAAGGCTTGAAGGGAACTCTGTCCCTATCTTTTTCGAGTGTGCACTTTAGACATAAAACTTGTCTGTAAACTTCTAGTTGACAGTATTACAAAAGGAAACAATATGCCATTTGAAGGCCAGCATGGAAAAAAAGGAAATAACATTGTTTTACAGTGTTCTACTACAAAGAAACAAAGACATGGAGGTTTTAAAATGTCTTATGCATGAATATTTAACTCCTGAGATGATTCTCTTGTTGCAAAAGTCAGATATCCATTCCTTTATTCTGGTCCTGAGTTCACCATATCAATAAGGATTCCAAAAAGCAGGACTCAGTGAGTATGATCAGCAAAAGGATCCTCTTTTCAAAGCAGTGTTTTAAAGATGGTCCCAAAGAAATATGTGGGGTTTTTTGTTTCTTCTTTGTTTGTTTAGTTTGTGCCGCTTCTGGGGCTTGAACTCAGAGGCTGGACCCTGTCCCTGAACAGTTGTCTTTTGTCTTTCCTGCCCACCTGCCCCCAAAGCTAGTACTCTACTGCTTGAGCCAAAATTCCACTTCTGGATTTTTGGTGTTTAATTACAGATAAGAGTTTGAAGACTCTCCTTCCTGAGTTGGCTTTGAACTAAGACAGTAAGAAAATCAAGTCACATCAACTGTATGGACTTCTCTCTTGAACCAAGAAATATTAGATGCAGTTTATTATAAAGGTAATATTTGACAATTTTTAAAAGAAGAGAATATGTGCAGCAAAGAAGCCATAACTTAAATAACTCAGCAAAAGTAGGTGCACTGAGTCATATTGGAAAATTTTTTCTGCTTGGGAAGATTACTATTGACTTCGTAGTTTCTTTTGGGGAAACTTCAAGTACATTTCACATTTTCATTGGTCGTGGGGCATGAACTCTGATCCTGGGCATGTGCCTCAGCTCTTCAGATCAAGTTGGGTGCTCTGCCACTTTAGTTACAGCACCACTTCCGAGTTTCTGGAAGCTAATTGAAGATGTGTCTCATGGACTTTCGTGATCAGGCTAGCTTTGAACCCCAGTCCTCTGGTCTGAACCTCCTGAGTACCTAGGATGACAAGTGTGAGCCACCAGCACCCGTCTCATATTTGCATGTATGTGCACTTAATGACACTGTAGACAAATAATGCAAATTTGAATCAAGTGATGACCTTGCAGCTTTTCAGAAAATTTGAGGTAGCAATAAATATGTCATCCTGTTCCATGTTGTTACATTAAAGACTCATGAGCCATTGGACTCTTAATTTAGCATCCTCTGAGGTCTGCATTGGTGGACTTAGTATAATTAATTTTTAGTAGAAAAATAGAGAAATTGAGATTTTTAGAAAGCAAAGGAGATCAGATATGAAACAACAGCATAGAATGGGATAAAACTTATCTCACAGAGATTAAGAACTACCCTAAGTGATTTAGAATGCTAAAGGAATGAGGAATAAGCCTACTTGATAACTAGTTCTTTAATAACCAAAAATGGTTCCCTAGAACAGTTTCCGGTATAATTTAGTTATTATTATCATTTATTTCTTGCATCTGGATTTATTCCTTCACTTCTATCACAACTATTAATTAGCTGGTGCATTTTTGGTGCCAAAACTGACCAAAAATTTTCCAAATCTCACTTAGACTTAGATTAATCCTCACCTGATATCTAAGCATATTCTTGACATTAATTGCCATGACCTACCAACAAAATGTTTTTTTTCTCAACGCAGTCTTCTATTATAGGTAAAGTACATGAATTAAGAACTATTGTTAGGTCATAGTTGGAAGGAGCAATAATATATTCCAAGTATAGTTTCTTTATTTGGCATTTACTAGTTAAATGAATTTTTTTTGCCAGTCCTGGGGCTTGAACTCAGGGCCAGGGAACTCTTCCTGAGATTTTTCTTGTTTGGCTTAAGGTTAGCACTCTACCACTTGAGGCATAGCACCACTTCTTTTTCTGTTTATGTGGTACTGAGGAATCGCACCCAGGGTTTCATGCATGCTAAGCAATCACTGTACCATGAAGCCACATTCCCAGAGCCTTAAGTGACTTTCTTAAGATGACTTTGCTTTTTCATTCCATTACTATGTATTATAATTTAGGTTAGGTGGTAGAAAAGGAAGTGAAAAACAATACTAAGCCCAGTAAGGCTGACATTACTGTCACATCACTAAGGAAGTACAGTGTTAAGACCTTTAGGACTCAGGGCTCTTGCATGTGACATTATTAGTTTACATTATTACATAATATTTTACATTATTATGTAAAAAACATTAACAGTCATCTCCAACATCCATAACATTCTGTTTCCACTTTCAAGTTCAAGAGCCAAAAATTTAAGCCTTTTTATTGATTAGATGTGTTTCCTAGGAAGGAAGAATGAGGATGTGGAAGGTGATGTTGGAAAAATATTTATATTGGCTCCCAGTCCACATTTTTTGCATTTTAAAAAAGTATTACTGATGAACTCCTACATCTTCTTAACTATGCTGTCTGCACAAGATGCAGATAAAGGAAGACATTGATTCTGGTGGATCGTCACATATATTAACAAAATCCAGTTGTGCAAAAAAAATTACTAATATAAAGTATTGACTATAAAATGGTTTCTTGTCCTAGCAGAACAAAATGCAGTATTGAAATGATTAGTCCAGCTTTCTTTGAGATTTTCTGCTGTCTCAGTATCAAGATGTTCTCTAATTCCAGTAATATACAAGCATAAAAGATCTGACTTGAATATCTCAGTAGTTTTAGAAACAAAGGTACATAGTAGCTTCCTTCATGCAGAGGGGTGTGATGGAATGTATGGCTGATCGTATTGTAATTATCTTTTTTTCCTCTTCATCTCATGTTGCATATTTTGGCATATTAATTTGTCCTGCATCAGCTTCCTGTAGGTGAGATTTACCTCTACTCTGCAATGTCAAGATGGAGCATGTGACTTACTTCAGCTTACAAAAATGAACCAGAAGTGGTGAAAGGCTATTTCTAGGGGAAGATTTCTATTCAATTGTCTGGGTTTAAGAGTTAACTTCTTTTCCCTTAGCTATAAAAATAGCATATTTCCAGAGAGAATCTTTTTTCAACTTATATACTGAAAGAATATAGCATGTGAAATTGAGGCAAAACTCAAACACAAGAAGAATTAAGCTAATTTTAGAATATGATACTAAGATATTAGTTTCTTACCATTCTTGTATACCTTTATGATAGTTTCCTACAGCACTTCAGTATTTTAGAAATACTAAACAAGTACTAAACAGATAACACTTCCTGTTTGATGCTATATTTATTACATTTATTTTTTTAAATAAATAAGCATTCTATATGTGGTCACTTGAGGCGTTAACTTTTTCTATAAATGTGTATAATCACTCTAGAGCACTGTATCTCACACCCACAATCATTATCCAGACCTTGTGATTGAGATGAGGAAGAACAAAATATCTAGATTTCTCACTTCTCTTTTCCTCTGCTCCTTTTTCTAGTGAGAATTCTCATCCTTTCTCCAAATTCTCCTATTAATAAAGGAAGAATGAGACATTGTGCATATCAAGCAAAATGCTTCAAAGCCAGAATTTTATTCTTTCAGAAATAGATGAAGTAAATCAGAATGGCTCAAGGAAGAAGGAAAACGTGATTTTTTCCCCTTACTAGTTTCAACAATAGAGTCTAAACACAACTCTAAATATTTAATAAACCATTTGCTTTGGCTAGTTTTTAAAAATATAGTGTTTTAAAATAAATAATTTTAAAAATAAAAAATTAAATATATAGTAATTTGTTGTTTGCTTTTGGTAGGCATGAAATAAGACTGCATTAACATTGTGTGAGTTGAAAGGCTAAATTTTATCTGAATCTAAACAAAATGAAAAATATATGATGTTAAGATAAATAGCGTTTAGGTACATTTTCTGCATGACATACACACAGGGACATTTTTTTCTTCTTTTCCTCTTCACACTTCAATAAGCAGTTCATGTAATTCAAATAGCTGTGTTTATTTCAGAAATAGATTAGACATAAAAAAGTTAGAAGAAGAGAACCAGGATTGGTGGTGCATTCTTTAAAAATATCAGTCAAATAACTATTAACCATAATTCCAAAATAATAACACACAAATGCTCTTGAAAAGAGGAGATTGTAAGCATAATATACAAAGAGTGATAGTGCCAGAACTGCTTCAGGAACTGCTCTCTGACATTTAAGATTTCTAGTACATGACAATGTTTTAATCAGGATTAAAGGCTTTCAGGAACTAAATTTTTTTTAGTTATATTTCATTGAAGAAATACCTTTTCAAAATTAATGAAAAGATAGCAGGTTTTAGTAGAAAGAATGCTTACACACTCATTGTGGTAGGCAGTAAAATACCTTCCCAAAATATCTATAGTCCCGAAATATCTAATCCATCAAATTTAGATTTACATTTTATATATGTTTGTAAAATAATCACCTTTCATTACCTAAGGAACACAAATTTGAATAATTATCAGATGGGGAAAGTATACGCAAAAGTCCCACCTGTAGTTCGAGAGGGACATTATTAGGTAAGAACCATCAGAAAGATGTAAATATGCTACATTAGAAGATAAAGGAAAAGACAACAATCCAGATTCTGAAGTTTCTGGAAAGCAGAACAGGAAGTAAATGCGTTTTCCACTAGAATCATCTGAAAAATATTTCAGTTCTGTAGGTGGCTCAATTTTCATCTAGTGAGAATTATTTTAGATTTTTGTCCATTAGAACTGTAAAATGATAAATATGGATTGTTCAAGTTAATTAACTTGTAGAAATATTTTACAGAAAATTTGATTTAGTAAACTAACTCAACTACAGCCTCTCCTAATGCAACCACAAGGTTACCACATGTCCTAGTTTCTGAGAATAAGAAAAAGTTGCCACAATGTTTGTACACATGTATGATATACATACTACTAAGGGCCTTGAATTAATGAATTCTTGAAATTCTAAATAATATTTAAATAAGAAGGTCCTTTTCTTCATTTTCACATTTGGGAATCACTAAGTACCAAAGTTTTGTAGAAAGCTAGGGTAAGAATATAGAAATGAAATCTGTCTTCTAATGTTATAAAGATGATTTATGTCACTTTGATTTACAGTTGTAAGGTAATAAAAAATAAGGTAAAACAGAAACAGTAAGTCAATTTTATATCTTTCCTAACTTTCCAACAGAAATTAGAGAATCCAGTAAAGATACAGCAATCCCAGGATGATATAGGATGTTATAGGATCACTAGATGGTGAAAAAAAGGTAACAAGAATGGGTCCCCTGGAACAATGGGAAACAAAATCTACACCTACACATTGTGATATAGATAGAAAATAGTTTCTACAATGCTAAGTCTTTATATTTTAGGTTTGTTTACACAGCAACTTTACTCTCTAGGAAATGATTCTTTATTAATACTCAAGTGTTTGCAGCTTATAACCCAGCAACAAATAATGTTTCTAAATATAAACAAGCATGATACTAAGAGTAACCAAAGCTTCTTGCATTGCTATAGCTGATAAAGAAGAATCATCTTGGGGAATAGTCAACAATCTTGAATTTTTTCATACTTTTCCTCTTCTCCAACATGAGAAGTCATAGTCTAGATATGTCTCATGGACGTTCCTGCCTATGCTGGATTTGAAATATGATTCTCACCTGTCAGCCTCCTTAGTAGTTAGGGTTACAAGCATGAGCCATTGGCCCCTAGCTACATAATTATTTTTTACACATTTATGAAGTATGAAGTGGCAATCCCATTCATTTATATGTTGCTTAATGATCAAGCTACATCATATCCATTAATTTCTGCGTGTAACATTTCTTTATAGTGAGAATGCTCAAAAACTTATCTTCTGGCTGATGAAATATTTATCCTTAACTATAATCACTTTGCCTCTTGTAGTATAAAATTAATATATTTACTTTTAGTCACAGAAGTCTGCTAATTAAAGTTATATAAAACATGAATTGTAAAGTGAAAGAAATTCATAGTTTCATTACTTGTTTAAAGAAAATGATAATGCATTTTTTTCAATTATATTTCTTTGGAATGTGTAATATTCATTGATTTAACTTAAAATTGATAGCAATTACATCATATCTAGTTGATTCAAACTTGTATTTAAAAATTGTACACTTAACACCAATATACTTCCACTTTCTTCTAACTCATAATTAAAATAACAGTATAGGAAAGTTTGGTGTTAGTTGTTCATGTGTAGAATCATAGAAACTCAGGAGGCTAAGACCTGAATATTTTAATTCAATATCAGTCCAAACAGACAAAAATGTGAAAACTTATCTCCAATTATCTAGCAGGAAGCAGAAGTTGAGGATGTGGCTCAAGGAATAGTGTGTCATAAGCCATTAGCAAAGAATACAACAGAGATCATTAAACATTGAGTTCAAGCCCTAAAAATAGCAAGTACACAAAAGACAACAACAAAAAAGTGATATGAACATCAATAATAAAGACAATATAGTAGAAAATATCATGAGAAACGTGTGTGAACATCTGGAATTCAGAAATCATTTGACAGAATTTTGATTCATGAGAGGTAAAAGTCACAGTATAATTTGAACAATCTCATTGAAGTCATTTGTGTTGAAATCTGGCTATTGGGTAACATGTGAAAGAGCAGACTGCATTACCTGACATAGCAGACATTGCCTGTAACTATACACCATCCCACTCTGAAAAAATCTAAAATCGTGCTTGTTAATTTAAAAAGAACCTCATGCTAGAGACTTTTTGGTCCACACAGACTGGGTTCCTTATTTTGAGGATTCAGAC
Organism: Dipodomys merriami; assembly: GCF_024711535.1. Lineage (NCBI taxonomy): Eukaryota > Metazoa > Chordata > Mammalia > Rodentia > Heteromyidae > Dipodomys > Dipodomys merriami. The sequence continues at coordinate 135,566 of NW_027206486.1, forward strand.
CAGTGCTTTTATTTATAAACACTTCTGTTTTACTCCCCTTCACTGGTGTAGCTATACCTTACTAAGCTGGCACCAAGCCACTCCCTAGAAATTGGGCAAGAGCATTTGCTGATGCTCTTCCAACTTCTCTCTGTGGCTCAGGATAGCCAGACTCTTGTAGCTAAGATGGGTTACTTTGATGTCCAGGTGGCCTTAAACTGGAGATAAACATGTAACGGATATGTCAACATGAGTTAGTTTCAAACTATGATCTTCAGATCTGAGCCACTATGCTCAGCTCAGTATTTCCAGTAAGTTACTTAATCTTTCTGACACTCAGGTTCTTCCTGTGTGGAAAGTGAAAAGAATTACTTTGTGGACCTAAGAATCCAGTTGGAGTTATGACTGGGTGCAGGAAGTATAAGTGTTCAGGATGTGTGGACAGAGTCTGACACTCTCATAAAACTACTGGTATTTATATTTAAATGAATTCCAGGAATTGGAAACAAGAGGGATTTTTCTGTTCTTGTTTATCTTTTTATGGACATTGAAGGAGCCACAGAAATTCAAGGAGAACAGAGAAATAAATGCAGCAGTTGTACTCTGTAGATATTATATTCATAATGAGCTATACCTCTTGTGGACAGGAACAGGAGGGAAAATCAGAGAGAGAACAAAGTGATGAGATTGTCGAACAAGAAGTGAACTCTTTAGAGACTTATAAAATGGTGATTTGTATGTACACTACCTTAACAAAAACCCTTTGAAAAATCCAGGCTGATTATTCTCTCTTCCAATTTTTGTAGAGGCCCTTAAGACTCAGGCTCACCTGGAGTTTTTGAAGGTCACATTTTATGATAATTAATGTAGAGCCTGAATCTCTTAAGAAATGTTATAAAAAGTATTTCATTCTTAGTGCCTCTTTCTCTTTGAGTGGTGATTATATATGTTGTTGTAATAGCTAAATTTTTACTTGTCAGGTGTTGAATTCTTCTTAAAGCTTTGCTATATCTTGGCATTCTGCCTTTAACTAAAATGGTAATTAATCTTTGAAATTAATGTCCTTGAGTATGAGTTTTATTTATTGATTTAATTTGTCGGCGGTGGTGAACTCTGGGCTTTGATGCCATTCCTCAGCTCCTCAGCTCAAGACTAGTGCTCTACCACTTGAGCCACAGTACCACTTCTATATTTTTCTGCTTAGGTGGTGCTGAGGAATCAAACCCAGGGTCTCGTGCATTTAAGGCAAGCTGTCTACAACTGATGCACCTTCTCAGCCCTTATGAGTGTCTACAACTGATCCACCTTCTCAGCCCCTATGAGTGGTATGTTTGTGCACGGGTCTATAAACCAAATCTATTCAGCAAATGTATACATTTGCCACTAGACATATTCAAAATTATGAATTAACTGATATTTAATGAATAAAACTGTTATCATTGATACTAGGAAGTGTTTGTCTCCCCATACTAAACACATAGAGGAAGGTATTTTAAACTAAAACTACAAAAGAAATTTTAAGATCTTGTTGCTAACAAATGTGTCCAGGTATTATTACATTAAACAGACAATTCAAAATAGTTTTTCTTCATGAATACAGAGATCAAAGGTCTTATTATTCTTATTTGAAATGCAAATTAAAGGGGAAAAACAGTCAGGAGGTAAAATTTATATTGAATGTTAATAGTTAAAGAGGAAAAGAAGATCCTAGACGACAAACTAAAGACAAAGCAATATCAGAGCAATATATGCTCAATATTAAATAAGAAGGTTTAATTGAAAAATTGAGCTGGAATGTGCACATCAAACAAAAGCAAGAAATCATAGCCTACCACCAACAAAGAAACACCATAATTCATATCTCAGAAAAAGGAAAAAATTCCTTGTCCTTGATTTCAATGATACATATAACCCCCCTGCACACACACACACACACACACACACACACACACACACACACACATTCACACACACACACACACACGCACACACGCACACACACACACACACAGACACACACACACGAATGTATGAAACAGCTCAACCTACTCACATTCATTCAACATGTATCAAAGATCTTCCTATAATATTTGGAACTTTATATGTTTCCAGTCTTGTAAATAATTGATAACAGATGCATAAGCAAATATTTTCTGAATAAAACTCTGTTATGTAAATGAGAATTTATGATGGTTATGTCTACTTAAAATATCTCTCAGTCGCGAAATAATTAAACAAGAGAAAATACAAATTTGGGACTATATTTCTACCAGCTATTCTGCAAAGGCTTAATAAGAAATTATGAGATATAATATTAAATACCAAATTCATACAATTAATACATGTGTAGATGAAGTGAAAGACAGTGATCAGAGACCTATGCTGTCTCCAATTCCCAGCAGGCTGCACACTGTGACATCTTTGATTCTGCTGTGCCAGGCCCAGAGTTCTTTTCCCTACAGCAGTGGCCCTGCTTGGGTTGGGGATGGGGGCTGTGTGGAGAGGAAGGAGGCCACAGGAGAAGCCAAGCTTTGGTTGGGGCTGAGGGTGGTGAGGAGAGGATGGTGGGGAGGCCCTGAAGGAGGCTGTGAAGGGAGGAAGAGGCAGTTGGCCAACAGCTCATGCAACAGCCTAAAGGCAGCTGGGTTCTGGGGAGTGTCTGTGAGGTGTGGAATTTGGGGTGGATTTGCTAGGGCCTGTTTGCTTGGTGAAGAGAGGAAGAAGTCTCGAGTCCCACCCAAACAGATAGTGAAAAATGAGACAACCAATGGCTGAAGAATTTCAAGAACAAAGGCAGGGACTTATAGGTAACCTCTAGGGGCAGTGAGGACAGCAAGGCTGGGCCTGTGGTTGTCATGCTTCTCTCAATGCCCTTGGAAGTGAGGGCCAGCTCTGCTGTGGGCTAGGCCTGGCTCTTGCCTTGAAGCAGGCACCAGGAATTGTCAGCACAGCCTCAGCCTGCCCCAAGGAGGTGGCCTGTTGTGGGTGCTGTAGCCTGGGCAGCTGCTAGGAGGCTATACACAGCAGGAGAGAGAAAACATGGCTAGTCGACTCCGCTCCAGCCCAGCCAAGCTCAGGGCCACTTGGGAAGTTCCAGCTCTGGATCAGGATCATCAGGACCAGGCATTGCTCCCTAAACAAGTAGGGCCTCTGGGGACTTGTGCAGTGGCCGCCACGTGTGGGTTGTGAACCTCCTTAGAATGGCCAAGGAGTCTCAAGGAAGAGGTGCATTTGCTTCTGTGCCTCTCCCATCTTCTGGATTCTTGCTCTCCTCCTGCTTCCTGCCTTGTCCAACTACAGGAGTCAACTTCTCCAAGCCACTGAGAGGCCATCCCGGAGATGCTCACAGGGCTTTCCAGGCTGCTTCACCATGCATGCAGGGCTTACAGGGTGCCATCCTCTAGGCAAAGCATACCCCCATTTCAGCTTGGCCACCCTTGCCTAGGGGACCACGAATTGCATTCTTGCACAGAAAACTAGGGGTACACAAGGCCATCCTGCAGTCTAAGGCACCCTTTCCTTCCTCTTGCTCAGGTGTGGAGCAGCTGTGGAGCCAACTGCAACATCATGTTTGATTATCTAAAAAGAAGAGGAAAAAAAGCTTCATTGTCCCAGATACAGCTGCCCCTGGGGTTCTCTGTGTACACTAGTCTTGTGCTTAGATAAGGATCCCCAAGACCACCAAGGAGACAGTTCTCATGCGACCACATTAGAGTCATTTATTGCAAGCTTGAGCCTGGAATCACAACTGTCACCATTGCAATGTGTCAGAGTTGAGAGCCCCGACCCTTCAGTTAAATGGGTAATCTTATAACAATCTTATTGGTTAGCAAGTGCAGGTTAAGCAATAAGCAATAATTTGTGGAGGAGAAGGGAAAAAACAAATCGTTTAAATAGGGATACAGGTGGACCCATTGCAACAATGAGATGTACAAGTTCTTATGAAGAAAAACGAACTTTGTAACTTTGGTGGGGGGGAGGGGGAGGAGGATTCAATGGGGGGCGGGGGGAGGATGGGAAGGGATGGGAGGGGGAAACAAAGGAGGACGTTACAATGCTTGATAGGAAATGTAATCATTATCTTGCCCATGTAATTGTAACCCCTCTGTACAGTATTTTCACAATTAAAAAGTTAAAAAAATTTAAAAATTTAAAAAAATCTGTAACTTTAGGTACTTCCCTTCATCCGCTGATGGTTATTGCTAGGGGAGTTATGGGCAGAACATTATTATGACATTTCACAGTTTTTCCAGGAACCTGAGTTCTAACTTTCAGTAAAAGTCTACTTACAATGGGTACTTTCAGTAAAGGTCTTCACAAGGGATACTTTCTGATTATTCGGAGTCTAAGTCCAGAATGCCTGTACTTTAGCAAAGGCCTCTTACTAGATGTGTGTGTGTGTGTGTGTGTGTGTGTGTGTGTGTGTGTGTGTGTGTGTGTGTGTGTGTGTTGTGTGAGAGAGTCAGACAGAGGAGGTTTGGAGTAAAACACTCCTTCCCTTCAGCATTGAGTTTGGGTATCTATTGTTTGTCTCACCTCCCCAATCTAGAGTTCTAAAGTTGTCCTTCTAAATACTTTTTATCCTTTGATGATCTTGATATTCAGATTCCTAAGGTTTTCTTGTGAACTTCCACATTTGCTACATGAAGGTGATGCCTTTTTTCTAACTTTTTTGAAGCCTTTTGCTCTCTTTAAATCCAGTTTTTGCTGTGTTAGTGTTTTTACTTAGCCCAGACTGTGGTGGTCCATGCTGTGACTGTTAATTCAGAGATTAGTTTAGGCCAATATGAGATACTATACTTTCAGAATATCAGTGCAAGAAGTTCAGCATCTTTATTGAAACAATTTCCTGGTTGTAAATACAAACAAAAACATACAGTGATATAAATGTACAATCTCTTGTTTTTAGTTAATTGTGCACCACTGTAATGAAAGAAAATCTTTTTCCTAACTAAAGTGAGTATTTGTAATGGGAAAAAATAAAAAATTATAAATCTTAAAAATTGATGAAATACCAAAAGAAAAAGAAAGACACTGATCAAGAATGAAGTACAAACATAAGTGGTTTATAAATAAAAGAAATGTTTGAAATTCATATCCACATAGCGAAGACGAAGTAAAATAAAGAGGAAAGTCGATGAGATCCTATCTTACACACCAGAATAGCTATTACCACTCAAATAAATAAACTGCTGGATAGGTTGAAATAAATCAGGAACTATATTTGGTTTTGTGGCATTGTAAACTAGTGCAACCCATAGGAATATCTTAATGGAAGTTTACACAATACCAAAAAGTCAGATATGTTGATGACCTTTACCCCAATTGGATACATATTGAAGGAATATTAATCAACATGAACGTCCATGTTCATGGCAGCAATATTCTATAGCAACCAAGCTGTGTAATCAACCTAGATGCACCAGAAAGAGCGAATGAAGAAAATGTGCTATTCATAGCTATAAACATGCTCTGGTATATGAGAAGTGAATGTTTCTACTGTATCATTGTTAAATATTTTGAATATATAACTAATCCTAATTTCACTGGATTTTGTGGCATTGTGTTTTTGCTTTAATGTGGAACGTCCATATTGATTTTCAGACCAGTTACAATAGGTTGAAGATATCCTATAATATGTGGATATTAGATCAAAATTTAAATATATCAATGAACACATAGAATACCATCATTTATAGTATATAATTTGAAGCAATTTTAAGAAGGCAACAGTTGGGGGAAAATTCGATGTTAGATGCTTAACAAATACACAGACATGGAAAAATACAAAAAATGTGCAACTAATTACTGCTAATAGTAAAACATTTTCCTCAAGTTTTATCAATGAAACTATTAAAATAATACGTAAAAAATCAAATAAATATGCCTTGGAAGAAAATGTACCATAGTTATACATTTCCCCATAATTTGTTTTACTTTATAACAAATGGGTTAGAAGGAAGTATAATTACATGTCTGAATATGCTAACACTTTCAAGTGTCATTGATTGAATCCAACAAAGAAAAGTAACAGAGAACTAGAGAGTAAGAACAACCTGGGGTATGGATAAAGATACTCAGTAGAACTTAGTGAGGAAAGAATGTGCTCCATTTTTCTGATTAAAATAGAGCTAGGACAGGTAACTTTTGACAGAACACTTGTAATGTAGAGTAGTGGAGTTACTAATTTAGGTAGTAATTTATTACTTTTATTCCCAAATCTTATGATGTGATTCCGAAATAATGTGAGTGATCCTAGATTTTCTGAGCCCTTTTTTTCACACAAAGTTTCTAATTCCTCACCCTGCCAATGGTCCTTCTGCTACTCTCATTTCTCCTTGGTTCTGAACTAAACTCTTGTAACCTTTTGGTTCATGAGAAAGAGCTGGAGAAATATGAGGATGGCTTGGAGTCTGAGCTAACATCCACCCCAACTTGGAGGATCTGGTGAAGGACTTCCACCTGGGTCTCAGAATCAGATATTATTTGGCCTCTTTGGAAATGGAGAAACTAACTCCCTCAGGTAGAATCTGTCATTCCTTGACTTTCTCTGAAGAGATTTGATACTAGGGCGCAATTCAGAGAATGAGCTTTCCCATTGTCAGAAGGAACAGGTTGAAAACTAAAAGTGGCCTCAGGTCCCAAAGGACCAGTCAGAAGCCATGAGATCACACTTTCCTCCTCTTCAGGGACTTTCTGGTAGGAATAGAGTCTGAGCAAAATCTAAGATGGAGATAAACTGAGCCTGGGCCTAACGAGGACACAAAAAAATGACCCTCTCTTTGACTACAAGGGAGTAGTGTAGTGAGACATGACAACTTCCTTCACATAAGAATATTGACTAGGTAAGTTATCTCACTGCCACTTTGCAGGAGCTCAGTTTCCCCAAAGGAGAAGTTGTTAAATGTTGTGACTGCCAGTTTACTCTCTAGGCTGTTGTCTCTCTCACCCCTACTCATGTCAGGAATGCATTGCTTCTTTCAGGCACTCAACTACTTGTCCTGACTCCTCGGGAGGAATACTGCAGGCTATTCTTTGGCTAACCTCTTGCATTTAAGGTAGAATTGGCCCAGGCTTTGCTCATGCCAAGAGGTAGATGCAAGAGGTGAATATAAGCTCAGATTTATACAGAACAACAATCATATTGAAAAAAAATTAAATGAAATTAATAGTTGAGTAATTTAGGGTTTATAGCCACAAGATTTAGGTAATTATTAGAAATACATCCAGAAACATGGATTAGGAAGAGAACAGTGAAGTAGATTCAGGATACGATGGAAAAGACACCATAGCCATAACAGGAGATGTGAGTATGAAGAAACTATTGGCATAGGTTCATTTACTATCTTAAGAGTGACCTTGCATAGGAGGCTTTTAGAATAATAACTAAAAGACAGGGACTTGCTGGCCAATGGTGTCTCACACCTGTAATCCTAGCTAACCAGGAGGCTGAGATCTGAGTCTTATGATTCAAAGCAAGCCCAGGCAGCAAAAGCCAGAAGTGGTGCTGTGGCTCAAGTGGTAGAGCAAGAGCCTTGAGTTCAGGAACAATGCCTAGGCCCTGAGTGCAAGCTTTAGGATCAGCAAAACAACAACAAGAAAACAATAATGATATAAAAAATAAAAGAAGGACTTAAATATATGCGATGTAATGATGATCATGTGTAACTCTTTAGGGAACATAAAAGGAGCCAAAATTTGGAGCAAAATATATCTATTCTCTACTAATCAAGGATGGAAAGTAAATGTCAAGTACCTCTTCTCAAAAACTTCCAAACTTGGGCTGGGAATGTGATTCAGTGGTAGAGTGCTTGCCTTGCATGCATGAGGCCTTGGGTTCGATTCTTCAGCACCACATAAGCAGAAAAAGCCAGAAGTGCTGCTATGGCTCAAGTGGTAAAGCACTAGCCTTGAATTGAAGAGGTGAGGGACAGTGCCCAGGCCCAGAGATCAGGCCCCTTGTCTGGCCTAAATAAAAACAAAAAAATAAAACAAAAGAAAAACTTATCTTTTCTCATAATTGAAGAGAGGCTCCTTTTACAGAAATTCTCCTTAACTAGCTCAAGGTCATCAGATATTCAGCAGACTTATTTTGTTGAGATGTAATGCACCTAACTCTACTGAACCTAATCATGGCTAGGAAAGTATGGACATCGATACGTTTGTTGTATTTTTCCTTATAAATATATAATACTGTCAGTTATTATATATATGTTATAATATAGAATATATTAGACATTATATAATAGATCAAATATATTATAACATGTATTATATATTAACAGACTTTCTAATTTTAGAGTTAGGAGCAAGCAACATATTGAAAGAAAAATGTTTGAATCTCTGAGTTATTTCTCTACCACAGGACAATACCAGGTTTCATTCTTATTACCCAAAGAGCAACATAGGACAGCGATGCCCATGGATGTGGTTCTCTGGATTTGGAAACTGTGGTCATATATATATGATATATGTATATATCATATATCATATGTATATATCATATATATATGAAATATCATTTAATAATAGTGAATATGTAAAACTATAGCAACAGATAAATAAGTGAACACCTATGTGCAGACAATCTCAGTCACTTTCATGTATAAGAATTTCTTTTCTGGGACTGGGAAGGTGGCTCAGTAGTAGAGTGCTTGCCTTGCATGCATGAGGCCGTGGGTTCGATTCCTCAGCACCACATAAGCAAAAAGGAAAAAGCCAGAAGTGGCGCTTATGGCTCAAGTGGTAGAGTGCTAGCCTTGAGCTGAAGAGCCCAGAGTTCAGGCCCTACGACCAGACCTCCCCCCCAAAAAAAGAATTTCTTTTCTATGCTCCTAATCACCTACACAGAGAGTACATGAGTTGCCCTTGAATTGTCTTGGAAGATCTTTTTTGGGATACTGTAGTTTCACATCCTTTGTTCCCTATGTAGCCAGATGATATGTATTCAATAACAAAACTGTTGCAGGCAAAAGTATCCACCCTGACACACAGAGGAACTTGGATTACAGAAATGCCACAAATAAGTGGGAGGTACAACAGTACTTTTCAAAATTGAATAGATTACCTATTTATTAGAAAGCCGGGTGCTGCAATAGACAATAAATAAAAATAAAAAAATTACATATGACATCAAATTACAAAGTTCCAGGGCATTTCCCTACTCTTGAGAACTAGAGTAATCATATTAAAAATAAACAAATGAAAAGACGAATGTTTTATACCAAATTTCAAAACATACTATCTGTTATCCAAAGGAAATGCAATAAGCATGCATTTTTAATCTAGTAACATCATATGGTATGAAGAATCAGTTTAACTTATTCATAGAAATCAACACAATGCAGATAAAACATCCGATATCTCAAGTGTCAACTTAGCAGAATACTTTCTATATATGGTGTCTATTTTACATATTATCCAGCCCTATCCATCCAACAATGGCAGAAGGCTCTTCCTGAGAAAGTCCAGAGACCCGTCTACTGTGAGTGCTCAATGTAGACCTGTTCCCATTCTCTTTTATTTGGGCTTGTGATAGACTGACTATCTGTTAACTTGCCAAAGGCACAATTTGAACAGGCTTCCAGTAATGATATTTTAGGTCTCAGAAAAACAGGGAAATTGAAGACAGAGGGAAAATCTACCAGATCCCTGAAAGATTGCTATCATTGTGCTAAATCTGTAGCTTCCTACTAACACTTGAACAAACTGCAGTAATTGCCACTCCAACCACATGTCCAAAAAGTGGCTTTCCAAATATTGGCCTATTTTCTCTTTGGTAAATCAAGACACACTATAAACACTATTGTAGCCCCATTTTACTTAAACTTTTAGCTATGGTTGGCCCAAGGGACAGTTGACCTTACCAACTTTGTAAATTTTAGGTCATCACACAATCACTTAATTGCCCTTAAACATGAAAAATACCTACCCACATAAGTCTGCATTTCATACTTATTACTGTTTTTCTTCATTTGTCATGTTTTACATATTTGTGTATCCCAGGGCTTAGATCTGTAATATTCCTTCTCATGGTTGTTACTACTGAGTCCAGTAATTATTTCTGTATTTTTCTCCAGCTCTGTTTTCTTTAATTCAAGTCCTTAATAGCATCCTGTCTACTGACAACTCCTAGCTACTGATTTTAGTAAACTCAAAAGATCCCAAAGTGAGCTTTGATCTCTGTCTACAAACCAATCCCTCATTACTATTTTATTAAGTGATAACTCTTCCAGCTCTCTTGTCAAAATAACTTGGAGACATTTCAGACTTACATACTTTTTGACACCTCATATTTAATCTATGACCAGGTTTGGACAAATTAACTCACTCTATATTTTAGGAACCTTATATATGGTATATGAGTGCTAGTACGATGACTTAAATTTGGGAACTAGGTTCTTTTATTTTTCTTTTTATGGGGGGGGGGTCCGGTCGTGGGGCCTGACCTCTGGGCATGGGTGCTGTTCTTCAGCTCTTCAGCACAAGACTAGTACTCTACCACTTGAGCCACATCGCCACTTTCAACTTTTTTTCTTTTTGCTTATGTGATGCTGAGGAATTGAATCCAGGACTTCATGCATTCAAGGCAATCACTCTACCACTGAGCCACCTTCCCAGCTCCTTACTTTACTTTTTTGCTCAGGCTTTATTTGGTATAAAGATCACCTACAATGTCATTACCCACACCTTTTTCATTTAAAAAATATGTATATTCTGTAGCAATGTTATTACCATTATAACCATAATTAGGAAGATAATGTAGGTTTATCTGTTCCATACATTGTGAAAGGTAATGAATGTGAAACTTACGGCATATCCTCAGATATGCCTGGTGGAAACCTGGATTTGTATTATGGGTCTACAGTTGATCAGTATTAAGTACTTGGGAAATTTGTTTGGCCTTGTTGTCTACTTCTGTTTTTAATAAAACACTTAATTCATTTCCTAACTGGAAGAACTATCATGAGGACTAAAATTACCCTAATGCAGGTGCAGTGCTTGGAATGGGGTCTGGACATTGTGTAGTAGGTCCCAAAGAAGTCAGCTTCCATCAACATAGGCACAGCCTTAAGAAAGATATACCCAACTGATGTTAATATGGGTGAAAATTTGTCTTTACAAAAAAAGGTCTTTTCTTCATATGAAACAATTAAAGTAATGTTGGGCTGTCCTGTGGCTTTTACTCTGAATGAGTTTTGCCTAAATTTTATTCTTACTCTATTAGTGGTAGCAGTAGCATTCTTTAGTGCTACCCTTCATGTTTCTAGTTCTGTGTTCCATTTGGAATATTATTGTAACTTAGTTTATAATCTTTGTTATCAGAATAAATAAACTACAACTGCTGAAGTTTTAAATAAAGAGACAATTTTAGGTGTGCATTATATTTATGTGCTTAATACTTTCCTGAAATTATTTCTTTTAGGTTATATATCCCAAACAAATTATTTTTATGTTTCTTATATAATTTATTATATGATTTCTTAGAGATCCATAAATAAAACATCTCAAAACAGGAAAAGAGTAGGTAAGAAGTCATAAAAATATTATTATGGTGTCTTAATGGCTAAGTGTCAAGAACATGTAACAAATCAGTTGGAAGATTGATTTGTTCTTTTTGCTATTCTCTCACCCTTCATTGTAGAAACCTTCTCACTATGAAGTGCCAAGTGTTCGGGACCTTTCAAACCTTGTCTCACTGACAGAAGTGATGGGATTAGGACATGTACTCCTATGACTAGCTCTTAGGAAGTTCACAATAAAGCAATACCAATACATCTAAAGAAACTTTTGTGAGTGGTGTGTATTGACTTCCTCAATTGCCAAAATTAAATTCATATGTCAAAACATCAAATTACTTACATTATAATATATGCAGTTCAACTGGCATCACTAACACATCTATAAATCAAGTGCAAACTAAAAGCTCTATATCAAAACCCAACATCTAAGGCAATGGTGGAAATACAAGATTATACACAATATATCTAATGGAGTGAGATATTTACACTCACAATGAGCAATGATAGCTGAATTTTTAACCAAGCTTGGAAAGTTCAGGTGTCTACTAACTATGTGATTAGAGATGCGGAGTTGACCTTGGTATCAAGATTGGAGGTAAATTTCAAAGGCAGCTAAGGTTGCTGCTGTATTGTAGCTCAATACAGTGTGATCCTGCCTGATAATGGTAAAGCACAGAGTAGAAGCTAAGCCAGTAAAATGTATAGGAAGGATTTTCCACTGAGAATAATTGCAGGGGGTGATCGTCACTTTTGTGTTGAAAATGTACAGCCCATCATTCTACTTTAAACTCTAGAGTATTTCTGATCTGAAGACAATTATAACAAACCTACGTGCTGTGATTGCTGAGCAGCTTAGGTGTGTATTACTGTAATATATGTAAAATCTTTATAGGTATGGAGTGCCCTGACCTTCACACTTCATTCTGTGTTGTGAAGTTTCATGGAGAAATGTTCATAATTATGCAATTCACACTCATCTAAATCTGAATCAGGCAACTGAGATAACACATTAGGATCATCACTCCAGTGACGTGGTTTGTGACCTATGAAATAAATAACATTATTTCACAATGTATATGTGTTTCTGAAAATTTATGCAATACCAAATACCAAATGTACAAAAGGGACAATTGTCCATCGCTTATATTATCAGAAGATAAGATACTCCTGAATTATACTTTCTTGCTAGAGGATCACAGGGTGACTGCTGATATTTGGTATCTTTTCATGTGCTCCTATACATTTGTGAATTTTCTTTGAGGAAGTGTTTTTCCATAGTTTGTTTTGAGGTGTTCAAAATATCAGTACTGTCACTAACCACAACCATGGAATAGACAAGATGACGGGATACCTGGCCAAAGAACTGAGAAATCACAGGAAGTGATGGGAAAGAAGACACCAGAGGACCTAAAGCCTCATTGCCAGGTTCCAGAACCCCAAATCCCACTTAACATGCTTTATATTCATTCTACTGCAGGGGAGGGGGAGTGAGTGGCTACAGGTAGGTCCACAAACTAAGGCATCAATCTAGCTTGTGATTACAACTATTAACTTAGGTATTGTTTGTATACATAGTGATAATTGAATCCCTTATTTTTAGGGAGCAGAAGGGAACAATTGTCATTATGCAATCACAACCACCATTAAAACAAAGAACCTCAGGGAAGTTAGGGAGTGAAGGGATGGTAGGGGGAAAACAATGGAGGGGCTAACAAAACTCAATAGGAAGTGTACTCATTACCTTGCTCATGTAACTGAAACCCTCTGTATAGTATCTTTACAATAAAAAATAAAAAAAGAAAAGAATCCGAAGGCTTGAAGGAAATTCAGTCCCTCACTTTTTTGAGTGTGTTTTTACTCATACATAACTTTTCTGTAAACTTCTAGTTGAGAGTATTACAGAAACAAATAATTTGCCGGGAAGTTCCAGTAAGATTGCGGAGGAGAAGCTGGAGGCTAAACAAGCTCTCACATAGAAAGCAGATTTGAAGTTTCAGTGAACAGTCCTAAGCCAGAGAATCACACCAAGTGTGCCATCACAGGACAAAGAGTTAGGCCATAGAGGGAAAATCCAGGGAAGGAGACAGATTGGAGCACTTGCCAGGAGATGCCGCTGCTGCAGCAGCTGTGTCAGGGGTGGCCATACCAACCATACCTGAAACAGAGAGAGTCCGGGAGAAGGAACCAGCAAGAACTGACAAGGAGCAGACATCTTCATCCTGTAGTTCGCAGACCAGAGATGACCCAGGAACCAAAACGCGGCTTGAGTAGAGGCCTAACGTCCTCACTTCCTCTCAGGGAGCAGAGGAGGGAAGGCCATCCCCCCCACCCCCAGTACCGGAGATCTCCATCTTGGATACTGACAAAGCTCGCTGGAGCTGCTAGCTACAATTCAGGCATTGGAAGAAAACTAGAGTCATTTAGCAGGTCACAAGAACCTAAAGTGACCTGCAGACTCAGCTCCAGCCAGGGAAAAGTCACTCAGCTCAAGCATCAGCCCCAGGAATGGCTTTCTTCACTGGGTTATCAGAGACAGAGGGTGCCCTTCTCTTTAGCAGCCTTGACAATCTATTGAAATTTAGTAAACATAAACCCAGAGAGTGGCTCCTGGCTGGGCTCAACTCTACCCAGAACCTAGCCTCATCACAGCATCTCCAAACTTCAGGAAATGCCATCTCCCTCTTTTGTGACACTCAAAGCAGATCTCCCTCTCATTGAACTAGCTTGGGAAGAGGATCACAAAATCCAGGGTAAAGCAGAGCATTTATCTGCCTGTGCAAACATATTGACTTGAGAAACCAACCAAGCCACAGGAAATTCAAACACCACAAGTAGACCAGAGAATCCAACAAGAGGCTGGTTATGGACACGAGGGAGATACAGGATTTTTCCCACCCCTCCCCAAAAAAATCAAAAAACTTTTTTTCATTTTTTTTGCACCTTCTATAATTTTTTTTTTACTCCTTCATAGCAGAGCACACACCAATAATCGTCCAACTCTTCAATGAAATTGAAAGAGAAAGATCACAAGCTAACACATTTTATGAAGCCATCATAACCCTCATCCCAAAACCAGGCAGGGACTCATCAAAGAAAGAAAACTATGAACCCATTTTTGATGAACATTGATGCAAAATTTCTCAACAAAATTTTGGCCAATCAACCCAACGATCAAACAGGATTCATTTCAGGGATGCAAAGCTGGTTCAATATACACAAATCAATTAATATTATTCATCACATCAACAGGAGCAAGGATAAGAACCACCTGGTTATCTCAATAGATGCAGAAAAAGCATTCAACAAGATCCAACACCCCTTTATGATGAAGGTTTTGGAAAAATTAGGAATCCATGGAACATTCCTCAATACAATAAAGGCTGTATATGACAAACCTACAGCCAACATTATATTTAATGATGAAAAACTGAAGCCATTTCCTGTTAACTCAGGAACAAGACAAGGATGCCCATTCTTTACACTTCTCTTCAATCTAGTATGAGAATGCATAGCTACAGCAATAAGACAAGATCCAAACATAAAGGGGATCCAAATAGGGAAAGAAGAAATAAAACTCTCCCTCTTTGCAGATGACATGATCTTGTATTTAAAGAATCCCATAGACTCCACTCCCAAATTATTCAAGTTGATTCAAAACTTTGGCAAAGTAGCAGGGTATAAAATTAACCCTCCAAAATCAATGGTTTTTCTTTATGCAAACAATGAGAAAGGTGTGGCTGAAATTAGGAAAGCAACTCCATTTGTAATAGCCCCACAAAAAATAAAATACCTAGGAATTAACATAACCAAAGAAGTGAAGGAACTCTAGGATCTAAACTTTAAAAACTTGAAAAAGGAAATCAAAACAGAACATAGAAAATGGCAAAACCTCCCCTGCTCCAGTATTGAAAAGATTAAGATTGTGAAAATGACAATACTTCCCAAGGCTATCTACAAATTCAACGCAATACCTATCAAAATTCCAACATCGTTCTTCAAGGAAATAGAAGAGGCAATCCAAAAATTCATATGGAACAATAAAAGACCCCGAATACCAAAAACGCTCATCAACAGAAAGAACGCTGCTGGAGGAATATCAATACCAAATTTGAGACTCTACTATGAAGCCATAGTAAACAAAACAGCTTGGTACTGGCACAAGAACAGACCTGAGGACCAATAGAATAGAATTGAAAAGCCAGAAATGAACCTACAGACCTATAGCCATCTAATCTTTGATAAGGGATGTAAAAAAATTGAACGGAAGAAAGACAGCCTCTTCAGTAAATGCTGCGGGAAAAATTGGTTAACTACTTGTAGAAATCTAAAGATAGATCTTATATATCACCCTGCACCAGAATCAACTCCAAATGGATCAAAGTCCTCAGAGTCAAAGCAGACACTCTGAAAACATTACAGGATGGAATAGGAGAAAACCTAGGTCTCCTTGGCCCAGGCCCGAATTTTCTTAATAGAGTCATGGAAACACAACAAATCAAAGAAAGGTTGGACAAATAGGATTGCATGAACTTGCAGAGCTTCTGCATGGCAAAGGACATAGCTAGGTAGATCAATATAAAGTCCACGGATTGGGAGAAGATCTTCACCTACCATAAAACGGACAAGGGTCTCATATCTAAAATATACTTAGAACTCAAAAAATTAAATCTGCCAACAACAAATCCTCAATGAAACAACTGCCCTATAAATAAGTGGGCTAATGACTTAAAGAGAAACTTCTCTGAAGAAGAAAGAAGGATGGCCAATAGACACATGAAGAAATGCTCAACCTCCCTAGACATAAAAGAAATGCAAATCAAAACAACATTAAGATACTACTTCACCCCAGTTAGAATGGCAAAAATCAAGAACTCTAATAACAACAGATGCTGGAGGAGATGTGGAGAGATGGGAAACTTACTTCATTGTTGGTTGGAGTGTAAACTTGTTCAACCACTTTGGAAAGTAGTATGGAGGTTCCTCAGAAGACTCCACATAAAGTTCCCCTATGACCTAGCAATCCCACTTTTGAACATGTACCCAAATATTTACAAACAAGACCACACTAAAGCTACCAGCACAACTATGTTTATTGCAGCATTATTTACCATAGCTAAGATATGGAACCAACCCAAATGCCCCTCAGTAGATGAATGGATCAAGAAAATGTGGTATATATACACAATGGAATTCTATGCCTCCATCAAAAAGAATGACATTGCCCCATTTGTTAGGAAATGGAAAGATTTGGAAACAATTATATTAAGTGAAGAAAGCCAAACTCAAATGAACAGAGGTCCCATGGTTTCCCTTATTTCCAAAATCTAGTATATGTATGAGTCAAGCAGAACAGGTCAGATAAGGTGATGTTAGGAAAATGAACCCTAAGATATGTATTTAAAAGTTTTTTTTTTTCTTTCATGCATTTGTTTCTAATGCATTTATAAGATTATTTTTCTGTTGCTTTTTATGTTCCTCCCCCACATTATGAATCCCACTTTCACTGTATTTGATGTCAGTATAAATTGTGGAGGGGGAAAGGGAAAAAATAGTTGTTTAAATAAAGATACAGAAGATGGTGGAGGAGAAGCTGGAATCTGAACAAGCTCTCGCATAGAAAGCAGTTTTAGAGTTCCAGTGAACAATCCTAAGCCAGAGAAACACACCAAGTGTGCCATCACAGGACAGAGAGTTAGACAAGAGAGGGGAAGCCAAGACAAGGAGACACATCTGAGCACCTGCCAGCAGCCGCCGCCCCGGCGGCAGGGTCGCGGCAGCGCCAGGATCGCCGCGGAGACTGTAGCCACGGCCATACCTGAGTGCTCACACAGAGAGTCCGAGATGAAGGAGCCAGACGCAGCGGGTGAGCAGATTCTACTCAACACCAGCAAGAACCAACAAGGAGCGGACATCTTCATCCTGCAGTTTGCAGACCAGAGACGACCCAGGACCCAAGACTCGGGGTGAGTACAAGCCCGACGTCCTCACTCCTTCTCAGCGAGCAGAGGAGGGAAGGCCACCGCTCCCCCCCCCCCCCCCCCCGCAGCACCGGTGATCTCCATCTTGGATACGGACAAAGCTCGGAGGAGCTGCTAGCTCCAACTCAGGCCTTGGAATAAAACGAGTCATTTAGCAGGTCACAAGAACTTAACGTGAAGTGACCTGCCAGAGTCAGCTCCATCCAAGGAAAAGTCACCCAGCTCAGGCACCAGCCATTGGAGTTGCTTTCCTCACTGTGTAACTAAAGCCAGAGGCTGCCCCTCCCTCTAGCAGCCTCCACAATCAATTGAAAAACAGAAAACCTGAGAATGGCTCCAGGCTGGGCTCTGTGAGTTTTTCACAAAATAGCCCCAGGGAAAAGCTACTGTTTGTTGAAAGGCCTCAACTCTACCAGAACTTAGCCTCATCACCCCTCTTTTGTGATTCTCAAAGCAGATCACCCTCCCATTAAACTAACCTGGGAGGGGGATCTCAAAACATTGGGTAAAGCAGAGCATTTTTCTGCCTGTTCGAAAAAAATGACTTAAGAAACCAATCAAGCTACACGACCTCAAGCTGACCAGAGACTCCAACAAGAGGCTGGTTACAGACAAAAGGGAGATACAGGATTCTTCCCACCCCTCCAAAAAAATATTTAAAAAAATCAAAGAACTTTTTTTTTCTTCTTCTTCTTCTCTTTTTTCTTTTTCTTTTTTTTTGGTACCTTATATATATATATAAATTTTTTTTTCCTTTTCTAAAACTTTTGTTAATCTTTAATTTTTTCCTTTTTTGAAAAAATAATTGTTTTCCAGCTATTTTTTTCCCTCTTATAATTTTTATTTTAGGAATACATGAATGTGCGTTTTCCTTTCTTTTCTTGTCTTCTTTCTCTTTTTCTTTCTTTCTTAATTAACTTTTTGTTTTTTGTCTAGCTCTACTGAACCTCTGATCTTTTTTCTCCCTTTCTTATCTTTTTCACCTTTTCCTCTCTTTTGTTCTTCTGTATGTGACTTAACTTTTGTCCTGCACATCCTCAGATAAACCCATAGATAACTAGTAGACCCTATCACCCATTGTGTACACACTTAATCCACAAATTTATTACTCAATCCAAAACCTCTGAGACTTAAATTTCTTAATAGCAGTACTACCTCTTTATACCTATAAAATATTTTAAGCATTTTTTTAAGTTTTTCATATCTCCTCTATCTCCCTCCTGTTTTCTCAATATATTCACATTCCTATCTAAATAGGTGGTCTTTCAATCTCCATATCTATATTAATTTGTACGATTCTATTTTTTTCTGGTCTCTTTTCATTTCATTTCCCTTTCTTCTTTTTCTCTCTCTCTCTACTTGCATCCTACCCAACCTATTTCCTCTATTGAGATTAGGACATACTTAACTCTCCCTGTGCCTCCCCATACCAATCTATTCCTATTTTTTACCCACATCTCTCCCTAACCCTAAAAATTTCTGGTTTTCCAAATTCTTCTCTGCTGTTCGAAGCCCATTAACATATAGTTGTTTGATGTTGAATAGATGTATCTGTTGAACGAGATTGTATCTGTAGTCTATTGACTGTATAAATGCAAACGTTGGTCGATGGTTGCCTTAAGATAGTGTTCTAGCACAAAACTGGTACTATTTTCATCTCAAATGGGCAGAGTAAGCCAGAAAAACACAAGAAAAATGACAAATCCGGGTATCTCAATTCCCAATTTTGATAATCAGGGGTCAGAACAGATAATGAACAATCCAGAGGAGAGTTCCCAAATAGCTCTACAAACATTGGTGGCAAACATGATAAATGAGAAGTTTGACAACTTACAAAGGACTCTGTATGAGCGTGATAGGGAGAGAGAGGAGGCATCCCAAAAATTTATACAGGAATATCATAAGCGTGAGGAAGCTACTCAAAAACTGATACAGGATTTGCGTGAACAACTTGAGAATACTCAAAGAGAAAGGGAAGAATGGCGCAAGCAGGCTGAGAACACTCAAAGAGAACTGCAGGAATCCCACGAACTTGAGGAAGCTAATCAAAGAGTAATTCAGGAATTGAGAGACCAGGTAGAAAATACACAAAGATCACTAAAGGCATTCATGGAATCCATCAACAAAGAGCTGAAGGAAGTCAGGGAGACCACAAAGGGAATGCTGAATGGAACCCAACAGAAGGAATGGGAGTCCAAAGAAACCATAACCAATCAACTAAGTGATTTGAGAACAAACACTGAACACCAAATTAAGGAAGTAAAGAAATTCATACAAGACCTAAAACAGAGCTTCAACAAAGAACTTGAAGCCATCAAAGCTGACCAATTAGAAGGAAAAGAGATAAAAAAACAAAGTAGAGAGTCTTGACAGCAGATTAGACCATGCAGAAGATCGAATCTCAGGGATTGAAGACAGCCTAGATATTATAGAGAAGGAACATACAACCATATAAGACAAGTCCAAGAAATATGATAGATCTATCCAACACCTGGAAGACACCATCAGAATGGCTAATCTAAGGATAATGGGTGAAGAGGAGCACCTAGAAACAGAAGTTAATGGTCTAGGAAATTTGTTTAACAAGATCCTAGCAGAGAACTTCCCAAACATACAAAAAGATAGGCCTATTCACATACAAGAAGCTTTTAGAACCCCAAATAGACCAGACCAGAATAGGACATCCCACCGTCACATTATAATCCACACAGGATCAACTCAGACCAAGGAAAAGATCCTTAAAGCTGTCAAGGAGAAAAGGATAATCACCTATAATGGGAAACCAATTAGAATCACCTCAGATTTCTCAGCAGAGACAATCAAAGCAAGAAGAGCCTAGAATGATGTATGCCATGCCCTAAAAACAAACAACTGTCAACCAAGAATACTGTACCCAGCTAAACTCTCCTTCATAACTGAAGGCCAAATAAAAACCTTCCATAGCAAATAAAAATTGAAACAATACATCTCCACCAAACCAGCCCTACAAAAGATTCTTAAAGATGTCCTACACATAGAAAACCAACAAGACTGCAACAAAGGCCAAGAAAATGCACACAAACGGAGAATCCAAGAACCATAGGAAGAACCCAGTTTTCGCAGCCCCCAAGAAGGTGGATAACATGGCAGGAACT
This sequence comes from Dipodomys merriami, assembly GCF_024711535.1. Taxonomy (NCBI): domain Eukaryota; kingdom Metazoa; phylum Chordata; class Mammalia; order Rodentia; family Heteromyidae; genus Dipodomys; species Dipodomys merriami. The sequence continues at coordinate 156,179 of NW_027206486.1, forward strand.
CCCAAATACCTCTCAGTCCTATCTCTTAACGTTAATGGACTGAACTCTCCAATTAAGGGACATAGATTCTCTAGTTGGATAAAAAAACAGGACCCTTCTATCTACTGCCTTCAGGAGTCACATCCTGCCCGTAAAAACAAACACATTTTCAATGTTAAAGGCTGGAACAAAATCTCCCAAGTAAACAGACCCCACAAACAGGCAGGAGTTGCAATCCTAATATCAGATAAAATAGACTTCAAATTAAAATTCGTGAGAAGAGATAAAGAAGGTCGCTACATACTAATTAAAGGATCTCTCCTTCAGGAGGATATTACAATTCTAAATATCTATTCGCCAAAAAATAGAGCACCCAAATTTATCAAAGAAACACTACGTTCCTTCAATCGCATATAGATCAAAAGACATTAATTGTTGGGGATTTTAACACACCACTCTCCCCACTAGATAGATCAACTCGGCAAAAACTCAACATAGAAACGGCAGATCTAAACAGCTGCATAGATCAAGTAGACTTAACAGACATCTACTGAACATTTCACCCAGCAGCATCAGAATACACGTTTTTCTCAGCAGCACATGGAACATTTCCTAAAATAGACCACATTTGAGGCTTCAAAGCAAACTTGTCTAAATTCAGAAACAGTGAAGTTATACCTTGCATTCTCTCTGACCACAAGGGAATAAAATTAGAACTCAACACCAAAAGCCACCAAAGAAAGTCCGGTATCACATGGAGGCTAAACAACACACTGCTGAATCAAGAGTGGGTCATGGAAGAGATTAGAAAGGAAATTCAAATGTTCATGCTATTCAACAAAAATGAACACACAAATTACCAGCTCCTCTGGGACACAGCAAAGGCAGTACTCAGAGGCAAGTTTATAGCTCTGAGCTCCTACATCAACAAATTGGAGAGATCTGAAACTAGCAATTTAATGACACATCTAAACCTCCTTGAAAAAGAGCAGCAAGATAAACCCCAATCCTGTAGACAGAAAGAAATAATCAAAATTAAATCAGAATTAAATGAATTAGAATCCAAAAAAACTATAGAAAGAATCAACAAAACAAAGAGTTGGTTCTTCAAAAAACTTAACAAAATTGACAGACCCTTAGCAAATCTTATGAGAAAAAGAAGAGAACACACCCAAATTAACAAACTCAGAGATGAGAATGAAAACATCACCACAGAAATAACCAGATTTAGAACATTATAAGAGAATACTTCTCAAAACTTTATGCTAATAAGTTTGAGAACTTGACAGAAATGGACCTTTTCCTAGCAAATATTGACATGCCAAAACTAAACCAAGATGAGTTAAGCCACCTTAACAGGCCCATATCAAGCATTGAAATAGAAACAGCAATAAGAGACCTCCCACCTAAGAAAAGTCCAGGTCTGGATGGTTTTACAGCGGAATTTTACAAGGCCTTCAAAGCAGAGCTCACAACAATACTCCTCCAACTCTTCAATGAAATTGAAAGAGAAAGCTCACTACCGAACACATTCTATGAAGCCGTCATAACCCTCATCCCAAAATCAGGCAGGGACTCATCAAAGAAAGAGAACTATAGACCCATTTCTTTGATGAACATTGATGCAATACTTCTCAACAAAATTTTGGCCAATCGACTTCAACAATTCATGCAAAAAATCATACACCATGGTCAAAGAGGATTCATTTCAGGGATGCAAAGCTGGTTCAATATACGCAAATCCATTAATATTATTCATCACATCAACAGGAGCAAGAATAAGAACCACATGGTTATCTCAATAGATGCAGAAAAAGCATTCGACAAGATCCAACACCCCTTTATGATGAAGGTATTGGAAAAATTAGGAATCCATGGAACATTCCTCAATACAATGAAGGCTGTATATGACAAACATACAGCCAGAATTATACTCAATGGTGAAAAACTAAAGCCATTTCCTCTTAACTCAGGAACAAGACAAGGATGCCCACTCTCTCCACTTCTCTTCAATCTAGTATTAGAATGCCTAGATACAGCAATAAGACAAGATGCAAACATAAAGGAGATCCAAATAGGGAAAGAATTAATAAAACTCTCCCTCTTTGCAGATGACATGATCTTATATTTAAAGAATCCCATAGACTGCACTCCCAAATTACTCAAGCTGATTCAAAACTTTGGCAAAATAGCAGGTTATAAAATTAACCCCAAAAAATCAATGGCTTTTCTATATGCCAACAATGAGAAAAGTGTGGCTGAAATTAGGAAAGCAACTCCATTTGTAATAGCCCCACAAAAAATAAAATACCTAGGAATTAATTTATCTAAAGAAGTGAAGGACCTCTCTGATGAAAACTTTAAAATCTTAAAAAAGGAAATCACCCCAGAACTTTAAAAATGGCAAAACCTGCCATGCTCCTTGATTGGAAAGATTAACATCGGGAAAATGGCAATAATTCCCAAGGCTATCTACAAATTCAACGCAATACCTATCAAAATTCCACCCTCATTCTTCAAGGAAATAGAAGAGGCAATCCAAAAATTCATATGGAACAATAAAAGACCCCGAATACCAAAAACACTCCTCAATGGAAAGAACACTGCTGGAGGAATATCAATATCAAATTTCAAACTCTACTATAAAGCCATAGTAATCAAAACAGCTTGGTATTGGCATAAGAACAGACCTCAGGATCAATGGAATAGAATTGAAATCCCAGAAATGAACCTACAGACTTATAGCCATCTAATCTTTGATAAGTGAGCTAAAACAATAGAATGGAAGAAAAACAACCTCTTCATTAAATGGTGCTGGCAAAATTGGTTAACTACATGTAGAAAACTCCAGCTAGATCCTTATATATCACCCTGCACCAGAATCAACTCCAAATGGATCAAAGACCTCAGAGTCAAAACAGACACTCTGAAAACATTACAGGATGGAATAGGAGAAACCCTAGGTCTCCTTGGCTCAGGCCGAAATTTTCTGAATAGAGACCCAGAAACACAACAAATCAAAGAAAGGTTGGACAAATGGGATTGCATAAAGTTGCAGAGCTTCTGCAGGGCAAATGACATAGCTAGCAAGATCAATGGAAAGCCCACAGATTGGGAGAAGATCTTTACTAGCCATACAACGGACAAGGGTCTCATATCTAAAATATACTTGGAACTCAAAAAATTTAACCACCCAACAACAAATCCTCAAAGAAACAACTGCCCAATAAATAAGTGGGTGAAAAACTTAAAGAGAAACTTCTCTGAAGAAGAAAGTAGGATGACCAATAGACACATGAAGAAATGTTCAAAATCCCTAGCCATAAAAGAAATGCAAATCAAAACAACATTGAGATATCACCTCACTCCAGTTAGAAAGGCAAAAATCAAGGACTCTAACAACAACAGATGCTGGAGGGGATGTGGACAGAAAGGAACCTTACTTCATTGTTAGTGGGAATGTAAACTTGTTCAACCACTTTGGAAAGCAGTATGGAGGTTCCTCAAAAGACTTCACATAGAATTCCCCTATGACCCAGCAATCCCACTTTTGGGCATTTACCGAAATGTTTACAAACAAGACCACACTAAAGCTACCAGCACAACTATGTTTATTGCAGCATTGTTTACCATAGCTAAGATATGGAACCAACCCAGATGCCCCTCAGTAGATGAATGAATCAAGACAATGTGGTTTATATACACAATGGAATTCTATGCCTCCATCAGAAAGAATGACATTGCCCCATTTGTTAGGAAATGGAAAAACTTGGAAAAAATTATATTAAGTGAATTAAGCCAGGCCCAAAGAAACATAGGTCCAATGGTTTCCCTTATTTGTAGTATCTAGCATATGTATGAGTCAAGCGGAAAAGGTCAGATAATGTGATGTAAGGAAAATGAAACCTTAGATGTGTATTTTAATGTTTTTTTCTATCATGCATATGTTTCTAAAGCATTTATAAGATTATCTCTTTGTTGCTTTGTATGTCCATCCCCCACAGTATAACCCCTGCTTTCAATATATTTGATGTCAGTATAACTTGTGGAGGAGATGGCTTAAAACCAGTTGTTTAAGGATACAGGTGGATCTGTTGCAACAATGAGAAGTACAAGTTGTCATGTCCAAAACTAGCTTTACAACGTCGGTGCGGGGGGTGGGGGGTGGGGAAGGAGAAGGATTGGGATTGGACTAAAAGTTGGGAATAAGCCATCTAAATTGATGACTGGCCATGTTGCTACATGTCTACCATCCCAACTACAGAGGACCAGGCCTGGAGGAGCATATCTGTCACATCTATGCGGACCTCGATCCAGCCCAGTCAGAGCATATATTGAGTCTCTGTTTCATAAATGCCCAAGACAGAAAGTTGGCTCATCAGAGCCAGATTGAAGAAACAAGCAGGGGTCATGGTGCCCCCAGGGGGGGTCCCTCGGTAGGGATGATTTGGGGGTGGCCACTCACCTGTGCTGCTGGGAGAAGCTGCTGTAGGCTGCTCCAGGTGGGGCGACAAGTGATGGCAGTGGGATTGTGGACAAATAGGCCCAAAGTAGAGAACCAGGTCCAGGGATCAGGTTGGGGCTTTAATTGGGCTGGCAGCATGACATTGCCTGATATTTGAAATCTCGAAACTTAGGAAAGGGGGAAAGCTGCTGGGGCGAAGGCAGGCTTCTCCATTTCCCACTTGTCGCCTTGAGTCTCTTCCTCACTACTCAAACACCTCACCTTCCTCAACTGCTGTTAGTGGTGTAAACTAACAGTGGGAATCCCGGTGCTACTAGGCAACATTGAATGTGGGCGTGGCTATCATTCTTGTATCCCATTGGTGAGAAAGAACCATGAAAAAATGGGGGTATGGCCGGAATCCTGTGATGCAAGCAGCATGGGCAGAGTCAAGAAGTTAGCATCTCCCCAGCCCTTTTCCCAGGGAACAATGTCAATTCAGTTGGAGACAAGAGGGTGACCAGCTTTAACCGGATGGCTGCACAGATTATTGTGTATGTCTGTTTGTTGCCAGTCCTGGACCTTGAACTCAGGATCTGGGCACAGTCTGTGAGCTACTTTTGCTCAAGGCTGGCCCTCCAAACTAGAGCCACAGCACTTCTGGCTTTGTTGTCACTGAAGTTGGAAAGGGGTCTCAAGGACTTTCCTGCCTAGGAGACTTCAACCATGATTCTCCAATCACAGCCTTGTAAGTATCAACGAGGACTGCTGAGAGCCACTGGTGCTTGCTTAATCACTGGTCTTGCTGATGTTCTTGGACAAACAGGTTAGTTCCCTATCCTTGGGTTTAAGTGTTGGGAGCTGTAGCCCACAGTTCGAATCCTGGTCCTGCCACCTCCAAATGGCAGAAGATCCAAAAAACTTACTCCTATCCATATGATTAACAACAGAATGTGATGTGTGTCATCATTGAATGAGCAGTTCTTGAATGATTCCAATATAAAATTATACACAATTATATTATAGGACACTGATCTATGTTAGTTAATATTTTATTGAGCATTTAAACAATCACATTAATAAAATGGAGGCATAATGAAATAACTAAGAATTGGGTCTCACATACTATAAAGGAGCCATTTTTTTGCCAGTACTGGTTTTGGAACTCATGGTCTTGGTAACTCTGATGCACTTTGTGGGAAAGGAAAGCTGGTTTCCTTGAAGTCAAGAAATTCAAGTCTGTTCCTTAGGCCTGAAATAGATCCCCACCACTAAAAAACATCCTATTCATGTACAATTTACATATATGATTTATATTTATAAAGATATGTTGACTATATTTCATTCAGTGCAGTTATTTAATTTTTTATTTTATTCATGCATTGCATTGAACATTTATTTTATTGACTATTATGTCACATAAAACATTGATTACATGGGCCTGGGAAGGTAGCTCAGTGGTAGAACTTTTGTCTTGCATGTATGAGGCCCTGGGTTCGATTCCTCATAAGCAAAAAGAAAAAAGGCAGAAGTGGCACTCTGGCTCAAGTGGTAGAGTGCTAGCCTTGAGCTGAAGAGCTGAAGGACAGCGCCCAGGCCCAGAATTCAAGCTCCAGGACCAAACCCCCCCACACACAAAAAGCATTTATTACATTAATTACATAGGATATATGTCTGCATATGTATTCCACTTCATACCTGACACCCAGGACTTTCACAGAAAGGGAAAATATGTGTCACCCTCAGCTTCTTACTCCACAATTCATTTTTTTCGCAGTGTTGGCATCTGAACTCATGGCCTACAAGCCGACAAGGCCCAATTCACGAATGGGTGAGTGTCAGCACTCCATCCTGGGGCAAATTGAGCTGACAGGCTTTTCCCAGGACCTGATATCAAGCCCCAGGAGTTAACAAAATAATAATATTGATATGAAGATGACAGTACATTAATAAATATATATCTTTATCGAGTGTAAGAGATATCTATATATTATTCAGTTATATAGATTACATTCCTACCAATTCTTGGGTTTTAATTATGCATCCATGTAATTAATATTATTGTTTTCATCCTTAATGAAATGAGTGTCCTGAAATTATTGTGTTCCTGTAAGTAATAAAATTCTTTTAATGCTTCATAAATATTAAATAAAGTCTATCAGCCTCTTGAAATGGTGCTGTCTAATTTTATAGGAGCATCATTCACGATCAACTCATTCAACCGTGACATTGAAAACATTCCATTGTTATTCCTATGGATGGGGGACCATTTTCTTAGTATCTCCTGCCATTGGTTGGAGTAAGGACGGGTACTCGAAATCAGGGACGATGTTGCCACATAGGCCTATGGCCTCCCCAATAGCCTGGCAGCTTTCACCAATGCAAGATGAAGTACCATTTGCAACAGTGCCATTCAGACCCACATTTTTTCTGTGCATTGCTTTCCCTGCAAGGCCTGGGGGTCTAGGATCCCAGGAGCAGCTATAGGTCTAGTGGCTGCACCCCAGCCTAGGTTGATCAAAGCTGAGCAGAGTTGCTACAACCTGAGTTCAAGCCCCATATTGAGAAAAGTAAAAATTTAAAAAAAAAGCTCCTTGGCTTGCAATTCATGCCGTTTACTCTTCTAGGCTTTGTATTTGAACTCAGGATGTGGGTAAATCTGGAGCAATGTGGATGAAGGGGAAGATCACCGTACTTGAAGATGAGAAAGTCAGGCCTGTTCACTAGTCCTGAATTCAAACCCAAGCTCTGGAAAACATACTAATTATATACATTGTAAAGATAGGATTTATAATTACCTGTAGATGTTCAGTCCATAGATGTTTGGTGTGGTTGTTCTTTGTATTTTTTGTTTTATTCATTTATTTACCATTGATTGTCCTGTGATGAAACCCATTCTGTTTATTTCATTGATGACATCCTGTCACAGAGCATCTAGATTTGTAGAAATGTTCTCCACCATGACAGGATTCTCAGGATCACACAGGATATTCAGAATAAAGGAAAACAAGTTTCACACTTGTCTTCTTACTCCACGATCCACTTGTTGGTAGTGGTGGGATCTGAACTCAGGGCCTAGTAGGACCAATTGGCCAATAAGTCAAGGTTAACACACCAACCTGTGAGCATCTTAGGAGCTAAGCCAGTCCCAGGATCTGACATTGATCCCCAAGGTGGTAGACTATAGTCATAAATTCATAATTTAAACATACAATCTATATTGACATACATCAGTCAAGAGCATATTGTGTTTAGTGAACTTCTCCTTATTTTGTATCTACATCATGGAGGTATTGTGTATTTTACTAAGTATGGTGACAGGGATAACTGTGCTGACATGAATGACAAAAGGTTCCCATGGTTATAGGGTTGTATATGAATTCCCCTTCTTAGTTGATACTCAGGACTTTCACAGGAGAAGAAAACATGTGCAACAACTGGCTTCTGACATCAGGATAACTCTTTTGTCAGTGCTAGGATTTTAACTCAGGTGTGGGTAGCTCTGTTGCACTGCACTGTGCACTACTAATGTAATTGTTACTTTACAACATTCCATTCATATGGATTTATATTGGAATGCTTTTCTTTGGATCTCCCGCCCTTGATAGTTGGCAGTCCTGGGATTCACATGCCGGGCCTAGGTTGCTGGTTTTGGGTATGGCTTCTTGATAGCCCACCAAAGTTCAACAGTGCAAGGTCATGTACACTTTACGGTCCCTGATATTTAGACCCAGGATGGTTGTAAAGGAAAAAATGTAAAACCGCCTTCTGGAACTTCCCAGTTTTATCCTTCTCCCTTTTTTTCCTGGCACTATTTTTTTCTTTCTTTTTTTTCGGTTTGGGGCCAGAACTCTGGGTCTGGGTGCTGTCCCCCAACTCTTCAGCTCAAGGCTATCTCTCTATCACTTGAGCCATAACACTACTTCCTGCTTTTTTCTGCTTATGTTGTGCTGAGGAATGTAACCCAGGGTCTTATGCATGCAAGGCAAGCAATCTATAACTAAGCCACCTTCCCAGCGCTTCTCCGTTTTTGTTTTTTTTTTTTGCCAGTCCCAAGATTTGAACTCGGGTCCTAGGATCTCAGGATGGACTGGGGGTCCAGATGCTGCACCCCAGCCTAGGATGATCGAAGCTGAGGCAGAGTTGCCATGAACTGAGTTCAAGCCCTAATCCTGGCCAAAAGAAATTAAGGGCCTTGCTTGGAATTTTGATCATTTTTCTGGCAGGTCTGGGATTTGAATTCAGGGTCTAGGTAACTCTGTGGCACTGTGGGGCAGAGGAAGCTCACCGTCATTGAAGACAAGAATTTCAGCCCAGTTTCCAGGGACCAAATTCAGCCCCAGCACTGATAAAAATAATATTCATATATGAGATCTATATACATATGACATTTATTAACCTTATGTTTTATTTTAGTTCATTACATATATACCATTTATTATATTTATTACATATTATCACATGGATATATTTGCATGTGGATTATACATCATACTAAGACCCAGGACTTTCACAGAGAAGGAAAAAGTATGTGTCAAAATTGGCTTCTGACTCCACATATAAAATTGTGGCCATGCTGGGATTTGAACTCACAGCCCACAATGCCGAACTTATGAACGGGTCAGTTGTAGAACAAAAGCCTTTGGCAAACTGAGCTACCAGCCAGTTCTGAGAACCTGGGAACAAGCTATAATTGTGACTGATATATATAGATATGGATGTAGATGTAGGTATAGATATAGATGGTTAGATAAATAGATAGATGTGTAGTTTGCAATACATATAAGAGAGAGACAATGTGAGGATATTAAATTATATATATTGTGAATTATTATTAAATTATGCCTCCATTTAATGAAGTATAATGGTTGAATATTTATTAAAGCATTAATGTAAAAGTAGTCAGTATTCTTTAATTGGGATAATCATACCATGGTGCTAGAATGGAAGACATAATCCACTACTTTTTTATATATCAATATGAATGGAATGTTGTAAAGTAACAATTACATTAGTAGTGTATGACTACATTATAAAATTTTACACAATAATTATAGTACAATGACTAATTTGCAATTAATATTTGTTATGTATTCAACCATAATACTTAAATAAAGTAAGGGATAATTTATCAATAATTGGTAGTAGTGTATATATAATTAAATAATATACATGAACTAACTGCAAATTTAATTGTTATTTTTATAACATTCCATTAAGCATTCACATGAATAAGAAAGCTTTTCTCAAGATCTCCCTCCATGTGTAGGTGGGAGTCCTGGCATTTGAACTCAAGGCCTGGGTAGTTTACTTCGAAATGCAAACCATTAGAATGACACTGTGAAGATTTCATTTTGTCACAATGAACAAAAAAGAACAAGAAGAAAAGAAAGCCAGGGGTCAGAGGTTCCTGCCTATAATCCTAGTTCTTCAGGAGTCTGAGCGGTAGAGAATGCCAGTTTGAATTCAGCCAGGACAGGAAAGTCTACAGCACTCTTACTTCTGAGGGATCACAGGAATAAAAGATCACCATGAATGGGGTTGTGACTAAAGGGCAGAGGACTACCCATGAGCAAAATGAGCTCAGAGACAGTGCTTAGGCTCAAAATACAACCCCAGGACCTGCCAAAAAAAACCAAAACACAAGTAACTCCATGTCTCCCCTTGTATGTATGCATGCATTTCTATCTGTGAATGTCCAGAGTCCCTATGATGAAAGGCACCCAGCTAGGAAATGTGCTTTAAATAGAATGATTTCATAGCACAGAGAGTGTTTACAAGACAGTGCATGTTCTGGGGCTCTCCTCACTGTTCTCAGAGGAGCCTGAGGTTTTCTCCACACCCCAGGCTGCTGGAGAAAATCTGCTTCATTGTTGGAACAGGCAGACAAAAAGCCTCACTCCTGTACAGCTGTGTAACAAAAAACTCCATCTAGGACAATTAGTGAGGAGGAGTGTGGGCAGGCTCTGAAGGCTAGGAGAAAAATTCCTCTTTGTACCCCAAGCTATCACTCTCCCCAGTGCTTTGTTTTGCCAGGAAGCCTTCATTTGTGCTACCTCCCGTGGCAGGCCAACTTCCCTGTACTTATCCTGTCTTTGTTATACGATGATCCAGTGTTGAAATAACCTACTACAATTAATTCAACGGTCCTTCTGGCAGACAATAAGGGAGCTGAACCTAATACAATGATTCATTATTGGCAACAGTGCCTTCCTAGATTTCTGGAAGCTTGCTAAATCCAAGCATATGTCTAATATCACAATGCTTCCTGTTATTTAGGGCTGTTGAAGCTCATCAGGTTTTGAAACATTTTACCTCTTCTAAATGGGCCCTGGGTGGCTAGGTTTTGGGGTTAAACACGGGGCCTGGATGCTGACCATGAGCTCAGAATTTTACCATTTGGTATCACAGCTTCAATTCTGGTATCTGTGTGTGTGTGTGTGTGTGTGTGTGTGTGTGCGCGCGCGCACACGTGCGCGTGTGTGTGTGCATGTGTGTGTGTGCATACACTTGTCCTGGAGTTTGAACTCAGGACCTGAACATTGTACCTGAGTTTCTCCTGTGCAAGGATAGCACTCTACCACTTGAGCCACACAGCTACTTCAGGCTTTTTTCTAGTGATGTTTTACTAAGGAATCAAACCCAGGGATTCATACCTGCAAAACACTCTACCCCTAAGTCACAGTCCCAGCACTGCACTTCAGGTTTCTTTCTTTCTTTTCTTGAAAGTTGGAGGAATTGAAGTCTAGGCCGGGGAGCTATCCTTGAGCTCTTCAGTTAAAGCCAAGCACCCTACCACTTGAGCTACAGCACCCCTGCAGGATTTTGGTAGTTCACTGGAGAGAAGCATCTCAAGGAATTTCCTCCCAGTCTGGCTTTGGACTGTGATCCTCAGCTCTCAGGCTCTTGAGTGGCTAGGATGACAGGTGCAAGTCACCAGCGCCCAGCTTCTACTTCAAATTTCTAAGTGGTGAATAGGAGACAATAGACTTATGGGACCTTTTGTGTCTGGGAGAGTTTGGAACGGAGATCATCATATCTAAGCTTCCTGAGTAGGAAGGATGACAAACCTGAGCTACAGATACCTAGACTGCAACACTCTGTTGCAAGGCGGTTGTTGGCTCCACGTGGTAAGGTGCTAGCCATGAACCCAACAGAGAATGGTCAGTGGCTAAGCCTTAAGTTCTAGGTTAATGACTGAGAAAAATAAACCAAAACAATTATCTGCAGGAGACAACTCACTAGAGTTAGGTACATACATAATTTTGACCCTGACATGGGGACATATCTGAGCCTCAAGTTTCTCATCTACACAATCATCTTACTTGTGGAGCTCTTATAAGAAACAGATGAAAAAATGCACCCTGTGAAGGACTCAGCACACAACACCTCGTGAAGGACTCATCACATAGCTGTATCCCACACACTGTCATTAGAATTAGGGTGTTTTCATCAGTATTATCATTCTTGCAGAAACACATCCCAAGCCACACAAAGTTCACATCTAGTGCTTTAGAGGGATGGCTTTTTTGGGGGGAGGTGGAGTGAGACACGGGGATTGCACTGAAAGGTTGGGGGTACTGTCCTAAGATAGTTTGCTCAAGGTTAGACCTCTACCACTTTGAGCCACAGCTCAGAGTTTCAGAGACTTCCTGCCAGAGCGGGTTTTAAACCCACCAGTGTCAGATCTTAGCCTCCAAGTATATTGGATGCCAGGGATGAGCAAGCCAGCAGCATCTGGTTCTGTGGAGCTGGTTTGCAGCAGTTTACCTCTGGCTAAGTCAGGTTAGATGGCAGCTGTCAGCACCAGACTCAAGGCTTGCTCTGTGATGAGGTATTTGGAGTGCTATCCTTATATAGTTGCAGTCAGAACATTCCATCTTTTTTTGGTACCATTCCTGGGTCTTGAGTAAGAGACTAGACACAGTCCCTAAGCTTTCATACTCAAAGCTAGTGCTCAGCTGCTTGAGCAACAGCACAACTTCTGGATTTCTGTGTGCACATGGTAGTGAGGAACCCAGGGCTTTGTACATACTAGGCGAGCACTCTACAACTGAGCCCCAGGAGTGACAAGTGTATAAACAGATAAATGTGTAGATTTGTAGATAATCAGACAGACAGACAGACAGACAGACAAGATAGATAGATAGATAGATAGATAGATAGATAGATAGATAGATAGATAGATAGATAGATAGATAGATAGATAGATAGATAGATAGATAGATAGATAGATAGATAGATAGATAGATGTAGTTGCATAAAACAAGAGAAAGATGTCTGTATACTATGAAATTACATATACCATATTACTCACCATTATTGGCAATGAAATTATTCCTTCCTTTTCAGAGTATCATGATTGAATACATAATAAAGTACTAATTGAAAACTAGTCAATGTAGTATAATTGTTGTGTATAATTTTATAATATAATCATGCACTACTAATTTAATTGTTACAATTATACCATTCCATTTGTATGGATTTATATGGGAATGAGTTTCTTAGAATCTCGCCATTCATTAGAGGCAATCCCGGGATTCGACCTCCATACCTAAGTTGCCAGTTTTGGCTATGGCTTCCTTAATAGCCCAACAAACATCAGCAATGTTAGGTTATATTTACTTTCTGGGCCTTGTCATTTGCACTCAGGAAGGCCACAATTCAAAGGAAAATAAAAGTAAAACCACCTTCTTGAACTTCTCAGTTTTATGCTTCTACTTTTTATTTTTTTCCCAGGCCCAAGAATTGAACTCGGGTCCTGGGATATAAGGGTCGGCTGTGGCAAAGATGCCAAGACCTGAGTGCAAGCTCTGTGCTCAGCTAACAATAATAATAATAATAATAATAATAATAATAATAATAATAATAATAATAATAATAATAATAATAATAAGGCCCTGGTTTGGAATGTGCACCATTTTTCTGGAAGCCTTGTATTTGAAATCAGGGCCTGGATAACTCTGTGACACTGCGGGTGAAGGGGAAAGGATCACCATCCTTGACTACAAGAAATTCAGATCGGTTCCCAGGGCTTGAATTGAAGCCCCAGCTCTGGAAAAAGTATTAATATATAAGATCTATTTACATACATAGGTATAATGCATATGTTGTTTATTACTCTTATATATTTAATATTATTACATATATATGTTTCTTTTATTACAACATATCACATAGGATATATTTGCATATGGATTATACATCATATTGAGACCCAGGACTTTCACAGAGAAGTAAAAAAATGTGCCAAGATTGGCTTCTGACTCCAGGAATAAATTTTTGGCCATGCTGGGATTTCAAATCACGGCCTACAATTGCCAATCCAAAAATGGGGTCACAATCTTAGCACACCAGCCTCCGGCAAACTGAGCTGCCAGGAAGGTCTGAGTACCTGTGATCAATCCACAGGTGTTCCCAATAGTATATACATGCATAGAGAAACAGGGAATGTGCAGATATTAAATTGTATATATATACCAATTATTAGTTATTAAATTATGCCTCCATATAATACTTAGGAAAGCATTAATTAAAAATTAGTCAATATATTTCCATTAGGGGAATCATACCATGGAGCTAGAATGGAAGATATAAATCCAATAATTTTTGTTTGACATTCTAAAATAGAATCATGAATTAACTGAAAATTTATTTATTACTTGTATAACATTCCATTAGCATTCACAGGAATAGGAATGAGTTTGTCAGAATCTCCTTCCATTTGTGGGTGGCAGTCCTGGCATTCGAACTCCAGGCCTGGGTAGTTTACTTCGGATGCAAACCATTGGATCGACACCATGAAGATTTCAGATTGTTACAATTACAAAAAAGAACAACAAGAAGAAATGAAACCCAGGATCCAGGGACTCTTGCCTGTAATCCTAGCTCCTCAGGAGGCTGAGATGTAGAGAATGCCAATTTGAATTGAGCCAGGGCAGGAAAGTCTGTGACACTCTAATTTCTAAGAGATCACAGGAAAGGAAAACATGAATGGGGCTGTGGCTCAAGGGCAGAGCACTACACTTGAGGAAAAGGAACTCAGGGACAGGGCCTAAGCTCATAGTACAAACCCAGAACTGCCCCCTCCCCCCAAAAAAGGAGGCAATCACTCCATGTTTCTGTGTATGGATGATGATGGATGGATGATGGATATTCAGCAGGTTGCCCATGCCCAGCCCCCCAAACTGGGCAAGCAGGGAAAAGCCCTCAGAGAGAACTAAGTCTGAGCCAGCAGCTTGAACAAAGCATCCTTCTCTGCCATTTAATAACTGAAGTCTTATGTTCTGGCTGAGGTGGCCCATCGGGTCACATAGCAGACAGTCACTGCCTCCAAGGAGACCACAGTTCCTAGATTATAGTTGTCGAAGGTTCTGGCTCCATATTCTCTATCCTTCTGTAGGATGTGAGCCTAGACCTCTGGGGCCTGGTGGCTATCACTAATTAATCATTCCTCATTGCTAAGTCATAGGCTGGTCCCAAATCTTGGCAAAGATAGGAAATAATAAGCTATTTCTATGCCAAAAGAGGTATGCCAATAAATCCCACTCTCATAGAAGTGGGATTTGGGCTGCGAATGTGGCTTAGTGGTAGAGTGCTTACCTAGTATGCACTAAGTCCTGGGTTCAATTCCTCAGTACCACCGAAAGAGAAAAAGCCAAAAGTGGCACTGTGGCTTAATTGATAGAGTGCTAGCCTTGAGTAAATAAGCTCAGGGACATGCACAGAACCTGAGTTCAAGCCCCAAGACTGTCAAAAAAATGAGCCTGGTGAGACATATTTTTCTGGGACTCAAAGGAGGGCCGAGGATATAGGTAAGCAGTAGGATAGAGGGCTGGTGCTGGTGGCTCACCCCTGTAAGCTACTCAGGAGGCTGAGATCTGAGGATCCCCATTGCAAGCAGGAGAGTCTATATAAGACAGTATTCTCCAATTAAAAACCCAAGAAGCCAGAAATAGAGCTGTGGTTCAAGTAGTAGAAGGCTAGACTTGATTATAAAACCTCAGGGATAGGATAGCATCCTATGAATTCAAACCCCAGTACTGGTACTCACACACACACACACACACACACACACACACACACACACACACACACACACACACACACACACACACCCTGATAGAGCATTTGCCAGTCAGCCTGCACAAGTTCCATTTCTAGCAACTCAATATTTAAAAAGAGGGAGAAGGGAAGGAAAGTCTTGCTCCAGGAGGTGATATAACCAGGGCCAAAATTCCACAGGACTTTTAAGATGTGGATACAGGACAGAAAGCCTCAGGCAGAAGTTACAGCATGGGCAAAGGTCCTGAGGTATGCTGTAGAGCAGGTGGTATGCGTGGAATGAAGGTTCTGTGACTACTGAAAAGTCTGGCAGGACGTTCAATGCTGGGTCAACGTTTGTACTTGAGTCACAGGGCAGAGGGTAGGGTCCCAGAATTAGGCCCAGGGGAAAGATCAACTTGACTTTTCACCATGGACCCTAGCCATTTCTTGTGGCTGGAATCCTATTTTTTACAGCTCCTGTCCCTTAGACCTCCTTTGCATGGAGGAGTCAGGGCAAACACAGGGAAGGACCATTGCTTAAGCAAACCTTCTAGCCCAATGCCAGCAGTGGCTCAACCCCTGTAAATCCTAGCTACTCAGGAAACTGAAATCAGAGATCATGGGTCAAGCCAGCTCAGGGGAGGAAAGTTAGTGAAACTCTTCTTGCTGATTAACTACCAAAAGCCAGAAGTGGAGCTGTGGGTCAGTGGCAGAGTGCTAACTTTGAGGGAAAAAGTTCAGACCAGAGCCCGGACTCTGAGTTCAAGCCCCAGTACTGGCAAGAAAAAAATAAAGAAAAGCTTTCAGGAGCTCCTAGTACACTGTAGTGAAAGGCCAGATCAGCTGGGCACTGGTGGCTTATTCCTGTCTTCCTAGCTCCTCAGGAGGCTGAGATGTGAGAATTGCGGTTCCAAGCCAGCCCGGGGAGGAAGTCTTGGAGCCTCTGACCTCCAAGCAACCTCCAGAAAACCAGAAGGGCTCTGTAGTTCAAGTGGTAAGCTGAAGAGCTGGGGGACAGCGTCCAGGCCCAGAGTTCAAGCCCCATGACCAACCCTTGGCCTGCTTGGACCTCGCTCTGTGGCTCTAGGCAGAGTACTTTCCAGTGGTCCCCTGAGGGTCTCCCAATGTCTAGGTGTCGTACAAGTCTTGTAGTCTGTTTGGAGGCCATTGCCTACAGAGCCGGCCACACTACCAGAGAAGGGTCGAGTCTGGGGCATGGAGAACATCAGAATGGCATGTCATGGGTGCAATATGAATCTGAGCAGTAGTAAATCGACGTCTCAGACCATGGTTCTGGGCCAGGAGGGGCAAGAGCTGCAACATGTCACACGAAGTAATGCCTGCTCTTGGCCTAGATTGGAACAGATCTGCTCTGGCATCAGCACTCAGGGTGAGCAAGAGTCAGCTTAGCCATGGTCACTTCCCCCAATTGAACTCTAGAGGATTATGGTAAGGGCCCACATGTCCCCCATCTGGCCACCAGGGAGCAGGAGTCTTCCTCCATAGGGATTTTCCCTGCGAGTTTTGTTTACTCTTGCTTCCCTGGGGCCACCATCATACTTCAAAGCCACACTGGACAGGAAAGTCCTTGACACTTACCTACAATTAACTCTCAAAAAGCAAGTGGGGCTGTGGCTCAAGTGGCAGAGCACTTGCCTTGAGCAAGAAAACTCAGGGATAGAGCCTAGGTCCTGAGTTCTCACACACACACACACACACACACACACACACACACACACACACACACACACACACACACACACACACACACACACACACACCACATGCATGCAAAATCAGAGATTTCGACACTGCTATCTTTGGATATTCTCTACCTTTTCCCCACTAAGCCTGATGGCTGTTGGCCTAGGTGTTTGATGCATCCAACACCATCTGGCATCTTTAATTTTGGGGAACAGGATGGCTAGAAGGTCAGTCTTCCCCCATCCCAGCTCCTTGATTGGGTCATGGTCTATCCAGGCCCTTTTTGGCTGCTTTAACAGACTTGCCAAGATGCCTTCAAAAGGCATCACATGCTGGGCATTGGTGGCTCATACCTGTCATCTGAGATACTCAGGAAGCTGAGATCTGGAGGATCATGGTGCCAAGAGAGCCTGGGAAGGAAAGTGTGTGAGACTCTTATCCTCGATGAATCATCAGAAAACAAGAAGAGTCCCTGTGGCTCAAGTGATAAAGTGCCAACCTTGAGAAAAAGAGCTCAGGGACAACACTCAGGGACAACAACAACAAGGAGAGGCATTGCATGTTGCCAATCCCAATTGGCATGGGCCAAATATAATTGGAATTTTCAAGTGCTCCAAGACAAAACAGTACCTCCTTTAGTACCATGCTCCTCCATCTTTTCTCACACTCTGGCCTTGGCTTTGCTTTGGGTCAGCATGGCTTTGGCTTGATGGGAGGGCTCCAAGGAGGAAGATCCCAGAACAATTGCCCCAGCTCCTTCCCCCTGCTCACCCTGCTGCTTTTGCCCTTTGCCATAGACCTTCTTCCTGGAATCTATGCATGAGGTCATCACCGCCACCATTGTGGCCGGGCAGTCAGAGGTGGAAGTTGGTCTGGGACTAGGAGCTTCTTCCCTGTGTGTGGGCTAAGGACAAAGCTGACCTTTATTTCATCCTGAGCATTGAAGTGATAGAGAGACAGTGTAGACTCCACATTAAATCAGGTAATATTGAAGTCTAGAGGACCACTTGTGTGGGGTAGGCTGTGTGGCTCAGGGGACTATTCTTCTTGGTACTCCTCTCTCGGGACTCCCTCTCCCTCTCTCATCCCTAAATGGTAGAAGCAACTAAGGGGGTCAAAGAGGGGGCAGGGGAGTATTTCTTTGTGAACTATACTTGTGCTTCATATTCATCCTAGCCTCTACTTCCTATTTATCTGAGGAATGGCCATATGGGTTTGGGAGGGGAGAGAATCATCCTAGCTGAGAATGTGGCTCAGTGGTAGAGTGGTCGCCTAGCATGCCTGACACCCTGGGTTCAATTCCACACAGAAAAAGCTGGAAGGGGAGGTGGGGCTCAATGGGTAGAGTGCCAGCTTTGATCAATAAGAGCTCAGGGAGAGTAGCCAGGCCGTGAGTTCAAGCCCCAGGACTGGAAGAACAAATCTTTGTTGTAGGCTTTTCTTCCCCTTGAAAACAATTTATTGTTTGGGATAAGCATAACATGGGTCTCTTCCCTGGCCACCAATGGGCCATTAGATGTCCCTTGAATTTGGGCTGCTTCCCGGTAGCCTCTGCCCTACCTGACCTGAAGTTTACCCTTCCCATCTCACAGCAGATGGAGGCCTGAGAGAAGGCCACCAGGCCACCCACTTCTGGTGGCTGCCTTGGCTTTTGAGAGTCAGTATTTCACTTAGAGAGTCATCATCCACATCAGTCTACAAAAGAACGGGAGGGAGTGCTCCTAGACCAAGTCCACAAGCTCTAGGCTGCTCTGGGTGTGGGTTATCTGTTGTAGAACGTGCTCTGTGGGGGAGTCATCTACGAGGTTGTGAACCCCGAACCACTACTCTGGCAGTGTCCAAGTTGTCTTAAAGTTGCAATTCTTCAAAACCTTTGTGCTCCTCACTCATTTTGCCCACCCTGGAGCCTGAGGCATTTGGAGCAGTGGGGGGGAGGGCTCAGCTGGCATCTGGAGCCCGCTGTCCACTCCTTCCCCTGCGAGGAGTAACAGCAGCTCCTGAAGCTCTCTCTTCTTCTCCATCTTCACACATGCTTGGCTTTCTCTTGACACAGCTCATCCAGGACAAACATTTGCTCCTTATATGCCACAAGGGACTCCTTGACATTTGTGGATGTGTTACAACAACTGGCTGCATCGATTGTGGAGCTCATCCGTTGGACTATGGATGTCCACTTCATCATACAAGTCGTGGACGAGGCCCAAGCCTGCTGTGGTGGCAGCTCACGGGGCGGGGGTGCCTGTGCCTCCAGCTCTGTCTGACACTGAGCTGCCGGCTTGGCCATGCAACTGTACTGGGGTCACTGCTACTGCAGCAGGACTTTCCCCCTGTGGATCTCAGCCTCTGAGAGCACTTGCAGAGCCACATCCTTGTAGGTCTGGGGCATGTATCCATCCTCTGCAATGCTCACTTTGTGAAGGAGTCACCTCCTCAAATTTTGCTTCTCCAGGGCTCACAACTTCCCCTCCCAGGTGAAAGCCAGGCTCAGCTAGGCCTTCAGGTGCTCCTCATTTGGTCTGGTCACTTCTAGGGACTTGAAAGTATCCTTCCAGTTTGGGGGCACCACCTGCTCCCCCCAGTTGGTCAGTCCTGCACTTGCTTCAGCTGCTCTAGCAGCTGGGTCTGCCTCTTCAAGTGCTGCTGCAAGGCCTCCTTCTTAGAGTTCAGCTGCTCATTGGAGGCAATGTGTTGCTCACAGGTGGCTCTGAGCTCCAGAATGCTGGTGAGCAATTCCTTCTCATAGCTCACCTTGTGGAGAGCATCCCACAGCAGGGCCAGTTCTATCTATGGGTCACACACACATGCGCATTGTGGGGTCTCAGGGATCTACTGCCAATCCTTGGCCTTCTCATCCAGTCTCCATAGTTGCTCCCA
Organism: Dipodomys merriami; assembly: GCF_024711535.1. Lineage (NCBI taxonomy): Eukaryota > Metazoa > Chordata > Mammalia > Rodentia > Heteromyidae > Dipodomys > Dipodomys merriami. The sequence continues at coordinate 176,229 of NW_027206486.1, forward strand.
CTGCTCCACATTCTGGAGACCGAGCCTCTAGTTTTCCTGGACCTGGATGTGAAGTTGTTCCTCCAGGTTTTCCAACTCCATCTGCATGCAGTAGGCCTGGGCCTGCAACTGCCACTTGGCCTGAGATGGTCCTGCGGTGGGCCAAGGCTCTGCCAGCGTCCTTCTCAGTTCCTCCAGTTCATTCTCTAGGGCCAGCACCTGCCTCGCCCTTTGCTCCTTCTCCTATGTCAGTTGGTTCACCTGCTTGGTCAGCCACTGAGCCTCCTCCTTCCATGTGGACTTCTCAATGCTCAGGCTTTCCATCAAGGTGTCTCTTTCCAGAATTGCTGAGGTCACCATCCAGCTCAGGTTTTCCAGTAGTCTCTTTACCTCATGCCCCACCAGCACTTGTTGAAACTTGCAGATTCTGTTTTTCCTGTTGCTCTTCTTTGACCAGATCGCTTCCAGCTTCTCCTGCAACTCTGTGTTCACTTGCTCCAGGTCATTGAAGCTTCTGGTCTTTTCCTCGAGCTGAAGTGTCACATCATTCAGCTGTTCGAAGAACATTTCGGTCTCCTTCTGTGCAGCAGCGACTGCCATCTCCAGCTCCAACACGTTACACCCTGTGACCTGGAGGTGGCAGGTGAGAGCTTCTTGCTCCATTTCTCTGTCATTGGCCTCCTGTTTCACTAGCCCAGTGCAAATTGTAAATTGCTTTCTGCCGAAACCAACCTCTGTATGGGTGGCTTGTGGATGTCTAGCTCTGTTTTTGGTGCTTCGTGCACCTGGGCTATCTTCTCCCTCTCTTTCTCCCATCGATCCTGCAGGTCTGTCTTTTCCAGCTTCAGTGGTTGGATCTTGGCACAGCGTACCTGGTTTCTTCTTTTGCTGTGGTCCAGGGCAGGCACCATGTGTCGGTACCACCTCTAAAGATCCTTGATGCTATAGGGACCCTTGACACTCTGAACCCTGGTGACTGTGACTGTGTCCAAAGGTAAGGGAGGCCCAAGGTCAGCATCATCTTTGGCTGGACCTTCTGGTGAATCACCTTCCCCACTGGTGTTTGTCTTGAAGACCCCTCCTTTTTTTGTTCTTTGTTTTCTTGAATGTTGCAGGTCTGATGGGAGAATTCTTCTGCCGGTGTTCTGGCAGTAGTTTTTTGCCCACAGCTCTCACGAAGTCTTGTTGTTTCAGACATCTGAGTTCTGGGATGGGAAAGATGGGCTGCCCAGGTTCCCAGGGCCTGGGAAATCCTCTATTCTCCCACTCACTGACTAGGACGTCAATTTCGACTCTACTCCAAAGTGGACTAAAGCTCTTGTTCACCACACAGTCACCTCTACCTTCCTCAACTGCTGGTGGTGGTGTCAACCAACAGAAGGAATCCTGGTGCTAGACATCATGGAATGTGGGCATGGCCACAATTGTTGTATCCCCTTGCTCAGAAAGAACAATGAAAGCATGGGGGTGTGGTGGGAATCTGTGATGCAGGCAAATGGGTGGAGTCAAAATGACAGAGGCTCCCCCAGCCCTTTTCCCAGTGAACTCTGTCCAATTCAGTTGAGGACAAGAGGGTGATTTGGGGACAAGAGGGTGGCTGCACAGATTGTTGTGTATGTCTGTTTGTTGCCAGTCCCAGATCTTGAACTCAGGATCTGTGCAGTCTGTGAACTGCTTTTGATCAAGGCTAGCCCTCTACCACTGGAGCCACATGGCTCTACTTCTGGCTTTGTTGGCACTGAAGTTGGACAGGGGTCTCAAGGACTTTCCTGCCTAAAGTGACTTTGACCATGATCCTCCTATCACAACCTTGTAAGCATCAATGAGGACTGCTGAGAGCCACTGGTGCCTGCCTAATCATTGGTCATTCTGTTCTTGGACAGACCAGTGAGTTCCCTATCCTTGGGATTAAATGGTGGGAGCAGAAGCCCACAGTTGTAATCCTGGTCCTGCCACCTGCAAATGGAAAGACATCCTTAGAAACTCATTCCTATCTATATGAATACCAGTGGAATGTGATGTACGTTATAACTGAATGGACAGTTCTTAAATAATTCTAGGATAAATTTATACACAATTATATTAGAGAACACTGATAGATTTTAATCAATATTTTATGAAGCATTTAAACAATCACATTCATTAACTGGAGGCATAATGAAACACCTAAGAATTGGGTGTCACATAGTATAAAGGTGCCATTTTTTCTGCCAAGACTGGGATCGGAACTCATGGTCTGGGTAACTTTGTTGCACTGTGTGGAAAGGGGAAGCTAGCCTTCTTGTAGTCAAGAAATTCATGTCTGTTCCTTAGGTCTGAAATAGATCCCCAGCACTAGAATACATCATATTTGTGTACATTTTAAATATATAATTTATATTTACATTCATAGGTTGACTCCATATTGTGTTCAGTGTAGTTATTCATTTTATTTTTTGTTTGATTCATGTATTTGTGGGGCACATGGGCAGAAAAGATGTCGGTGAGAGGAAGTTGAGTGGTCACAGCCCGAGTTGTTTACCTTAAAATCTGATTGGATAAAGCTTAGTCGCATGATAGGGTGTGACCTTTTCAGTGGTTGGTTGGTTCCTTTCCCTCCCCTTCCATGCCATGCAGTTTTTCCCTTTAAAAGATGCTTTCTGAGTGGTAATATATGAGTTCTTGCATGACTTGACTCCCAGCTTTGTCTGAATGTCTCCTGGGCTAAGGGGGGAGGGTAACCAGTGAGCAAGTGCACTTATGTTTCCTTGGACCCCATCCATCTTTATTAGGGTGGACAAAGATCCAACATGTATTGACTATTTAATTGACTAATATGGCACATATAACATTGATTACATTGATTAAATAGGATATAGGTCTGCATATGTATTCCACTTATACCTGACACCCCGGACTTTCACAGAAAAGGAAAACGTGTCACCATCAGTTTCTTACTCCATGATTCATTGTTTGGGCATGCTGGCATCTGAACTCATGGCCTACAGGGACAAATTCATGAAAGGGTGTGTGTCAGCATGCCATCCTGGGGCAAATTGAGCTGATAGGCAGTTCCCAAGATCTGAGATCGAGAACAAGGGGTTGACAAAACAAGTACAGATTGACTTGCAGATTGTAGTATGCTAATACATATATATATATATATGTATATATATATATGTATATATATATATATATGTATATATATATACATATATATATATATATATACATATATTTATGGAGTGCCAAAGATGTCTATCCATTGTTCATTTATATAGACTACATTCCTACAAATTCTTGGGTATTTATTATGCCTCCAGGTAATTTATGTTATTATTTTCATCTTTAATAAACTATTAAGTAAATCAGTGTCCTGAAATTATTGTATCCTTGTGAGAAATAATTTTCTTTTAATGCTTCATAAGATATTAAATAAAATCAATCAACCGACTGAAATCATGATGTCTAATTGTATACAAATATCATTCATGAGCATCTCATTCAACTGTGACATTGATAATATTCCATTGTTATTCCTGTGGATAGGAATGAGCCTATTAATATCTCCCACCATCCAGAAGTGGCATGACTAGTATTCGAAATGTAGGCCCATGTTGCTGGGAGGGACTATGGCTTCTCCAATGGCCTGCAATTAAAAAAACATATTTAGCTTCCTAGTTTGCAATTCATGCCATTTTTTTTCTGCCAGGCCTGGGATTTGAACTCAGGGTCTGCATAAATATGCAACATCGTGAGGGAAGGGAATCTGACCATGCTTGAAGACAAGAAAGGCAGGCCTGTTCCCTAGGCCTGAATTCAAGCCTCAGGCATGGAAAACATACTCCTTATATCCATTTTAAAGAGAGGATTTATACTTCCATACAGATATTCCATATTTTGTTGGGTGTGGTTATTCATTTTATTTCTTGTTTTATTCATTTATTTTCCATTTATTTTATTGACTCTGATGACCCCTCTAACATTTATTACATTGTTTACATCTTATATCACAGCATCCAGATTTTTCTATACGTTCTCCATCATGCCTGACACCGAGGACTTTCCCAGAAAAGGAAAACATGTGTCATACTTGGAATTTTACTCCAAGATTAAATTTTTGGCAATGCTGGGATATGATCTCAGGGATTAGCAAGCCCAATTCATGAATGGATGAGTGTAAGCACGGCAGCCTCTAATCAATGAAGCTGTCAGGTGCTTAGAACCAGTCTCAGGTTTGGCCAAAACAGTGATACATGGATAGGCAGAGGGTGGTATACAAATAAATATGTATTGGTAAACAGCACCACAGCCATCTATCTATGGTTGAAGGACACTTACTATGTTCCTACCAACTCTTAGGCATTTATTATACTACCATTGAAGGAATATTATTCTTTCCATGAATAATAATCTATTAATTAAGATCAATCAGCATCCTAGGATTATTGCTTCCAATTTTAGACTAGACAAAAGCATGAACTACTCTCAACTGGTATTCCTATGCATAGGAATGAGTCTTTTGTGGTCTCCTGCCATTGGTAGGTGTCAGGACCGGGATTTGAACCCAGGGCCTATGTTGACAAGTTGGCCTATGGATTCCCTGATAGCACGCCAGCATTCAGATATGGCAGGTCAGGTTCACTTTGTAGCCATGTCATTCAGACCCAGGATGGTCACCCTGCAAATAAAAAAAGGTAAAACACCCAGCCTTCTGCAGCTCGCCACTTTTTATGCTATGTTACTTATTTTTCTTTATGCAAGCCCTCTGGACCTAGGATCCCTGGATTGTCTATGGGTCCGAGGGTGTACCCCACCCTAGGGCAATTGAAGCTGAGGCAGAGTTGCCACTACCTGAGCTCAAGCCCCATGTAGGCAAAATAAAGAATAAATAAAAAATAATCATTTAAATTAAAAAAGAAACAAAGCTCCCTGGTTTGGAATTTCTACCAGTTTTCTTTCCTAGCCTGGGATTTGAACTCAGGGTCTTGGTAAATATGTAGCAATGTGAGGGGGAAAACAAAGGAGGAGACAACAATGCTCAAAAGGAAATGTACTCATTACCATGCTCATTTAACTGTAATCTGTCTGTACAACATTTTTACAACAAAAAAATGAAGAAAAGTAGTGATCAAAAGAAGCATTTTGGGGGTAAGAGAAAGATGTCTGAATAGATGTACAAAATGTTACACTGCTTTTTAAAAAATGTTCAGTATGTCACTGAATAAACATAACTGCTTCCATTAAAAAAATTGTCACTATCTTGGAAGTTGAGCCAGTATTTCCATCATTGCTGGGATTTGATCTCACCAGCCAGGTAACTCTTTTGCACCATGAGTGAAGACATAGCTTACTGTCCTTGAGGAAAAGAAATTCAGGCTAGAGTTACAAGGGTCTGAATGAAGGCCCTGCAATGGAAAAAATATTTCTATATATGGGTAATATATGATATATATTTACATATGTGTGTATTACATATTATGATTTTTATTATTGATTTTTGTATTTATTTTATTTTTCACTTGATTCATTTATTTATTGTATACATTGTATTTAGTATTATTATACACATAATATTTAGTACATGTTGTGCATCTATTATAAATTTATACACAACAATTTAGGTCATTGACTCGTTTTTCATTAATATTTTAAGTGTTGAAACATGATACATAAATAATGGAAGCATTTGTCACAGTCTTCATATGTTTAGAGTCTCTCCCAAGTATGAGCTTTGTGTTCTTTATCTTTGGAACCTTGCTATAGGAATTTTTTTAGATGACTTTTACTCAGAAGCCTTTTCTTGGGGATAGGCAAGTTGAGGGATAAAATTGTAAGAGTGGGGCTAGAAATGTGGCTTAGTGGTAGAGAGCTGGCTCAGGATGCATGAATGCTAGGGTTTGAGTGCTCAGTGCAATGTAATCAGAGTGGCTCAAGTAGCACAGCCTTAGGCTTGAGAAAAAGAAGCTCAGAAACCGTACCCAGGGCCTAAGATCAAGCGCCTGGACTGTCAAAAACAATAGGCCAGATGCCTGTGGCTCACAACTGGAACCATAACTTCTCAGGAGACTGAGATCTAAAGACCACAGTTCAAAGACAGCCTAGGCAAAGAAAACCTGTTAGGCTCTTATCTCCAATGAACCACAAAAAGACCACATTTGGTGCTTTGGGGCAAGTGGTAGAGAGTTTGCCTTGAGCTGAAGGCCTCAGGGACAGTGCCCAGCCTTGAGGTTGAGACACAAAAGTGGAAAAAGTGAGGGTTAAGCGAAGTACTTTTTTTGTTTGCTAATTAGGATAACATTCTATGGAAAATGAATGCTCATGTACACCAGAATTGGAGTCAGAGCTCAAGGTTCAAGTGTAGCCCATCCATATACACAGCCTTTCAGACTCTAGCATTATAACCTTGTGTCCTACAGGGTTCTGAAAGGTCCATTGTTGAAAGGCTTAATATGCTGCCCAAGCCCTTTGTGATAAGCAGTTGACTTGTAATGCCAATGTAATTACAGTTCTGAACCTAGCAGAGCACCAGTAGCTAACACCTGTCACCCTAGCTCAGGAGGCTGAAGTCTGAGGATCACAGGGTGAAGCCAGCCAGGGTAGGAAAGTCTGAAACTCTGAATTACACTTCTGAAAGGTCAGATGTTCAAGAGCTTCCTGTGTTTCCATTGGTGATGAGACGTTACTCATACGCTAAAGGTTCTTAGAGTTCTTGAGCTATAGAAGCAGGAAAGAAACATTATTGACCCATCCTGGGTTCAAATGAAGTTCTCAGCATCCAAGCATTAGTCCTGTTTGCAGGAAGTACTCCAATGTAACAATATTTTAATGCAGAAATCAGTTACAAAAGCCAGGCTAGGTGAAGAGAAAAAGGCATGCAGGGTTAGGAGGCAGAATGTACACACTCAACATTCCAGGCATGGCCAGCAATGAGGAGAAACATGAAACATTTGTCAGAGTTACACAAGGATCAGGCTTTTCTCAGCCTCTTCAAACAATGACTAACCTTCCTCCCTCAGGTGAAGGGAGCCTCAGGCTATCTTTAAGTTGACAATAGAGAGCCATTTTATTGGGAGAGAGGGCAGGAACAGAGTAGAAAACCTTGCTCTTTGGTCTTAGGGAGTGGGTCTTTGACTCTCCATCTGTCAGATATGAAGGCCCTTTTTCTACCTCTGCCAGTCCATTCTCCTTCCTTCATTCTCCACTACATTAATGCAAATTCCCCATCCAAGGAGAGGCAAGGCCTTTTCTCTTCTGTCTCCATGCACCTCAGTTAGAACTTGGCTCTGCCCTCTTGACTCTGGGGCCCTTGCCTACCTGAGAAGTGGAAAGAGACAGTCTTCCTGTTCTCTGGTTGTGTGAAGGCCATGTTGGTGTCCTGGCACACTGCAGAAGGCCTAATCACTGGGAAGTCTTCCTTACTTTCCTCCTGACATCCAACTCCATATTCATCTATCATATTTCTATCTATCTATCTATCTATCTATCTATCTATCTATCTATCTATCTATCTATCTATCTATCTATCTATCTATCTATCTATCTATCTATCTATCTATCTATCTATCTATCTATCTATCTATCTATCTATCTATCTACTTACCTACCTACCTACCTAAGTAGCTATTTCTTTGCCAGTTCTTGGGTTGAACGCAAGGCCTGGCACTGTCTCTAGCAAGCTACCACTAGAGCCACAACACCAATTCTGGTTTTTTCTTGAATGTGCTACTGAGGAATTGAACGCAGGGCTTCTTGCATGCTAGGCAAGCATTCTCCCACTAATCCACATTCCCAGCACCTTCATCTTTTTCTTAATGTTAGTTTTTACATAAGTATGCTACCATTTTAATTCCCCAAGTTTAATTTTCAGAATACCGGTTCCTTCTAAGAAACCTGATCTTCTCTTCCCCTGCCTGGTTTGTGATTCATCCTGCGTTGGCCTCAAAATAAAATGTAAATAAAGGCTGTTGAGGGTGACCTGCTTTAAGTGGATGGCTGCACAGATTGTTGTGTATGTCTGTTTGTTGCCAATCCTGGACCTTGAACTCAGGATCTGGGCACAGTCTGTGAGCTGCTTTTACTTAAGGATAGCCCTCTAACTCTGGAGCCTTACGGCTATACTTCTGGCATTGTTGGCCTTGAAGTTGGACAGGGATCTCAAGGACTCTCCTCCCTAGGGTGACTTCAACCATGATCCTCCTATCACAGTCTTTTAAGTATCAAGGAGGACTGCTGAGAGCCACTGGTGCCTGCCTAATCATTGGTCTTGCTGATGTTCTTGGACAGACAAGTGAGTTCCCAATCCTCGGTTTGAAGTGGTGGGAGCTGAAGCCCACAGTTCAAATCCTGGTCCTGCCACCTCCAAATGGCAGGAGGTCCTAAGAAACTCATTCCTATGCATATGAATACCAAATGAATTTGATGTATATCTTGATTGAATGGGCAGTTCATGAATGATTCTAGGACAAAATTTTCCACAATTATATTATAGTACAATGATGGATTTTAATTAAAACTTTATGAAGCATTTAAACAATCACATTCATTAACTGGAGACATAATACCTAAGAATTGGGCATCACATAATAAAGAGATGCCATTTTTTCTGCCAGGACATTTTTTTAGTTAATTGTTGTATTGCATTTTCTGAATGTAGATTGGTATATGAAAGTAAGATATATTAAAGCTGACCAGAAAATCAATTATTCAATTTTTATCAGAAATGTTTATAGAGAAATTTAGAGATAAATTGAAATTATATATATTTCAAGAAAATGCTTGGTTAGTCCTCTTCTCAAATTCCCCATTCCCTTCATGAGAATAATACACATTGTAAGGTAATGCTTAGAATGTTTGGGTGAAACAGGTTGACTTTAAACCAGTGAGTTACTCTATGCTGCATTTGTTTACTTTATATCCAGAAAAGCTAAACTCTTACTTTATCGTTTACCTTAGGCTTTATACTCAGATTTAATCTCTGATGGGTGACAAATGAAGATATAAACATTTTTTAACAGTGGCTAAATTTAGGCTTAGGAGTCTCGGTACAACGATACTCATGCAGATAGGCCTTATAAGTCATGGGACCCTGATATCAAAATGATAACCAATTCTTAGTGGTATCATACTTATGAGATTTTGTGTATTATATACAGTGGTTATTTGAATGTTTTTGGAATCAACATAATTTCATGGGTTAGGAACTGAAGTGAGACATTTTACTCAGAACAAAATTTAAGGAGGCATCCAAAATGAGTTACCAAGATATACATCATGTAACACAATGGTTTGAAAATGCAAACTAAAGGAAATAATTTATGAAAAACATCAACATGTACAATAAATACAGAATCACTATGACAGATTTTTCTTTTACCCCAGTTGCAATATGGCTTACATGATGACTTTTCTGGTGATATGTTTAGTTAGGTCTTGATATTTAGTTAGAGAATTTATGTTCTTTCATATATTCATTTGTCAGATCAAAGAGGAAATGAATTCCATGCCAGAGTCAACATCCATAATAATGTTACAGATTTATCCTGCTACTTTGCCAAAGTTTCAAATCCGCTTAAAAACTTGGTTCCTTTTTTGGATCTAAATGAATAGGTAGGCAATTTTGTCAGTACTAGAAATATTTTAACCTCCATTTGTTAAACTATTATTTTCCAGAAACTCCTTCTCTCTTTTCATGAGATTTTTAATTTCATTTATGTCATGTGTTGATGTTTTCCCTTAGATAAGCCACATTCAGTCTTCTACAAAGTGTAATTTGGAGTAGTTTAAAATTATGGACACATGTACACTGCTCAGATTCTAATATTTGCATATTTTTTCTTGTTATACCAGTAGGCATTAGTTCTCAGTATAGATGCTATTGGACTTATTCATTAAATTTCTGATTTTTTTAACGTACGTTATGATTCTGTTATTTTATTCTTTTAAATATGTGCATATCTCACATCGCATACAATCACATTTGTTTTAAACAATTTGATCTCTTCAAGGGATTTCCTATATTAGGTTAATCTAGAATTTAATTACAAATTAACACAACTGTATTTATGAGACACAGTTATCTTTACGGCTCTACTCCAAGTTAATATGTATTTGAGGTTTTTGTGCTTAAAAAATTGGGCAAAACATGTTTTTGTTCCTGGGGTTCTACTATGTTGGTTGTTTTTCCAGTTGTAGTGACTTCAACATATGTGCGCATTTTATTTCAATTGTTTTGTGTCAATGATTTGTTTCATATAACAGAAACTGCGAAAAGAATCAGTGATTTAGAACTTTTCCAAATAGAATTTTAAGAGAGACACTTGAAATTTTGTGACATCTGGGAATGGGCAGGTCTTCATAAAGGAGGTGGTAGCAGAATAACAGACTTTTTGATGTGATTTTAATTCTTCCTCCTATTGCCTCACTATTTTCAATGGTATTACTTCAAAGTCTTTAGTGGAAAGAACGTATTTTTGTCTGCGTAAACTAAGAATTTTTGGTTTAGTTGGGACATTACACATTCATATTTCATTTTAACTCGAAAATCTTCTTTCCTTCATTTAAAATCACAGATGTGAATTTATAATGCTAAAGTAGCAACTACTAATTTACACGAAATGGTCCAAATTATTTTCACTTCACATTATATGTAATATAGAGTGTAATAATAATAATGAGTAATACAGTATGTAACAATTGACTTTGGGGAAAGTAAATTACAGTGGATTTTTGTGAGATACTGAGTAATAATAAAACTTATACTTGATTCTATTAAAAATTCCAAGTTACATCTAAAAATAACATAGTTATAAACTAATGCTGAAAATATAATATTGTTTATTAGAAAAAGCCAGAAGTTTCCATAAGTTTGCTTTTTTAAAAAATTTATTTTATTTTATTTGTGAACATACTGTACAGAGGGGTTAAAATTACATGGGCAGGATAATGCGTACATTTCTTACCAAGCATTGCAGCCTCCTCCTTTGTTTATCCTTCACATCTCTTCCCAGCCTCCCCCCACCCCCCCAGTCCCAATCCTTCTGTACCCCCCACCCCTCGCCAACGCACAGACATTGTAAAGCTCGTTATGGACATGACAACTTGTACTTCTCACATTGTTGCAACAGGTCCACCTGTATCCTTAAACGACTTGTTTTTCGCCATCTCCTCCACAAGTTATACTGACATCAAATATAGTGAAAGCAGGGGTTATACTGTGGGGGAGGGACATACAAAGCAACAAAGAAATAATCTTATAAATGCGTTAGAGACACATGCATGAAAGAAAAAAAAACATTAAAATAAATATCTAGGGGTTCATTTTCCTAACATCACCATTATCTGACCTTTTCCACTAGACTCATACATACACTACATATTGCAAATAAGGGAAACCATGGGGCCTATGTTTCTTTGGGCCTGGCTTACTTCGCTTAATATAATTTTTTTCCAAGTGTTTCCATTTCCTAACAAATGGGGCAATGTCATTCTTTCTGATGGAGGCATAGAATTCCATTGTGTGTATATATATACCACATTTTTTTGATCCATTCATCTACTGAAGGGCATCTGGATTGGTGCCATATCTTAGCTATGGTAAATAATGCGGCAATAAACATAGTTGTGATGGTAGCTTTAGTGTGCTATTGTTTGATCAAGCATTATTACCTCCTCCCTTGTTTCCCCTTTCCATCCCATCCCATCTCCCTTTATGCCCCCCACAAACCACGCCCCCCCCTGCCATGTACATGTCATTGTTGCAATGAGTCCACCTGTATCCCAAGTTGTTTTTCTGTTCCCCTCACCAAATTATACCAACATCAATACAGTGAAAATAGAGGTTAAAGCATAGGGGAGGGACAGACAAAGCAACAATGAAATCATCTTGTAAATATTCTAGAAACAATAGTAAGAAACAAAAACCATTTGAGTCCTTATCTTGGTGTTCATTTCACCTAACATGAACTTGTCTGACAGTTTGTGTTTATCTCCGACATATACTAGTTATTGCAATAAAGGAAACCATGGAACCTATGTTTCTTTGGGCATGGATTACTTCACTTAATATAATTTTTTCCATGGCTTTCCATTTCCTAACAAATGGTACAATGCCTGCCATTTTTCTCTGATGAAGGCATAGAATTCCTTTGTGTATATATACCATATTTTTTTGATCCATTCATCTACTTAGGGGCATCTGGCTTGGTTCTATATCTGAGCTGTTAAATAATGCTGCAAAAAAAATAGTTATGCTGGTAGATTTAGTATGGTCCTTTTTGTGATTATTTGGATAAAAGCTCAAAAGTGGGATTGCTGTGTCATAGGGGAACTCTATGTGGAATCTTTTGAGCTCCAAACTACTTTCCAACGTGGTTATACAAGATTATAGTACCACCAACATCCCGTCCAGCTTCTGTTATATTACATTATAGCCATTCTAACTGGGGTAAGGTAGTATTTCAGTGTAGTTTAGATTTGCATTTCTTTTATTGCTAGGGAGTTTGAGCACTTCTTCATGTGTCTATTGGCCATCCTTCTTTGCTCTTCAGAGAGGTTTCTTTTTAGTCTTTAGCCCACTTATTTATTGGGCAGTTGTTTCTTTGAGGATTTGTTGGAGGATTTAATTTTTTTGAGTTCTAGGTATATTTTAGATATGAGACCCTTGTCTGTTTTATGGCTAGTGAAGATCTTCTCCCAATCCATGTGCTTTCTATTGATTTTGCTAGTTTTGTCCTTTGCCATGCAGAAAATCTTCAATTTCATACAATTACATTTGTCCAACCTTTCTTTGATTTGTTGTGTTTCTGGTATATATTAAGAAAATTTTGGCCTGTGCCAAGGAGACATAGGTTATATCCTAGTTTGTCATGCAATGTTTTCAGGGTGTCTGCTTTGACTCCGAGGTCTTTCATCCATTTGGGGTTGATTCTTGTGCAGTGTGATATATATGGATCTAGCTTTAGTTTTCTACAAGTGATTAACCAATTTTGTCAGCACCATGTACTGAAGAGGCTGTCTTTCTTCCATTCTATTTTTTTAGCTCCCTTATCGAAGATTAGGTGGCTATAGGTCTGTTGGTTCATTTCTGGCTTTTCAATTCTATTCCATTATTCCTGAGGTCTGTTCTTGTGCCAATACCTAGCTCTTTTGATTACTATGGCTTTGTAGTACAGTTTGAAATTTGGTATTAATATTCCTGCAGCACTGTTCTTTCTGTTAAGGATCATTTTTGCTATCTGGGGTCTTTTATTGTTCCACATGAATTATTAGATTGCCTCTTCTATTTTCTTGAGGAATGAGTTTGTAAGATTGATAAGTATTGAACTGAATTTTTAGATAGCCTAGGGAAGTATTGTCATTTTCACGATGTTGTTTCTTCCAATCCACGAGCATGGGAAGTTTTTCCACTTTGTAAGTTCCGTTTTGATTTCCTTTTTCAGGCTTTTAAAGTTTTCATCATAAAGATCATTCACTTCTTTGATTAATTCCTAGGTATTTTATTTTTTGTGGGGCTATAATGAATGGAGTTGCTTTCCTGATTTCAGCCATGCTTTTCTCATTGTTGGCATACAGAAAAGCCATTGATTTTTGAGAGTTAATTTTTCCCCTACTATTTGCCAACGTTCTGAATCAGCATGAATAATTTGAGAGTTGAGTCGGTGGGATTATTTAAATACAACATCATGTCATCTGCAAATAGGGAGAGTTTTATATCATCTTTCCCTGTTTGGATCCCTTTTATGTTTGCATCCTGTCTTATTGCTGTAGCTAGGCATTCTAAGAGTAAATTGAAGAGAAGTGGAGAGATTGGACATCCTTGTCTTGTTCCTGAGTTAAGAGGAAATAGCATTATTTTTTCACCATTAAGTATAATGATGTCTGTAGGTTTGTCTTATACAGGTTTTATTGTATTGAGGAATGTTCTCTGGATTCATAGGTTTTCCAGAGCCTTCATCATAAAGGGGTGTTGGATCTTGTCAAAGGCTTTTTCTGCATCTATTGAGATAACCATGTTCTTATTCTTGCTCTTGTTGATGTGATGAATTATATTAATTGATTTGCAAATATAGAACCAGATTGGCATCCTGGAAATAAATCCTGTATGATTATTTGGAGGAATTGTCAAAGGCGATTGGCCAAAATTTTGTTGAGAAGTTTTTCATCAATCTTCATCAAAGAAATGGGTCTATAATTCTTTCTTTGTTGAGTCCCCGCTTGCTTTTGGGATGATGGCTTCATAGAATGAATTTGGTAGTGAACTTTCCCTTTCAATTTCATTGAAGAGTTGGAGGAGTATTGGTGTGAGCTCTGCTTTGAAGGCCTTTTGAAGGCCTTTGAAGTTCTGCTGTAAATCCATCTGATCCTGGGCTTTTCTTAGATGGGAGGTCTCTTATTGCTGTTTCTATTGCTATGCTTGATACGGGTATATTAAGTTGATTTAACTCATCTTGGTTGAGTTTTGTCATGGAAACTCAACGGCATGGAAACGGCTAGGAAAAGGTCCATTTCTGCCAGGTTCTTAAACTTATTAGCATAAATGTTTGAGAAGTATTCCCTTATAATGTTCTGAATCTTGGTTGCTTCTCATTCCCATTCTCATCTCTGAGTTTGTTTATTTGGTATGTTCTCTTCTTTTTGAAAAGATTTGCTAAGAGAATGTCAATTTTGTTATTTTTTTCGAAGAACCAACTCTTGGTTTTGTTGATTCTTTTTATGGTGATTTTGGGTTCTAATTCATTTAATTCTGATGTAACTTTAATTATTTCTTTCCATTTACTTAATTGGGGTTTATCTTGCTGCTCTTTTTCAAGGAGGTTCAGATGTCTTATTAAATTGTTGGTTTCAGATCTCTCTAATTTGTTGTTGTAGGACCTCAGAGCTATAAACTTGCCTCTGAGTACTGCCTTTGCTGTGTCCCAGAGAAGCTAGTAATTTGTGTGTTCATTATTTTTGAATATCATGAACATTTGCATTTCCTTTCTGATCTCTTCCATGACCCAACAGTTGTTCTGCCTCCATGTTGTACAGGACTTTCTTAGTTGGCTTTCGGTGTTGAGTTCTAATATTATTCCCTTGGATGCTGTTTCTTGGCTCTTACTGTGCTCTTGATGGTTTTCAATGTGTAGGATAACTGTAATGTCTCTTATAGGGCTGGATTGGTGGAGATATACTTTTTTAATTTTTCTTTGCTATGGGCAGTTTTTATTTGACCTTCAGTTATGAAGGAGAGTTTATCTGGGTTCGGTATTCTTGATTGATAATTGTTTGTCTTTACCGCATGGCATCTCCCATTCCAGGCTCTTCTTGCTTTAATCGTCTCTGCTAAAAATCTGGGGTGATTCTAATTGGTTTGTGTTTATAGGTGATTGTTCTTTTCTCCTTGAGAAATTTCAGGATCCTTTCCTTGGTCTGAATTGATCCTGTGCAGATTATAATGTGACTGGCGGGATATCCTGCTCTGGTCTGGTCGATGTGGGGTTCTATAAGCTTCTTATATATGAATAGGCCTACCTTTTTGCATGTTTGGGAAGTTATTTGCTAGCATTCTGTTAAATAAATTTCCTAGACGATTAACTTCTTTCTCTAGGACCTCCTCTACACCCATTATCCTCAGATTATGATTTCTGATGTTGTCTTCCAAGTGTTGAATAGATCTACCATATTTCTTGATTTGTCTTGGATATTTGTATGTTCTTTCTCTATAATATCTAGGCTGTCTGCAATCCCGAGATTCAATCTTCTGCATGGCCTAACCTACTGTCAAGATTTTCTACTTTTTTATTCATTTTCCTTATAATTGGTCAGCTTGGATGGCTTCAAATTCTTTGTTGGAGCTTTGTTTTAGATTTTGTATGAACTTTACTTCCTTAATTTGATGTCCAGTGTTTATTCTCAAATCACTTAGTTGACTGGTTATGGTTTCCCTGGACACCCATTCTTTCTGTCGCGCTACATTCAGCATTCCATTTGTGGTCTACCTGAATTGTTTCAGCTGTCTATTTATGGATTCCATGAATTCCTCTATTGATATTTATCTATTCTCATCCTGCTCTCTCAATCCCTGTATTACTCTTTGATTATCTTCGTCACGTTCATGCAATTCCTGTAATTCTCTAGACTGTGCTCAGCCTACTCACGCATTTCCTGTATTTCTCTTTTACCCTTCTCAACAAACTTATGCAATTCCTGCATTAATCTTTAAGTAGCTTCTTAAATTAAATCTCCCAACAACAAATCCTCAAAGAAACAACTGCCCAATTAATAAGTGGGCTAATAACTTAAAGAGAAACTTCTCTGAAAAAGAAAGAAGCATGGCCAATAGACACATGAAGAAATGCTCAACCTCACTCTCCATGAAAGAAATGCAAATCAAAACAACATTGAGATACCACCTCACCCTAGTAAGAATGGCAAAAATCAAGAACTCTAATAACAACAGATGCTGGAGGGAATGTGGACAGAAGGGAACCTGACTGCATTGTTGATGGGACTGTAAACTTGTTCAACCACTTTGGAAAGTAGTATGGAGGTTCCTCAAAAGACTCCACATAGAGCTCCCCTATGATCCAGCAGTCCCAGGTTTGGGCATTTACCCAAATGTTTACAAACAAAACCACACTAAAGCTACCAGCACAACTATGTTTATTGCAGCATTATTCACCATAGCCAAGATATGGAACCAACCCAGATGAATGGATCAAGAAAATGTGGTATATATAAACAATGGTATTCTATGCCTCCATCAGAAAGAATGACATTGCCCCATTTGTCAGGAAATGAAAAGACTTGGAAAAAATTATATTAAGTGAAATAATCCAAGCCCAAAGTAACATAGGTCCCATGATTTCCCTTATTTGCAATATCTATTATATGTATGAGTCAAGCAGAAAAGTTCAGATAAGGTGATGTTACGAAAATGAACCCTAAGATATGTATTTTAAATGTTTTTTCTTTCATGCATTTGTTTCTAACACAATTATAAGATTATTTCTTTGTTGCTTTGTATGTCCCTCCCCCACAGAATAACCCCTGATTTCACTGTATTTGATGTCGGTATAATTTGTGGAGGGGAAGGGGAAAAAAATCATTTGAATAAGGATACAGGCGGACCTGTTGCAACAATGAGAAGTGCAAGTTTTCATGTCGAAAACGAACATTATAACTTGGGTGAGGAGGATTGTGTGTGGGGGTTCGGGGGGAGGGGAGGATGGGAAGGGATGGGAAGGGTAAACAAAGGAGGATGCTAAAATGCTTGATAAGAAATGTACTCACTATCTTGCCCATGTAATTGTAACCCCACTGTACAGTATTTTCACAAAAAATATTAAAAGCCTTAAAAAAATCTTTAAGTAGCTTCCTAATGCTGACAAGATTCCTGTATTAATCCTTGGTTTGACTCCTCTCGCTCCTTAGCATGCTCACACTGAGTCCTTTTCAAGTTTTCAATCATTCCATTCACCATGTTTACCAGTAGAGTTTGCACAGTTTTTTGGGAACTCCTCTGGATTATTCATTAACTATTCTGTCACCTGATTATCATTAGTGGGAGGTCAGATACCTGGACTTGCCTTTTTCTTGTGCTTTTCGGCTTTTTCTGCCCATTTGGTATGAAAGAAACACAAATTTTGTACTAGAACACTATTTTAAGGCAAGCATCAACCAGAGTTCTCTAGTTGCATAATTAAAATGGCTGCAGATACAATCTAGTTCAACAGATACAATCTATTCAACATCAAACAACTATGTATTAATGGGCTACAAGCAGCAAAAAAGGATTTGGCAAACCAGAAATTATTAGCTTTAGGAAGAAATGTGGGGACAAATAGGACCAGAGGGATATGGAGAGGTAAAAGGAGAGTAAATTTAACCACGTCCTAATCTCAGAGAGGGAAATGGATTAGACAGACTGATAGGAGAGAATTAAAAATAAACAAGTAAATTGGAAAAACAAAATTTATATTTAAGAAGTGAAACACTTAAAAATTATGTAAGTTTAAAGAAATGATATCGAGAGAAGAACAGGATAGGATGAGAGGAGAGAAGGGATAGAAAGGAAACATAAAAATTAAAAAAATTAAATTAGTTATTTGATAATTATGTAGGTAAAGTGAAAATACTGCTCTTCAAGAAGTTAAGCCTAAGAAGTTGTGAATTGTGTAATAAATTTCTGGATTAAGTATGTACACAATGGGTGATAAGGTCTAATAATAGATGACAGGTATATGTCTGGGGATAGCAAAACAGCAATTAAGTCATGAAAAAAAAAAAGAAAGGGAAAAAATGAAAACAATAAAAAGGACCAAAAGATCAAAAGAGATTAAACACCCACACAAATACATACACACACATACACCAAAAATAAAAATTATGAGAAAAAAAGATCAACAGAAAAATAAAAATTATGAGAAAAAAAGATCAACAGAAAACACTTTAAAAATAAAAGTTTAAGAAAAGTTTCAAAAAAGAGTTCCTTGATTTTTTGTTTTTGTGTGTGTGTGGGGGAGGGGTGAATGGGAAGACCTGTATCTCCCCTGTGTCCATAACCAGTTTCTTGGTGGAGTCTCTGGTCTGCTTGTGATATTTGGTTTTCCTATGGCTTGATTGGTTTCTTTTCTGTTTGGGCAGGCAGAAACTGCTCTGTGTTAGGCATGATTTTGTGATCCTCCTCCCAGGCTAGTTCAGTGGGAGGGAGATCAGTTTTGACTATCACAAAAGTGGGAGATGGCTGTTTCCTCTAGTATGGAGATGCTGTGATGAGGCTAGGTTCTGGGTAGGGTTGAGGCCTTTCAGCAAACAATAGCATTTCCCTGATGAGCTAGCTCCTGAGACACTCACAGAGCCCAGCTTGGATCCTTTCTTGGGGTTTATGTTTGCTGAATTTCAATTGTTTGTCTAGGCCACTGTAGGGAGTGACAGCCTCTGGCTGACATCATAGACCTATTGTGACATATTGTGTCATCATAAACCTATTGTGACCTCATCACCAACTAATTATACCATCAAAATATTATTATAACTTGATATTGTGATGTCATATTGGTATTGAAATATCACTGTCCCTTTGGGTTTTTCAAACCTATTATGACTATATAACATTTTTCAAAACTCGTGGCCTTTGAGACTATTAACTTGTGAACTTGTATACTTATGATGCATAAAACACAAGACAATCCATTGAGGCACATTGAAGATAACTTTATTTACACTGGAAATGGGCTTGCATTTACCTTGTTCTGGGATGTACACTCTGTGACAGGCCAGCCCAACCACCAAATCTCAGACGTCCAATGGGCAGCCCCGCACATAGTTAATTGGTTTGCAAACCACCAATCCCCCAAATTATCATCTCCACGCTCCAAACTTCAATAGGTAAGCCTTTTTTCTTTTCCCTTTCCCCCTCCTTCTTTATAGATCTTTCCTTCATTTCACTTTTTTCCTTCCATCACTCCCTTCTTCTCTTTAGGCCTCTCCACTATCCATAGGCCTCCAATTCTCTGGCCTGGTGGCCCATTGGCATCCTTCCCCTCCTGCTCTCCCTCAAATAACTCTTCTCCCACTTCATTTCCTCCTGATGTCTCACCACTTCCTTCCTTCCCTGGATTTTCTTCAATTCCATTGCTCTGACCATGCAGCATATATATATGTTGAACCCCTCCATCACTCAAGTGATTCACCTGCCTAACAGTTTTGAACCATCACTTCACAAATTGCTGTTCCCCAATCACTTCTTCACAGCTCATCATGTGAGGATGACATCCTACCCCCTCCAACAGCATGCCCTGCCCACTTGGGTGGCATGCCCCATGCACTCCAGTGGGCTAGGTCATGGGGCCACATTGATTAGTGGGCCCTGCTCATTATTAGGACCATGCTGCTTTATACATCAACCACAAATTTTCATGTCCAATCAATTCCTTGATTCCTTTTTACCAAATCCTAAAAATTCCCTTCTCTCCTCCCAATGAACAGGCTTAAAATGTAAATTTAATAGAAAATAAGTAAATTATAGAAACACACAGATTAGCACTAATTAACACTTAGTAAGTCTTATTCTTAAGGGATCCTCTGTCTCTGAACAGTCCATCTTGCAGCCTTCTCTGTATATTCGTCCACTAACTATTCCACTTGAGACTGATGGATCCAATGCTGTTTATCTGCTAATTTAATAGCTGACAGTGAAGATAGCACCACCAAGTAAGGTCCTTGCCACTTCGGTTCCAATTTAGGACCAAGATGCATTTTTACCCACACCAGCAGTCCAGGCAAGAAAGAGTTGGTGGAGTTTCTTTTTTTTTTCTTTTTTCAACTCCATTTCTTAGTTTATTTCACTTACCTGGAGTCTAGTTTTTTAATTTATTTCTGAAGTAACACTTGCTATAGAATAAACTAAATTACTCTCCCCAAAGAAATTTTCCTTCCAACTGGATTTAATTTCTTAATTGATATTTGAAATTTTTATTTTCATCCTGTTTATTTTTTAAACACATTTTATTATTATTATCGCTAAGTAGTTGTACAAAGAAGTTCGCATTCTACAAAACAGTACACGAATATAAGTTGTCTGACAACATTGTCACCCATCCCTTGTAATCTTTCCCTTCTCGCACCGTTTTTGTAAAAATTGAGATAGGTGATTACATATATTTCGCAGTATTTTGGAATTGTGATACTTAGTTAAAGTCACAAACACATTTTAACCTTGACAAGGCACATTATTGTTTTCATGGTCTAAAGTTTGTTAATTCTATGAGCTTTGACAATCAAAATTATTTTTCTCACCTCAGGTGATGTTTACACTTTTTTCCTTTTGCTTAATGTAGGCTATTCCCTCTTTCCCTGTTTCCCTCTCATTCCTCCTTTCCCATCACTGTGTTTGGGTTGCTTAGTTATTTTTCTTCTATGTCCAGTGCAGCTCATGGGCCCCTTTGTTGTATGTTGTTCCATTTACCACTTATTGTGTTCTTCCTCCTGGCTTCCCTCCATTGCGTGCATCTTTCTACCATATACATGGTCAAGAACATGGAGTCATTAATGGTGATACAAAAAAATGAGTGGCTGTCCTATGTTTCTCGAGTCCTGTTTACTTTGTCATACCTTCTTGCATTTTGGCATCCACGTATCAGGTAGACCTTGTGCTGTTTGTGACGTTGTTCTTGGCTTACCTCACTCAAATAATTTGGTCTAGTTCTATCCATTTCCCAGCAAATACCATCATTTTGTCCTTTCTAATGACTTCATGGTATTGCGTTGTATATAGGTCCGACAATTTTTGGATCTGCTTATCACTTACGGCTCATCTGGGTTGTTTCCAAATATGGGCTATTGTGAACAGTGCTGCAATAATCATAGATGTGTGTGTGTCTTTGTATACTGGTTCCTGTTGTTCAGAGTAGATGCTTAGGGTAGTACGGTCAGTTCATAGGAGAAGTCGATATTTAGCTTTCGTAGGTAACTTCAGACTGCTTTCCAAAGTGGTTGTATTAGTATACATTCCCACTAGCGATGCAGTAATGTTTCTTTCTTTGTATCCCTTCCAGCATTTGTCATTGGCTGAATTTAGGGCCATTCTAACTGGGGTAAGGTGCTATCTCAGAGTTGTTTTTATTTGCATTTCCTTTACAAACAAGGATAATGAACATTTCCTCAAGGCTTCTTTGCCTTTTTTATCTCTTCTTCTGAGAAGTCTCTCTTTAGCTCCCTTGACCATTTCAAGATTGGTTTGTTAGGTTTGTGAAGGGTTAGTTTCTTGAGTTCACCATATGTAATGGATATTAGACCCTTGTCTGATATATTGCTGGTAAATATTTTTTCCCATTTCTTCCCATTTCCTGGTAATCTCTATGATTCCCTTTTTTAGGCTTTTATAGTTTTCATGAAATAGACCCTTTACATCTTTGGTTAGGTTAATTCCTAGATACTTTTTTTTTTTTTTGGTTATTGCGAATGCAGTTGTTTCCTTGATTTCCCTTTCTACTGGTACATTGTTGACATACAGAAAGGCAACTGATTTTTGTGGGTTAATTTTGTATCCTGCTACTTTTCCAAATTGGTTTATAAGCTCTAAGAGTTTGGGGATGGAGCTTTAGGGATAGTTATTTTATAAAATGTTGCCATCTACAAAAAGAGATAGTTGATCTTCTTCCTGTCCTATGTGGATCCCTTTAATGTCTTTTTCTTGCCTTATTGCTCTGGCTAAGAATTCCAGAACTATATTGAAGAGGAGTGGAGAGAGTGGGCATCCTTGCCTTGTTCTTGTTTTTAGGGGAATTGGTTGTAGTTTTCCAATTAAGTATAATATTGGTCTTTGATCAGCCAGGTAAGGCTTTTATTATCTTATGAAATGTTCCTTCTATTCATATTTTTAGAGCTTTTAATGTGAATGAGTGTTGAATTTTATCAAAAGCCTTTTATGCATCAATGGAGATAATCATGTGGTTCTTGACCTTGGATCTGTTGATGTGATGAATTACTTTTATTGAATTACATATGTTACACCATCCCTGCATCTCTGGGATGAAGCCTACTTGGTCATAATGTATTATTTTTTGATATATTTCTGGATTCTGTTGGCTACAATTTTATTGAGCATCTGTCTTAATCAAAGAGGTTGGTGTGTAGTTCTTATTTTGTTGGGTCTTTGCCTGGTTTGGGGATGAATGTGATTTTGGCTTCTTAGAATGAGTTTGGGATTACTCCCTCTGTTTCTATTTCTCTGAAGAGCTTGAGGGTTGTGGGTATTAGTTCCTTTTTAAAGGCCTTTTACAATTCTGTAGTGAATCCATCAGATCCTGGGCTTTTCTTATTGGAAGATTTCTGATTATTTCTACTATCTCATTGTATGTTATAGAAATGTTTAATTGATTTATTTCTTCTTAGTTCTGTTTAGACAATTTGTATTTCTTTGTTTCTCAGGCAGGAAAATGATTTAATTTACTGAAGTGCTGCCCACACCATGCATGGTGGAGACACATGGCTGAAAAGGGAGTGGGGCGACCCATCTCTGGGCCAGGGACAGAAAGAGATGTGGCCAGGTGGGGAAAAGTTGTGGCCACACTGGTTCTGAATGTGACTTCATGGTTCTGGGACCCTCCTAATGTCAGATGGGACTCTGGTGACCAGAGGTGGCCCAGGATGTGACCTAGCAGGAGGGGAAGGTAACTGCTTCTAGGTCTGCCAGTTACCTATGTAACAAATATTGGGTGGAAACTTAGCCAAGAAGTGGGAGGTGTCCCTGTTCAAACCTTACATTCCAGCCTTTTGATAATTATGAAAAAGGTCGAAGATTCTCTCCAGCTACTTCCTCTTTGCAAGGGGTGTCAACAGTAGGTGTAAAAGGCTGAGATGAGATCCCCTCTGGGAGAAGGCAGAATCAACAGCTGTCACTTGGGCAATGAGTCCTTAGATGAAGTCTGGAGGAGACAAGTTTCTTGGACGAAGTATGGCTACGTTTCATGAGGCATTGAGGGACTGAAAAAAATACTAGAGAGAAAATAAATGGCAAGAGGAAGGACTTGGGGCTGGAAATGTTGGTAGAAATTTCCCTAGTTACTTATGACACCTGGCGACTAGGTAGAGAAGAAGTCAAGTGACAAAGGCAAGAATATAAATTCCTGTCCATTCGAAAGTTAGAGAGATATGGACATTAGATGGGCAGTCTTCTTTCTTCTCTTGACCTCCTGGCTCTGGTTTGTCTTGAAAGGGGAGGCACAAAATGGCTGATGTGATATCATCTCCTCTTACTCCTCTTCATGTTCCCTTGTTCCCCAGACTGGCTGAGTCTAGGTGCTCATTGCTGGGATGGTTTGTCCCAGTTGGTATACAAGGAGGTTTGATCTCAAGGCCTGGGCACTGTCCCTGAGCCCTTCTGCTGAAGGCTAGCACCCTACCATTTTGAGTTATAGAAACACTTGCAGTGTTTTCTGGTTAGAGATAAGAGGCTCGAGCCATTCTTCCACACTGGCTCTTTGCAGGTTAGTTGCGAGATGAATTTTTATGGATTTTTCAGCCCAGGCTGGCTTTGAATTGCAATCTTTACCACAAAAGGCCTTTGGTATTTCCCATTATAGCAACAAGGAGATCAAATGGAATAAGTAGAGCTTACCTGGTCCTTATGAAGAACTGACCAACAAATATTCTGCAATGACAAAATTGTTAGATGGGAAAATCTTAGCATACACATACTAATATGCTTGCTTTGCATGCATGAGGCCTTGGGTTCGATTCCTCAGCACCACATAAGCAAAAGGAAAAAAGCCAGAAGTGGCCCTGTGGTTCAAGTGGTAGAGCACTAGCCTTGAGCTTAAGAGTTGAGGGACAGCGCCCAGGCCCAGAGTTCAGGCCCCACAACCAGACCCCCCCAAAAAAAAGAGTCATGTAGTCAGTTCTAGATTACACAATACAAAACCAAAAGGGCAAAACTCAAAACCTAAAATTTTTGACAACAATGTTTAGACATCTTTGGTAACAAAGTACATCAGATGGTTGGGCCTCAGTTACCAAAGTCTGTGAAAAGAGCAACTTGTGAACAGGACAAATTTGAATAGATGGATGGAGAAGAAATAAGCTTGGTGGAAGGGTCAGGATTGGAGGGGGCCAAACGCTTAACCCACCATTTGGCCAAGATGGCGAACTCAAGATGGCAAATTTCTTAAAAAATGCAAAGAAAGCCTGAACAAAAAAATCAAGCCTAGTTTGGCTAGCCTTTTAGAGGGAATCTAGAGGGGATTCCTTGAACCTAGCCTATGTCACACTCTTCAGGGCACAATAAAAATAATTGTAGAAAAGAAAGGGAGAGATATAGAAAGTTGGACATGAATAGCAGAGAGCAAAGAGAGCCTGATAGTAAGCAGACTTCTGACCATGTACCGTTGCAGAGGCAAAAATTGTCTAAATCAGACAACAACATAAAAATATTAGGTGCTCTGCTATCCAAGGAGCACAAGAGGCATTTCAGAGGGGTTTCATAGTTCAGGCATGACTCGCAACACCCCATTAAATGTGTAGGATAGTCAGTCTGGTGAGTGAAGGAGAGATGAAGAGGCAGAAGCAGTGTCCTGACTTCTCCCATAGCCCACTAGAGATTAATGGTGATGGCCCCAAAACCAAGTATCCTCGGCTTCGGAAGTGACCAGCCTTTTGGCTAAAAGGCCATAGGAGTTCTCTGGTGTGGTGTCATATCTGAACAGAGATTGAGCAACATAGAACCATAGAGAGTAGTTTCACTCACCAGAGTAGAGAAGTGGTGTGGACATGGATGGGAAGGCCAGCAATGGTATTGGTGAAAAGTCTCGCGTGGTGTCTCAAGGCAGTTTGGTTCACAGAAAAGGGGTGGTTAGGAAATTCTAACATTTCCAAATCAAAAACCATATACAAGTCATGGCCCCATATGTAAGATATATTAAAAAGGTAGGTTTCATTCGGTAGCCTATGAAGAGAATGCCACACACTATTAAGGTAGGAAAAGACGTTTATTTACCGAACTGCTGCCCCCACCATACATGGTGGAGAAGCATGGCTGAAAAGGAAAGGGGGGATAGCAATTTCTATTTCTGTATATCCATCTCTGCTAGGTTTTCCTTCCTTTGTGAGTAGAGTCTGGAGTTATTTCTTTATGATTGTTTGAGTGTCCTGGATGTTTGTTGTAATTTTCCCTGTGGTATCTCTGATATTATTGATATGGGTCTCCTCTCTTATTTTGTTAGTTACTCATGCCAGTGGTTCATCAGGTTTATTGATTTTTTTCTTAAAAACAGCTTTTTAAAATTAATTTTATTTATAATTTTCTCAGTCTCTATCTCATTAATTTCAGCTTTTATTTCGATTATCTCTTTCTGCCGAGCAACTTTCGGTTCAATTTTTTCTTGTTTCTCTAGCAGTTTTGGTTGCTTCATAAGATTGCTTTCTTGGTCTCTGCTTTCTTGATATGTGCACTGAGAACAATAAATTTGCCCCTTAGGACTGCTTTTGCTGGGTCACATAGGTTTCTCTGTGATATTTCTTCATTTTCATTGAATTGTAGGAACTTTTTAATTTCTTCTTTAATTTCTTCTGTAACCCATGTATTGTTCAACTGAGTGCTGTTTAATTTCCATGCGTTTAAGTTTTTCCTACTTTATGCCTTGTTATTGAGAACTAGTTTGATTCCACTATGTTCAGATTGAATACAGGGTATTATGTCGATCCTCTTGTATTTGCTTAAATTCCTTGTGATCTATTGTAGAAAAAGTTAGAGGTTTGGCAAGAGTAAGAACCTGCTGGTGTAAATGTCTGTAATTCTAGCTACTCAGGTGGCTCAGATCTGTGTATTCAGGTTCAAAGCCAGCCCAGGCAGGAAAGTTCATGAGGCTTTTTCTGGGGTTGTTCAGCACCAAACTCTGCCTCATGTCTGGGTTTGTTCACCAACTTTGTCACCATGGGCTGGGCTGGGCTGCTTATGCAAGCCGGTATGGAGAGGCCCTCCACCCCACCAGGAGTCAGGTGTTAACCAGTGATGTTGCCTCAGGCTTGGCTGGGCTGCTTATGTGGGCCAGTATGGAGAGGCACAAAGCGACATGGGTCTAGATTTGTTCCCTGCAACTGTCCCTGTCCAACTATCGCTGAAGCCCTGGGCTGGTCTGGGCTGTTCCTGTGAGCTAGAGCCAAGAATCATTGTGCCCAGAGTCTGAGTGCTTTGCCACTACTGCCAGCTGCTGCTGCTGCTCCAGGGTAGGCTAGGTTGTTTATACCAGCAGGACAGAGGTGCCACGCTGTGTGCATAGGGTCGTTTGCCACTGCAGACAGCTGCTGCTGCTCCAGACTGGGTGGTGCTGCTTGCACCAGCCAGGAAGAGGCGCCATGCCAGGGAAGTTGAGGGGAGTCTTCATGCCAGCTCTGCCTTCTGAGATTTGTTTGTGTCCTCTGGGTTGGCACCAGCTCGTGAGAGTCTTCTGGGAGTCTTGGAATGCTTATGGGTACGTGGTCCTCCGAGGGTCCAGAGCCAGGCCACTTAAGCAGCCTGGCAAGAAGCTCCACCACTTAAGCTGCTCAGCATTCAGCCCTATCACCAACAAGGGGTGGCTGAAGGTTATTTCCACTTGACTGTCTGTGTAGGTTTTTCCCTTTTCTTTTTTCACTTACTGTACCTCTCTGAGTAATCTCCTTTTTTTGTGGGTCACTTGGAGAAACTGAGCATTGAAATTCAAACTGTATTTGGTTGGGGAGAGCTGTGGTGTTTACCTACTGTTCCATCACCATCTTGGCCTCTCCCCTTCAGGTGGAGTTTTTCTTAGGTGGATGGTGGGCCTTAGTTACCAAAGGATAGGTACATAAAAGAATATGTTGTAAAGCATGCAGATTGTAGTTAGACATTTCTGTTAATATAGCCTTCCCAAATTTAGGAACCAAAGGGGTTGGTCTACCCTAAAGTATTTCAAAGGGATTAAATCCTTTAACATAAGGGCTACATCTTGCTCAAAGGAGAGCAAAGTGGAGGAGGCTCACCTAGCCATGGACAGTCTCTGTATTTAATTTAGTCTCTGTATTTAATTTAATTTAATTTAACTAAATTAAATTATTTCAAATGCCTTGAACTCTGAGTTCTATAAATGGATTGTAACTTCCAATTTATTCCTAGAACGTTAGTTAATAATTGAGAACTTAGACAATGAATGCAGGGCCATCTTGGTACACCCCAAATAAGGGTAAGCCAAATCAAGAAATTATTACATGCCTCACCTCAGCCTGAAAAACTGTCCACTATTACTAACAGATACGAAGACCCATACTTTCCAGGCTTAACCTCTGTGAAGTCGACTTTCCCAAATTCACCATCTGAGGTTCCTCACATAAGAATTCTTTCCATATGTTCCAGCTTTTCAGCATTTACCTGTTTGGAAATTACACACACACATTACAAAGGATTGTCAGCCTGAGGCCCCACTGATTTTTGAACAGTTTTAGGCAGTTGCCTGGAGCAATTTACCAGGGTGCAAATATCTACACGTAAACTGAAAGAAAGCTTGAGAGGGTTTACATTTTTCACAAGTCCAGTGTCAACATTTGCCCACATATTACCACTGTTTTTGTTTCTTCCCTTAATCTTAACGAGTAGTAACTCTAGAGACCCCACTGGTTTTAGAGTGGTCTCCCAAGCTACCTGATCAGCTCAGATGTTTCCCTGTATCTTAAGGTCTCTAGGTTCTTTTACTCCTGTATAGTACTCTGAACCTTGGAGACTTCTTCCATGTTATTCTCCTTTTCTCTCAAACTTGCTTTCATGATCCCACTCTCCTTCTCAATGACCTCCTTAACCTACAAGTGTTTTCGCAGGGTCACAGGAGAGTTCGTTTGACTCACCAACTGCTGCTCCTTCTCACAACACCTTTGCTTGCTCTACAGCTCCTCACTTAAGTTCACAAAGATGCTATTGAGAGGTATTTTTTTCCATCTCTTCCTGTTCCATTGGGACAAGATGTTTCTGCATTACATTTATGGTGAAGATCTCAGCAGTCTTTTTGGCCTTTTACTCTATTAGTTTCCCTTTCTAGTTTTCGACTTCAGTGTATTTTTGCGACAGATCTTTCAACTGTTTGTTTAGCTCTTCTGTTTTTCTTCCTAATGCTCTTTCCTTTTGCCCGGCATTGTCTATCAGAGCATGTGGTCCTATAACTCTTTCTGAAGAGTATCAATCTCTTTCTTGAGCCTGATATTTTCCTGTCCACTTTTCTTGGCCTCATCTTCTATGACACAACACTTCCCCGTCTTCTCTGCTAGCTACTTTTTCCCTCTTTCTCTGTTGCTTTGAATTTCTGGTGACAGTCTTCAAGGCTTATAATAGATATTTACTTCACCCTAATACATTCTTATATTAGGTCTGGCTCCATTTGCATGGCCAAAATTTCTTAATGCAGCATCAGGATCTCTTTTTGGCCTCACTTGATGTTAGCAAGGATGGCAGCATTGCTGTCTTGTGCTTCTGTCGACCTCTGACCTGTGGTCTCCTAATTTGCCTCATGCTCACCCAGGCTAATGTACCTGAATTTCATTTTATTCTAAGTGTTTTCTAGGTTCCTTTTGAGGATTTTCTTCTCATTTTGACTCTCACAAGTTTATATCTTCAAATCTTTTCTTCAGGTCAAACTATTCTCCCTGTTTTCACCAGTGTCCAGTGCTTTTAAACTCTTGGTGGGTTTGGACTGGCACATATTGGAGATTCAGTCTTTTATAAGCCTGTGTTTTGAGATAGAAGTGTGTGAATTTTTCTTTGCCTCATTTCTTAAGTTCAGAGGGCTGATTTTTAAATTGAACACAATTGGCATTCAGAGCCTCAAGCTCCTTTTCATATCTCCTGTTCTTATCTCCTCCAGAGATATGAACACATTTTCCAAGTGGTTAATGTGAATACATAAGCTGTCATTTTCTATCTTTCTCCTCCTTGGACATTGCTTTTCCCAATGTACATTTTGCTTGCAATAAGGACACTGATCTAGTCCTAGAGGTTCCCTACTGCAATTTGCAAATGAATTGTACTGTCTTTGCCAAGGGTTTCTTGATCCCTATTCTGGTACTTCTATCAAAACTCAACCCCCCTTCTTAGAGTCTTTTTTTCCAGGGTATCTCTGTTATCAAACACCTCCTGGCCAACCACTTCCAACTTAAAATACACCTTTCTTTCAAAACCTTCTAACTTTTGAAGCTTTCTTCTAATATCTGGGGCTGACTGGGTAACAAAGGCCATATTTAAGGCTCATTGATTCTCCAGGGCTTCAAGATCTATAGGCCTATAAGTCTTATAGAATTCTCAGAGAAATTTCAGAAGAGCATTTGGGTACTCACTGAGGAACTGTACCATCTCACTCACCATAGATTGATGACTTGGCTTTCTAGCCACTGTGGTATCCCTGCCAATCGAACCTGTCAATAATAGGTAAGCACTTCCATACTGCAATCACTGTTAGTCTCTGCTTGGGTAAGTATGTGGAAAGACTTGCTCCAAATGGTCTGGTTCATTAGTCGGGATAATGTCTGGTCCAAGGACCACCTTCAAGTCACCGAGCAGGATACACTCCCTTTTCTACCAGGTGAAAAGCACCTGTAAAATTTGCTGACACTCATCCAACATGTGCTTGTGTGTGAAAATTACTGTCTCTAATGAAGTAATGAGCCCCTCTTTTTTTCTGAAAATGATGCAGTTTTCTGTTTCCAGTTATACAGGTCACTAGTTGTAAAGGGAACATATATTAAAAAGGGGGCCTGCCCACCATCTCCTCCATGCTCCTATCTCAAGGGTAATAAGGGTAACTTGCCACATTGTACCACCTCAGACTGGTACAAGTAACCACTTTTGGTATGTGAGGACTTAATATTAGAGGTGCTGATGGCAAAGAACAGGAGAGAGAGTACATCAATGAATCTTCCTCTGAGGGACTCTATAACCCTGGGGGAGAATATTTTTTGGATATGGCAAGTTTTAAGGCCTTGTTCCCCCATCCTGAGAAAAAGAGTAAGCAGAAGTGCATACAGGATACAGATAGAACTATCAGCATACACACACAGACCAATAGTCACAGACACTTAAATTACATGTCCCACACCACTCAATGTTGAACTCTACAGGAAGTCCCAGATGACAGAGAGAATGTCCCAGATTGCCTATTGAGAAGACCACAGATGACCTCTGGTGGATGTCACATATGTCCTCTGTAGGAGGCTCGAGATAACCTCTCATAGAGGTTCAAAATGGCCCCCGAAGATAGTGTCCTCTCAAGGAAGCTGAGATTACCTCTCAAGTAGCTCCCTGATGGCCACTCAAGGAGGATACATAAAAACTCCAGAGGAGGTTCCAGATATCTCTCTTGAGAAAGGCACAGATGACCTCCAGAGAAGGCCCTATATGTCTTCTCAAGGAAGTCCCACATGATGTCCGAAGATGGTCATACATGTCTCATCAAGGTACCCCGAGATGACCTCCCAAAGAAGTTCCAGATGACCTCAAGAGGTGGTCCTAGATTGCCTCTTAAGGAAGCACCAATGATTATTTTTGAAGAGGTCTCAGGAGGCCTCCTGAGGAAGCACCAGATGACCTCTGGATAAAGCCCAATATGGCCCCTGGAGAAGGCCCCAAATGACCTCCAGGTTAGGTCTCAGATGGCTTCTCAAGGAAGTCGCAGATGTACTATTGATAATGTTCCAGATGGCTTCCCAAAGAAACCCTACATGACCTCTCAAGGAGTTCCCAGATGGCTTCCCAAGGATGCCATAAATGACCTCCAGAAGGGGTCCCCCAAACCGGCTGGCAAGCTTGCACAGACGCACCCCTAGTGGAGTTTAAATGACTTTTATCCATGATGGTCCTCCGGAGACAAAAACTCGAGGTAGACTCTCAACCCTGAGGGTTGACACTCTCACCTATGGGGATTTTTCCCTGGGCCTGATGCCATCCAAATGGATGATCTCGATGAGGTCTCTGAAAATTAGGAAGTCTATAGTTGAAGAGAATCCATTGAGACACATATAATAAATGTTCTCCAGACCACCAACCACCAAAATTATGATATCCAAAGCTCCAAACATCAATGGGCAAGCCTTTTTTTCCCTTTCCCTTTGTCTCTCCTTCGCTACAGAACTATACTTCCTTCGAGGTCTTTCCATTTTTCCCTTCTAACAGTTCCTTCTTCTCTTTAGGCCTCTCCACTCTCCAAACGCCTGAACTGCTTTGCCTGGATCGTCAGTTGTCATCCTTCACCTCCTACCCCCTCTCAACTTCCTCTTCTCCCAGGTCTTTCCCCTTCTGCTATCACACCACTTCCTTTCTTCCAGGACTTTCCCCTTTTTCTCTTTCCTTCTATTGCTCTGAACAACTAGCCTGTAAAATATCTGTACCCATCCTACACTCCATCTGCCTAACAGTTTTCAACTGTCACATCTGAAACTGCCCAAAGCCCAATCACTTCTTAACAGCTCAATAGACGGGGATTAATGCACCAGCCCCTCCCACAGAATGCCCCATATTCTTTGGTGGCATACTTTGTCCTCTCCAGCTGTCCAGGTGATGGTGCCTGGCTGATTATCGGACCCTATAGATTATTGTGGCCCTGATGGTTATTACAGTATCCTTCTTGTAAATTAGTTGCAATTGAAATTGGAAATTTGATTGTGATATTACAAACTCATTATGACATCACAAACCCATTTTGACATCATCATAACACGACATCACAAACCCATTGTGACAATGTTGTCATTGTGACATCATGATTCCTTTGTGACATCTCAAATCTATTATGATCAATTAGCTCCTTTGAAAAATCACATGACTTTTTCAACATCATAGTCACTTTGTGTACCCATATCCTTGTTGTTAACCAATGACAATTGAGATCAGACATGCCATTTTAACATCAAAAAGTGTTTGTGACATCCTCAACAGTGTGACATCACATTTTCATTATGAGAGCATCACCAAACTCAATGACATAATCGCATTATGACAACAATTCTCATAGTGACATCAAAGACACATTGTGAATGCCTGTTCTGTGATTTCATTGTATTTCAAATGTGGCATGAGAGTTGATATCAAAAACGCATGTTTGTGCCTACACAATCATTTTGACATCATAAACACTTTGTGATAGCACAGGGCCATTGTGATATCACTAACACAATGTGACATCACAAAACTCTCCTGTCCTTATAACTTTTGTGACATGCTAACATTGTGATATCTTAGACCTTTTTGCCCTCAAAATTTGTTTTCAACCTCATATTTCATGTATGACATGAGATACCAGAAATCCACTAACATTATGACCATGTGTCATCACACTGACAGATATCATGTTCATCGTGTCACATGACATCACAAAAGGTTTTGATGTCACAATTAGTTGGTGATGCCATACAGGTAAGGGGTCACAGTAGGTCTTTGATGTCACAATTTGTTAGTGATATCCAAAATGGCATTAAGGATCTCATTTGTCATGAAATCACAGAGAATATGAGTTCACAAATGGACTGTGGTATCTTCAAAGGCATGTGTTTTCACAAGTGTGATGAAGTCCTAGGAGGAATATGATATCACAGTGTGACACAATGTGCATGATATCTGTCAGTATGATGTCACAATTGTCATGATGTCACAGTGGATTTCTGATATCACATATTATAACAAATATTATAAGGTTGAAAACAGATTACAAGCTCATAAAGGGCCTAAGTCAAAACAATTGCAGCACGTCACAAGACTTATGAGGACAGGGCAGGTTTGTGATGTCACAGGGTGTTAATGATATCACCATAGCACTGTGATGTCACAAAGTGGTTGTGATGCCATATATTTATGAGATAATAATGGTTTTTTCATATCAACCCACATGCCAAATTTGAAATAGAATGAACTAAGATAATAGGCATTTACAATGTGTCTATAACCTCACAATGACAATATAATGTCATAATGCTATGAGGTTATTATAAATTGGTGACATTGCAAGGACATAATGGTGTCATAATGAATATTTGTTGTCTTATTTGTGATGGGGTAACAAATGGTGATGTTACAATGGCATGTATGAATTCCATTGTCATGTGTTCACAATGAGGATATGGGCATACAAAGGGACTGTGATGTCACAAATGCCATGTGTGTTTTCAAAGGTACTTAACGGTCATGATAGCTTTATGATAAACTGTTGTGATGAGGTCACCAAGGGTTTTTGATGACATAATAATTTTGTAATATCTCAAACACAGGTCCAATTTCAATTGCTAGTATTTCACAATGTGCATACAAGTTCACAGAAGGATCTTGAAGTCCTAATGGACATGAATTTTTTTAAAGTTATGGGGTCATATTAGGTTTGTGAATACACAATGGGTCAGATAGCATCATGGCAATATCAACTCACTACATCATGTCAAAATATTGTGTTGTTGTCACAATTGGTGATGAGGTCACAAAAGATTGGTGATGTCACAATGTGTTGGCATGTCACAATGACATGATGGTTCCCAATTGTCTTTAACTTACAATAAGTATAGGATTTCACTAAGGGATTGTGGTTTCTCCAAAAGTATGTGTTGTCACAAATATATTGAAATCCTAAAAGGTTTGTGAGGTTAAAATTTGACACAATGGTTATGAAATCTGGCAGTGTGATCTCGCCATAGTCATGATGTCACTGGGAATTTGTGATATCAAGTGTCATATGTGAAATCTAATGAGGTTGACAACAGATTATGAGGACAAAAAAGCCAAAGGTATTAGAGTTGCAGTATGTCACAAAAGTTATGATGACAGAATGGGTTTGTGATGTCACAGTGTGTTAGAGATATCCCAATGGAAATGTAATGTACAAAGGGATTTTAATGTCACAATGGTTAGGAGTTCTTGATTTGCTTATGATATCAACCTACAGGCCACATTTTAAATAGAATGAAATACGAGAAAAGGCATTAATAATGTGTCTATGATGTCACATGACAAGGTGAAGTTATAAATATATCATATCATTTTAATTTTGTGATTTCACAATGAACAGATGGTGTCAAAATGACAATGTGATGTCACAATTGTGATAAACTCACAAACTGTTTTTGATGTTAAAATGTCATGTCTGATTCTTAATTTCAATATTTCACAGTGGGGATATGAGTACACAAAGGGAATGCGATGTCACAAAGCTATGTATTTTTTCAAAATGCATAAGAGGTCATAATAGATTTGGGATATAACAATGCGATACTGGTATTAAAAATATCAATGTGCTGTCACAATGGGTTTGTGATGTCACAGTGGTGATGAGGTCACAATGGGTTAGTTATGTCACGAGTTTGTAATATCACAATTATTTGTCCAATTTCAATTGCTCCTAGTTCACCGTGAGGACAGTGTAATAACCATCAGTGCCCGTATAATCCACGGGAACAGATAGTCATCATGGCCTCTTGGTTTGGACCACCAGAGAGAGAGGTGTATGATGCTGTTGAAGGAGATAGGATGTCAAGCCCCACATGGTGAGCTGCCAAGAAGTGATTGGGCATGGCCATTTGGGAAGTGATGATTGAAAACTGTTATGTAGGAAAAATATTGCAGTAGGGGAAGGGTACGGCCTAAATATAGGCTGCATGTTCAGAGCAACAGAAGGGGACAGAAAAAGGGGAAAGACCTGGAAGGAAAGAAGTGATGAGACTGCAGGAGGATAAAGAGCTTGGAGGAAAGGAAATTGAGGGAGAGCAGGAGCTGAAGGATGGCACCTGGACACCTGGATAGGGCACGGCAGGCCTGTCAAGAGTGGAACAGCCTGAAGAAAAGAAGGGAATGGTGGAAGGAAAAAAATAAGACCTGAAATGTCAGACAGGTCTGTAGTGAAGGAGGATGAGGAGATAAGAAAAAGCCTTGTCCTTTGAAATGTGGAGCTTTGGATATCATTATTATTGGGGTTGGTTGTTTGAAGACCAGTTAACAAATGGCTGTGCTGCTCTGTGGAGTTCTGAGGGTTCATGTTTGAGGCTGCATGGTTGAGGCTGGGCATCCAGCCCAGGTCAAGGTAGTAGCTTGTTATAAAATGTATAAGGACAAGACAGATTTGTGATGTTACATTGCATTAATGATATCACAATGTCAATATGAGGTCACAAAGGGATTGTAATGTCACAATGGTGATGTGGTCACAATGGGTTTCTGAAATCAACCTATATGCCACATTTGAGATAGAATGAAATCACAGAATAGGCAGTCACATTGTCTCTAGGACATCACAATGAATATGTGATGTCATAATGCTATGGTGTCATTGTCATTTAGGGATATCACAATGGGCTCATGGTATGCTATCAACAATGTGATCTCACTCTGGAGATGATGTCACAAAACGTTTGTAATGGTACAATGGCATGTCTGATGTCAGTTGCTAAGAGGTGCTAAGAGGTCACAACAGATTTGGGATATCACAAGGTGATCGTGATATCACTGTGGAAATGTGATGTCACAATGGGTTTGTGATGTCACAGTGGTGATAAAGTCACACTTGGATAGTGATGTCACAATGAATTTGTAATATCACCATTATATATCTAATTTCATTCTACTAGATCACAATGAAGATACGCATTTACATAAGGAGCAAGAAGTCAGAAAAGCCATGGATTTTGTAAAATATTATGCGGACATAAGAGATTGGTGAAAATGCAATGGGACAGAGATATCCCACTGGCAATGTGATGTTACCATTACATGGGATAGTATTGTTTTGAAATCACAAATAGTTGGTAATGCCATACAGCTGATGAGGTCACATAGATTTGTGATTTCACAATGGGATGTTGATGTCACAATCTCATGCCAGGTCTCTAACAATAAATACCTAAGTTCACAAGGCATAATGTATCCAAAGGCATATGTTGGCACAAGTGGAATGAGTATTAACAGGTTTGTGATGTCACAATGTGACTCAGTGGTCATGACATCTGTCAGTGTGATGTCACAGTGGTCGTGATGTCACAGTGGATTTCTGATATCACATGTCATACCTGAAGTATTATGAGTTAAACAATTTATGAGCTTAAAGAGGCCAGAGTTCACACTGGCAGCATGTCAAAACATTTATGAAGATAGGAGAGACAGTGGGTTAGTGATATCATACTGGCAATGTAGCGTCATCGAGGTATTGTGATGCCATAATGGTTATGTGTTCACAATCTATTTCTGATATCAACACACCTGTCACATTTGAAATAGAATGAAATCACAGAATAGACATTCCAATGTATCTGTGACATCACAATGGCCATGTGATGTCATAATTCTATGATGTCATTGTTGTTTTATGATGTTACAATGGGATGATGTTGTCTTAATGACAATGTGATGTTACAGTGGTGATGATGTCACAAAGGTTTTGAGATGTTAAAATGGCATGTCTGATCTCAATTGTCATTAGCTCAAAATGAGGATTTGGGTAAACAAAGGTCCTGTGATGACACAATGGCCATGCTTTCTTTCAAAGCTTCTGAGGTCATAATAGGATTGGGATGTCACAATGTGAGCATGGTGACACAATGGCAATGTGATATCACAATGAGTTTGTGATGTCACCACGGTGATGAGGTCACAATGGGTTAGTGATATCTCATCAAGTAATATAACAATGACATATACAATTTCAATTTCTTCTAATTCACTATGAGGATACTGTAATAACCAGTGAGGCCAGAATTATCTGTGGGAGCTGATAATCATTATAAATTCTTGGCCTGGCCCACCGGAGAGTGTGGGGAATACCGCCAAAGGTGGAGGTGTCAAGCCTCACATGGTGAGCTGTCAAGAAGTAATTGAACATTGGGCAGTTTGGGAAGTGACGGTTGAAAACTGTTAGGCAGAAGACACATTGGAGTGAGGAGGGGTACAACCTATATATGAAGTGCATTTTCAGAACATTGGAAGGGGACATAAAAATGAAAGCTACCCAGATGGAAGAAAGTGGTGAGACAGCAGGAAGGGAAAAACTTGAGAGGAGAGGAAGTTGAGAGAGAGCAGAAGGTTGGCAAATGTTCACTGGGGCAGAGTAGGGCAGGCCTGTGGAGACTGGAGAGGCCAGAAGGAAGTGGTGGAAGGGAAATAGGGAAAGACCAGGAAGGAAGAACAAGTCTGTAGTGAAGGAGGGAGGAATGGAAAAGTAAAAAGCCTTGCCCATTGAGGTTTGGAGTTTTGGAGATCATAATTTTTTGACTGGTGGTTTGCGGACCAATAAAGAAAGTTTGGGGCTGCCCATTGAAGGTCTGAGGTTTGGTGATCAAGGCTGCTCTTGGACCTGTGTATCCTGTCCAGCATAAGGTAATCACAGTCCGCTTTCTAGTGTAAACTGGATTATTATACTAAATGTGACTTGCTGGTTTGTCTATTTGCCTTAGAAGTTATAAGTACACGAGTTCACAGAAAGAGCTTGAAGTCTCAAAGGCCATGAATTTTCTAAGATGTGATGTGGCCATATGTTTGTAAAAACACAATGGGACAGTGATATCACAATGGCAATACCACAATATCATGTCAAAATAATGCTTTGATACCACAATTAGTTGTTGATGCCATTCTCGTGATGAGGTCACAATAAGTTTGTGATGTCAGAAAGGGTTCATGATGTCAGAGTGGCATGGCAGATCTCAATTGTCATTAATTGGCAATGAATATATGATTTCAAAAAGGGACTGTAATGTTTCCAAAGGCATGTGTTGTCACAAATGTGATGCCGTTCTAACAGGTTTGTGATGTCACAATGTGACACAATACTCATGATATATAGCAGTATGATGTCACAGGGGATTTCTGATATCACATGTCATAACAGAAATATGAGATTTAAAACAGATTATGAGCTAACAAAGGGCTTAACATATGACAATGGCAGCATGTCACAAAACTTATAAGGACTGGTTTGTGATGGCACAGCAGATTAATGACGTCACAAAAGATTGTGATATCACAATGGTTATATGGTCAAAATGGGTTCCTGATATAGAATGAATTCACAGAATAGGCCTTCACACTGCTATGACTATGATGTAACAATGTCATTGTGATTTATCATGCTATGATGTCATTGTTGTTTGGTGATGTCACAACGAGACGAAGGTGTCATAATGACAATTTGATGTCACTGCTTATTTATGATGTTACAATGGTTATGAGGTCACATTATGTTTCTGATATGAACACACATGTCAAATTTGAAAAAAAATGAAAAGGCCGGGCGCCAGTGGCTCATGACTAATCCAAGATACTCAGGAGGCTGAGATCTAAGGATTGCACTTCAAAGCCACTTTAGGCAGGAAAGTCCATGAGACTATCTCCAATAAAAACCATTAGAAAACCAGAAGTGGTGCTGTGACTGAAGCGATAGATTGCTTGCCTTGAGCTGAAGAGCAGAGACAAAACCCAAGCCCAGAGATCAAGCTCGACAACCGACAAAAAAAATAAAAAACAGGCCTTCACAATCTCTCTATAACATCACAATGACAATATGATCTCATAATGCTATCTTGTCATAGTTTTGTGATGTCAAAAGTAGTTAATCCTGTCATAATGAGAATGTTATGTGACACTGGTGATGTCTCAAAGAGTTCATGATGTTACAATGGCATGTTTTATATCAATTGTCAGTTCATAATCAGGGTATAGTTACACAAAGGGACTCTGATGTCACAAAGGCCATGTGTTTTTTCAAATGTGCTGAGAGGTCCAAATAGGTTTGGGATGTCACAATGTGATAGTGATATCAAATGGCAATGAAAGCTTACAATGGGTTTGTAATGTTATATTGGTGATGAAATCAACGTTTTGTGAAGTCACATCTCATACTCACATGTCCAATTTCAGTTGCTACTATTTCACAATGAGGATATGAGTTCACAGAAGAAGACTGAAGTATAAAAGGCCATGAATTTTCTAAAATGCTATGAAGACATACTAGGTTTTTGAAAAAACATTGGAACAGTGATATCGCTATGGCAATGGGATGTTGCAATATGATGACTTAATAAAGTTTTGTTACCACAATTGGTGATGCCATACTGGTGATGAGTTTACAAGAGGTGTGTGATGTCATAATGGGTTGGTGACATCAAAATGACACATGTGATCTCAATTGTCAACTCACAATGAGTATATGGGCTCACAAAGGGACTGTAATGTCTCCAAAATCATGCATTGTCTCAAAAATGATGAAATCCTAACAGGTGTGTGTTGTCAGAATATGACAAAATGCTCATAACATCTATCAGTGTGATGTCACCATGATCTAGATGTCACACTGGATTCAGGTATCACATTTCATACCTGGATTGGGTATGAGAGGATTGGAATTTCACAGTGGGTTAGTGATATCACTATGGAAATATGGGGTCAAAAAGGGATTGTGCTACCACAATGGCTATTATATCACAATGTGTTTCTACTATAATAGGTTTGTGCTGTCACAATTGGTTTGAAATGTCACAATGACATGCCGATTCTCAAATGTCTTTAATTCAAAATGAAGATATGAGTTCACAAAAGGACTGTGTTGTCTCCAAAGTCATGTGTTGAGGCAAATATGATGAAGTCCTAACACATTTGTGAGTTCACAATGTGACACCATGGTCTTGATGTCTATCAATGTGATGTCACAATGTTCATATTGTCAGAATCAATTTCTGATATCAGATGTCATGCCTGAATTATGAATTTGAAAACAGAATATAAGCTTACTAAAGGCCTAAAACATCCTAATGGCAGCATATCACACGTTATGACTAACAGTTCATGGTCTTTGGAGCTTCAGATACTTTCTTTGAAATTGTATCCTCATTTTGAACTAGTAGAAATTGAAATTGGACATGTCATTGTAATACTACAAACTCATAGTGACATCACAAACTCATTGTGACCTCATCATCACTGTGACATCAAAAACCCATTGTGATATCACATTACTGTTGTGCCTTCACAATCACATTGTGACATCACAAAGCAATTGTGAACTCTTAGCACCTTTAAAATACACATGACCTCTGTGTCATCACAGACCCTTTGTGTACCCATATCCTCATAGTGAACTAATGAAAATTGTGATCACACATAGCATTGTAGCATCACAAATACTTTGTACAATAATTATGACTGTGAAATCACATTGTCATCATGACACCATCATCTCATTGTGACAACACAAAACCGCAATGACACAATACCATTTTTTCTCTTTTTTTCTTCTGTACGTTTTTTTATTGTAAGTGTACTGTACAGAGGGATTACAGTTACATGAGTAAGGTAATGAGTACATATCCTATCGAACATTGCTGCCTTGACATCACCTTGTCACTTTAATGTCATAGACCCATTGTGAATGCCTATACTTTGATTTCATTCTATTTCAAATGTGCCATGTGGGTTGATATCAGGAAATCATTATGAACTCATAACCTTTGTGACATCAAAATGTCTTTGTCACAGCACTTTGCATTTGTTATATCATTAATCCACTGTGACATCAAATACCTCTCCTGTCCTCATAACTTTTGTGAAATGCCATTGTGATATCTTAGGCCCTTTGTAAGTTGAAAATCTGTGTTCGACTTCATATTTCAAATATGACATGAGATATCTAAAATCCAATGTAACATCATGATATCACACCCCTGGACATCATAACCATTGTGTCACTTTGTGACATCTCAGACCTGTTAGTTCTTCACTTTCTTGACTGCATTTATTTTGGTGACATCAGAATCCCTCCCCAAACTCATATACTCATGGTGAGTTAATGAAAATTAAGATCCCACATGCCATTGTGACATCAACCCCTTGGGACATCTCAAATCTATTGTGACCTCCTCATCAGTATGGCATCACCAATTGTGACATCAAAACATTATTATAACATGATGTTGAGACATCACATTGTCATTGTGAAATCACTGTTCCATTGGGTTTTCACATAGTATGAGCACATACTATGAAGCTCCTTCTATCACCCGGTATCCTCATATTGAATTATGAGTAATTGAAATTGGATGTATCATTCTGATATTACAAACTGTGACATTACTAAACCATTTTGACCTCATCACCATTGTGACATCAAAAACCCAATGGGACATCTCATTTTCATTGTGACATTATGGATCACATTTTTCCCTTTGAAACCTGTTATGACCTCTTACCACCTTTGAAAACACACATGGCCTCTGTGACATCACAGAACATTTTTGTATCCATATCCTCATGGGGAACTGACAACTGACATCAGACATACCATTTAAACATTAAAAAATCCTTTCTGACATTATCATAATTGTGACATCATGTTGCCATTATGACACCATCAGCTCATTTTGACATGTAAAACTACAATGACTTCATAGCATTGTAACATCTCATTGTCATTCTGATATCATAGACATGTTGTGTTTGCCTATTATGTTATTTGATTCTATTTCTAATGTGGCATGTCGGTTGATATCAGAAACCCATTGTGAGTTCATGACCATTGTGATATCATGGTGCCTTAGTAGCATCATATTGCTATTGTGATGTCACATTGCCAAATTGATGTCACAAAGGGATTCTGATGTGACAATGGTTATGACATCACAATGAGTTTCTGATATCAACCCACATGCCACATTTCAAATACAATGAAATCACAGATTTGGCATTCATAATGTGAATATGATGTCACAATTACATAATGGCAAATGCTATAATGTCATTCTCATTTTGTGTTGTCACCATAAGCTAAAGATGTGATAACAAAAATATGGTGTAACAATGGTTATGACATCACACAGGGTTTATAATGTTACAATGGATATGAGGTCACAATGTGTTTCTGATATCAACTATTATGACACATTTGAAATAGAATGAAATCACAGGATATATATTCACAATATGTCTATGACAGCAAAATGGCAATGTGATGTCTTAAAGTTATGATATCACTGTAGATCGGTGATGTCACAATGAGCTGATGATATCATAATGACAGTTTGATGATGTCACAAAGGATTTGTGATGTCACAATGGCATGTCAGATCTTAACTGCCATTAGTTTATAATGAGGATATGAGAATGAAGTCACGAAGACATACACAAATGAACTGTGATGACACAAAGGCCATGTTATTTTTGTCAAAAGTGCTAAGGTTCCTAACAGGTTTCATTTGTCAAAGTGTTAATGATATAAAAATGTGTAAGTGATGTCAAACGAGTTTGTAATATCACACCTTATTTCAAATTTCAATTGCTACAAGTTCACAATGATACAAATTCAGAAAAGGAGCTTGATGTTCCAAAGGCCATGCATTTTCTAAGATGTGATGAGGTCGTAATAGGTTTGTGAAAGCATGATGGTACAGTAATATCACAATTGTAATATGATGTCAAATTATAATGTCATGACTGTTGTTATAATCACAATTAGTTGGTGATGCCATAATAGTGATGAGTTCAAAATAGTTTTGTGATGTTGCAATAGATTGGTGATGTGACAATGGCATTCGACTCCTCAATTGTCAATAGCTCACAGTGAGTATATGAGTTTAGAATGGGATTGTGAAGATTCCAAAGGCATTTGTTGGCATAAATGTGATGAAGTCGAATAGATATGTGATGTGACAATGTGACACAATGGTCATTACATCTAGCAGTGTGATGTCACAATACTTAAGATGTCACAGTACATTATTAATATTTTATGTCATACCTGAAATAATATGAGGTCAAAAATAGAATGAGCTCTCAATGGTCCTAACATAACACAGTGGCAACATGTCAAAACTTATGAAGACAGGACATGTTTGAGGTGTCACAGTTGTTTAGAGATATCACAATGGCAACATTTTGTCTCAAAGGGATTGTGATGTCACAATGGTTATGAAGTCAAAATGTGTTTGTGATATGAACCCACATGCCACATTTGAAATATAATGAAATAACATAATAGGCATTCATAATGTAAATATGATGTCACAATGAAAATGTGATGTCATAATGGCATGATATCATTATAGATTTGGGATATCATAATGACCTGATGTTGTCATAATGACAATGTGATGTCACAGTATGATTATATTGTAAATGTTTGTGATATCACAATGGCATATCTGATCTCAATTGACATTTCACAATGAAGATATGGATACAAAAAGGGACTGTGGTGTCACAAAGGCCATGTGTTTTTTCAAAGGTGCTAAAGAAGTCATAATTGGTTTGGGAGGTCTCAGGGTGATAGTAATGTCACAACAGCAATGTGATATAACAATGGCTTTGTGATGTCACATTGGTGAGGAGGTCACAATGGACAGGACAGCTTTGTGATGTCACAACAGGTTATTGATATCACAATGGCACTATGATATCACAAAAGGATTTTCAAGTCACAATGGCTTTGAGGTCACAATGGATTTCTGATATCCACCAATATTGCTTGCTTGAACTAGAATGAAATCACAAAATAGGCATTCACAATATGTCTATAATTTCACTATGATGTATGCTGTCATAATTTTATGATATTTAAGCTTGGTGATGTCAAAATGGCATGTCTAATTTTATTGGTCATTAGATTACCATGAGGATCCCAAAGGGTGTTATGTGCTGAGTCCTTCAAAAGGCGCATTGTGCTGAGTCCATTACACAGATTTCTTTGTGATATATTTTTAAAGTATGCTGTGTGCTGTCATCCAAAAGGGTGCTATGTTCTGAGTCCTTGTGAGGTAGGTATCCCTGAAAATCACACACACACACACACACACACACACACACACACACACACACACACACACACACACACACACACACTAACAGAGGGTAACTGTGCACCTGCTTAGTGTGTGAGGTGGATAGAGAAGAGTCTCTCCCAGCCTTTGGGCAGAGGGAGGGGTTCGATGCCATGGGCAGCTGCTGGGTTTGGGAGGAAGTCCTGAGCTGAGGTGAGGCTGCTTCTTCCATGGCCTGTTAGCCTTAGGGCAGTCAGGGCACC
Organism: Dipodomys merriami; assembly: GCF_024711535.1. Classification (NCBI taxonomy): domain Eukaryota; kingdom Metazoa; phylum Chordata; class Mammalia; order Rodentia; family Heteromyidae; genus Dipodomys; species Dipodomys merriami. The sequence goes on from NW_027206486.1 coordinate 220,685, forward strand.
AAAAGGTCAGGGATGGGGGGTGTGGTCGAGTGGGGAGGGGGCATGACTGAGGAGAGGAAAGGATGTGGCCGAGGGGACACATATCTGCTGCAGCCAGGGGCACATGGGGGCTGGCTCACTTGTGCAGCGTGGGTGTGGCAGCCCAGGAGAAAAGTGGGGGTCAGAGAGAGACAGCAGAGAGAAGAGCAGGAACAAGCACCAGGGAAGGCGGCATCAATGGCTGGCTTCTGCTGCTGTAGGATCACAGGTCTGTGCCAGGAGCACAGAGCACACAAAGCCAGCACAGCAATCACATCCCTCCCCAGGCCCTGGGAGGCTCAGAGGCCAAGGAGGCACTGAGTCTGAGATTCCAGTGCCATGAGCATAGCTGGGCCTAAGGTGGGCTCAGCCCTGCCACCTGCCAGCCCCTGTCCTGGACCCCTTTCCTGCTGTCCCCGTGGCATCACGTTTCAAACATGGGCTGCTGGCTCGGACCGGCAGGGCCTCTGAGTCATCCAGTGATGTGCCCCAGGCCAGCTTGTGGCCCTGACAATGTCCTGGACCCCATCCTCTGCTCTGGGCCTGAGCATCTGCCATGATGCTGCCATTGCTTCCTGCTACACCCAGAATGGCAGGCTATAGCATCTGCCAGCAGCACACATGAGTGGCTGTCCCATAGGCCCGCACCTTGTGACCTCTCCCTTCCCCACCCCACCCAGACCCGCGACTCCCACTTCCCTTCTCACATCCCAACCTTGCCTCACCTGTGCCAGGGGCCAGCCCTGGTTATGCCACAAATACTCCCCAGGAGTGGGGGGGGGGAGTGGGTGTCATCCCAAGGATCCCACCCCCATCCCTAGTGTCAGTGTCCCAGGAAATGGGGAGATGGAGGGTTGGGTGAGAAGGGGGCATCACCAAACCCCTGGCCTGGAGCAGTGGGAACCACATAGCCCCACATCTTCACACTTCCTCTCCTAGGTTGGAATTTTGTGGCTTTATAAAGAGGTGGGGAGCAGCAACTCCACACCTGCCTTCTCAGGTCTTTTCCTTTTTTCTGGGGGTGGGGGGTATTGGATGCCAAAGATAGGGGCCATTTGCTGTGTGAGTTCTTGTCCTCTGTTCTCAGTCACCCTCTCACCTGAGGAGGGTATCAGAAAATCCCACTAGGTAGGTTACAGCGCTGGGGGTCAGATGAAAGGTGAATATCTGGGAGGAACACACTCTCTCTGACACATATACACCTGGCCTCTACCCCCCACCCCAGCTGTCAATAGTACTCACAGTTTGGTCACATTTCCCAGCTCTTCCAGCATCTGCTGGTGCTCCTGGTCCATCTGTTCTCCTTGTCCCTCCAAGAATCCACCCAGTCTCCCAGAAGCATCTAGGCTGGAAGTAGGGAGTGTGTCCATGTGTGTAGCCTTTAAAACCCCATCCATTTCCTCAACACCATGCCCACCCCAGGTTAGACATTCCCTTGGGGACCCCATGACCCCCTGCTTGTTTTCAGTCCTTGCTCTGAGGAGCCAGCTGTCTGGGGATTCCTTCACCCAGTGTCCTGGCTTAGGGTTTTGGTGAATGGGGATATAAGGCTAGTTGTTCCCAAGGGGAAGAGTTTGGCGCTGGAGAAGGCGAGAGGCAGGGTGGTGCTGTGTCATTACAGTGGTGCTCCCCTTGGGTGGGAACCCTTGGTTCTGAAAAGGGAATGGGGAATGGGAACATGCATGATCTAGCTGTACATTGCCCCAGATGAGTAACCAACAAACTTAAGAGAGGCACTACTCTGAGTCTGAGTGTGTGTCTGTGTGTGTGTGTGTGTGTGTGTGTGTGTGTGTGTGTGTGTGTGCATGAGAGAGAGAGAGAGAGAGAGAGAGAGAGAACGAGAGAGAGAGAGAGAGAGAGAGAGAGAGAGAGAGAGAGAGAGAGAGAGAGAGAGAGAGAGAGAGAGAGAGAGAGAGAGAGAGAGAGAGATCATCTTTCTCCTTGTACAGCCTGACTGTGCTCAGGTGAGTGATCATTTGGCAAATTGTAGGTGCTGCATGGAAGACACTTCTGTCACTGTTCTGGATTGTGTGTGTGTGTGTGTGTGTGTGTGTGTGTGTGTGTGTGTGTGTGTGTGTGTGTGTGTGTGTGTGTGTGTCACCATGTCTAAAAACAGCAAAAGCATTTTATTTCTCTGTGTGTATGTACTTGTTGTTGTTCTTTTTTCATCAGTACCAAGTAGGAACCCAGCCACAATTTTTGTTTTCTCCTTCACAGTTTCATGGGTCCGTTATGGAAGATTTCAGTAGACATTCCTTTCCTCCCCTTTCCACCTCACTTTTCCCCTTTTCCTGTAGCCCACAATAGCTGCTGGGCCTGCGTGGCCCTCCCCTAGGAGACCTGTGTGAACTCGAGTGGACACCTGTCCTTCTATCCCAGGCCAGAAGCTTGGTGAGGCAAGTGTGTCCACAGCCACATTCTTCCAGACAGACACTTTGCTCTCAGTGTATAGTTGGAGCTAATTTAAGGGTTGGGAATGTGTCTGCCAAACATAATTAGGAAAGGAGATGGGGGAAAGGGTAGGGCAGGGGCTGTGAAGCTATGAGGTTTTGGGGGCTGGAGTACAGTGTGACATGGCAGATGTTTCACCATGACCGAGGATGAGAGGGGAACCTTACCTAGGGCGATTATGGTCTCTGTGGGCATCCAAGCCCAGGGCTCCGGGGCCCCACTGGTGGTATGGATTCTCTCCCGGGGCAGTGCACCAGTGGTCAATCCTCCCTGGATTCCTGCAGACTCCAATCTGTGTCCTGTCTGGGACGTTTCATGCTGGTGGTAGGTTATTCCATTCCCCCTGCTGGAGCCCGCTTGGTATCAGGATATGGCAGTTAGATAGGGATTGATGAATGCCAGTTTCTGTAACCTGCTGTAGGCTGTCTGGAAGCAAAAGGGGACCACTGATTTTGGAACCCTTTAAGTTTGATTGGGACAATTTAAATGCTACATTTTCCAGGTTTTTTTTATTTAAGCTGGCAATTTCCACGAATGCCTTGGATGAATGCCAAAAATGTCATTCAAAGTGTCACAGGCAGAGGTCCCAAGCCAGATTATTTTCTTGCTTTGAACCTTGTGCCTTGATTAAGCTTTTCTCTGGCAGCTGCTGAATCTCCTCCAGTTCTCTCTAGGGTGACCACCTAAGTCGGGGACGTCCTGGGGAGCAGAGATTGTGACCTTGCCATCCCCAGCCTGCCAGCTGTGAGTAGAGACGATTCCCAGCAACTGCACTGGATTATCGGAGATTCAGAGACCCCAGGCTGCCTCAAAGATCCTTTGTCTGCAACATGAATCTTGGGGGCGGGATGTGGTAGACCATCCTGGCTGGTCCCAGGGGGAGGAGAGGAGGCCTCTTGAGCCAGTCATTCAGCTCATGGCAAACTTGTTCATACCTGAGTGGGGAATTGAGTGCCACAGAGCTGGTCAGCCGCTGGACAGAGATCTTTGAGAAGATAGGCATCCTAGAGGCCCTGGAATACAGTGAGTACATCATAGCTCACATCCTATGAGTCAAAACAGTTAAGTGTGGTGCCACCAGGAGGGCATGAAGAGGGAGGAGAGAGAACTGTGAGAGAGCTACATCAGGCTTCATCAGAGGAATAATTACAGGGGATAGTTACCTGAATCAGATGGGACTTTTCTGTAGTATTGTCATAGACAGATGCTCATTTATTTATCCAACAAACATATACAGTGTGCACCATGCTCTGGGAGGTCTTAGACAATGAAAGGTTCCAGGCTGTTTCCACAGAACATCAAGAAACCTTGGTTTGAGCTGGATGCTGGTGCTTCAGGCCTGTCATCCTACTTACTTAGGAAGCTGAGATCCAAGGATGGAGACTTTTGGCCCAAGCAGGAAAGCCTGTAAGACTCTTGTCTTCAATTAACTACCAAAAACAAAACAACAGAAGTGGATGTATGCCTCAAGCCATAGACTGCTAGCCTTGAGTAAAAAGGCTCAGGGATAGCACCTAGGCTCCGAGTTCAAGGCACATGACTGACACAAAGAAATGAAAGACAGAGAGAGAAACAGAGAGAGAGACATAGACAGAGACAGAGAGAGAGAGAGGAGGGAAGGACAGAGGGAGAAAAAGAGGAAAGGAAGGAAGAAGGGATAACATGCAAGACTTGGTTTGGTGTCCCTGGATCAAGGGAGCCAACCATTCACAAGCTCTGTAGGGACAGTTTCAGAGATCAAAGCCAGTATGTTGGATCAAGCGACTGACCCCTCAGCAAGTTCATGACATCCAGGAGCTGTGTGCTCAACCGAGTGCAGAGCAGCCTCAGTAGACCCTAGGGATCAGGGTGGGTTACCAGATTTAAATCATCCCTGGCCCCAACAAGTTTATTTTCTGGTCAGATAAGAAGAAAGTGTCCAAGGGCTAGGGAGGTATTGGGGTGAGGGAGTGTAAAGGGCGGGGGCAAGTGATAATTAGGAAGATGAAGAGGGAGGATGATCCCAGGTCAGGTGTGTCAGGATATTTTAGCTATGATCTCACCTGACAAACCAGACTACCAGTGATCGAGCCTTTGATCCAGCCACAATGCTGTTAAAATTCCTGGCACCTTGGTTTCACCGTTGACGACCTGGCTGTCGTTCACTGCAGGATGCCTGTGCAGTACAACCTTGGGGGCTGGGGCTTTCGAGTGCTCAATCGGGCTTCATCTGAAGATGACACCCCTGGTGTTCATTCCTCCATGAGAGTCAGAGGTAAGCATGCCACTGGCACAGGACAGCCTGGGAATGAGGGCGGGAGTTGGGACCCATGTTGCTCTGAGACTTCATATAGAAGGTGCTAGGGCCCTGTGACTGCCATTCTCAGTGGCAGAAGGGGGTCTCTTTGGTGGCTCAGTCTTTAATCTAGATGGCAGATTTGGGATTCAGAGAGGGCAGGCTGAAGGTGGGGCAGGGCTGGGTAGAGACTGGTGGGAAAACCAGAGGCACTAGGATCTGAGCAGGGTTGCTTTTTTGATAATACTCAAACAGAGGAACATTCCTGGGATAGAACAGCCCTTTTCACCTTCCCAAGAGAGAGGGAGCTAGAGCTCCCCAGTCTCAGTCCCTTGACCAAGAAACCCTTTGGTTCCCATATCATGTGTTTGGATTACTAGATCTCATTTTACTGTCCAGTGTTGAGGCAGGACTCTGAGAGATCCTGAGTCTTTGATAATGTCCGGGGATCCTCAGTATGAGATCATACTTGAACGTCCTAATTTGTTGCATGGTCAGTCCCATCTAAGACTGCCATGGTGTAGGACAAATTATCTAGAGAATCATAGCAGGGTGGGATCTTTTCTGAGAGTCTTGATTATTACGTGTGAGCTTTGAGCACCCGTGTGCCCACCTGCTTCCCTTTCTTGAGTGGATCTTTGCTAGGAAATGCTTAAAATTAGGGGTTGTCTTGTCTTTTATGCTCCAAGATAGGACTCTAACATTTGAACCAGAGCTTTACTTCTAGCTTTTTTGGGTTTAATTGGAGATAAAGAGTTCTCATGGACTTGGTGCCAAGGGTGGCATCCAACTGCAGTCCTCAGATCTTAGTCTCCTAAGGAGATAAGATGACAATCATGGAAAAGTATCTTTAGCCAGGTGCCAGTAGCTTATGACTGTCATCCTCGGTACTCAGGAGGTGAGATCTGAAGATCACAGTTCAAAGCCAGCCTGGGTAGGAAAGACCCTGAGACTCTTCTTCTTCTTCTTTTTTTTTTTTTTTTTTGTCATTCGTGGGGCTTGAACTCTGGGCCTGGGCACTGTTCCTCAGCTCTTCAGCTCAAGGCGAGCGCTCTACCACTTGAGCTACAGCGCCACTTCCGGTTTTCTGGTGGTTTATTGGAGATAGGAGTCTCACGGTCTCTCCTGCCCGGGCTGTCTTTGAACCGTGATCCTCAGATCTCAGCCTCCTGAGTAGCTAGGATTACAGGCATGAGCCACCAGTGCCCGGCCCTGAGACTCTTATATCCAACAAACCACCACAAAACCAGAAGGGGTGCTGTGGCTCAAGCCTTGAGCTGAAGAGCTCAGGGAAAGCACCCAGGCCCAGAGTTCAAACCCTACAACCAAAAAAAAGAAAGAAAGTAAACCATCTTTGCCTGCAAAAATGTGGAGGTGTGTGTGGGGGTGCTGTGGTTGAGAGACCAGGTGTTGGCCTCACTGTACAGACATTTCTAAGAACTCCCCAAGTTTTCCCCAGTTTGAAGCCACAGTAGGATGGGCAGTCCCTTACCAAGTACTCAAGAGGATGAGGCCTTTGGCAGGCAGTGAGTGGGTGAATGGGTGCAGAGGTCGGATTGTTGTGCCTGTATTTTCTCCATTGAAGGATGGATTTGGATGCTGAGTGTCAAAGTTTGAAGTCAAGGGCTGCAAGAAGTTCGTGGCCTGACAAATTGGGTTTCCTCTGGGTATATGAATGTAGCTAAAGCAGGGTGCTGCTGGTGGCTCACAACTGGCATCCTAGCTACTCATAAAGCTGAGATGTAAAGACCAAAGTTCAAGGCCAGCTTGGTGATACTTCATATCCAATGAACCACCAGAAAACAGGAACTGGCGCTGTGGCTCAAGTGGTAGAGTGATCATCTTCAGCTGAAGAGCTGAAAGTCAGTGCCCTGACCCAGAGTTCAAACCCCATGACCAGCAATAAACAAAGAGGTGGCTGAGTTTTCAACATAGCAGTGTGTATGGTAGGAAATTCCATGCTAGGTTATGAGACATTCCAGATATGTTAGAGGCTCAATCTTGTGTCGACAGTTGGAATGAGTACGATAGTGCCATCTTCTCACAGGTCAGATATGATCCAAATGGAGGGAGTTCGAGGTTCTGTTCACAGGAACCGCTGAGGCCTAGGAATGTCCATGTGTGTGCGTGTGTGTGTGTGTGTGTGTGTGTGTCTGTGTCTGTGTGTGTGTGTCTGTGTGTGTGTGTGTGTGTCTGTTTATGTGTCTGTGTGTCTGTGTGTGTGAAATTTTCCCTCATCTTTCTCTGTCCCCTTCTTAGGTGCCTATCCTCCTCTTTCTGACTTCAGATTGTGCCCTTCCTCCACACCGACCTTGCCTTTAGCTCCCTATCAGGGTCTACAATGAGTCGTAAATTGCCAGTGGCCTGTGTTCCATATTTTCTCTGGGGCACAAGTCTGGCTGTCCAAATATTTGGCCGCCTCCAGCAGATTCTGGTACAGCAGTGCCAGCTGGCATAGGGTCTCCCATGCCTCAGAAGGAGGGCCTCAGTCATATGATGTCCTGTCCTTTTCCTCAGCTGGGCCTATGACATCCCTCTCAACAGGCTGGCAGTGGACTGGGGAATGGGGGGTGCTGGTGGCTCTGGCTAACTCAAGCTTGACATCTGACTGAAGGCCACCCGAGCAAGGAGGATCCAGGGCTACATGGGAGGTGAGACTAAGGTGGCTTGGAAATATTGGTCAGTTTCTAGGAAATGTAAATGTACTTTATCATAGGAAAGTCTATCTTCTGGCCCTACCTGGGCCTTCTAGACAATTCCGGATGCCCAGAATACAGAGGCACAGACTTTAGATTCCAGGGCCAGGGAACTGGGGGATGAGAGACTGGTATGACCAAAAACTCAATGTTCTGGGATATTAGTCTTGACCTGGCTATGCCCCTCCCTCCTTGTGTACGTTCACTTCTTAACCCAGTGTTGGCCACACACTGGCCACATGTGTCAGTACTGTGGAAGTGACGGAAGTGGAAGTGAGATCTAGGATGACCAAAATCTGGATTTATGGCCTGCGGGGCTGGCAAAGGGTGTATTAAAAAATCTTTGAGCTGTAACTCAGGACCTAGGCACTGTCCCTGAACTTCCTTTGCTCAAAGCTAACATTCTACCACTTGAAACACAGCTGAACTTTCATCTTTTTAGTTGTTTAGTGGACATAAGGGTCTCATGGACTTTCCTGCCTGGGCTGGCATCAAGCTGCCATCCTAAGAGCTCAGCCTCTTGAGTAGCTAGGATTGCTGGCACCTGCTAATGATGTTAGTGTGTGTGTGTGTGTGTGTGTGTGTTTACCAGGACAAGAACTCAGAGCCTAGATGTTATCCTTTAGCTTGTTTACACTAGGTTTGTGCTGTACCACTTGAACTACAGTAGCTCAACTTCCCAGCTTTTTGGTGAGTCATTGGAGATAAGATTCTGCCCAGCCTAGCTTTGAATCTTGATTGATCCTCAGGTCTCAGCCTTGAGTAGCTAGGATGACAGGCTTGAGCCACTTTCACCCAGCTGATAATGGCCTTTCTCCACAGTGGACTTAGAGCTTCTGAAATCTTCTTTATTTTTTCTGTGCCTGTACTGGGGCTTGAACTCAGGGTCTGGGCTCTGGTCTCTTAAAATTTTCCCTCAAGGCTGGTACTCTACCACTTGAGCCACAGCTCCATTTCTGGCTTTTGGTGGTTCATTGGCAAGAAGAGTCTCACTAACTTTCTTCCCCTGAGCTGGCTTTGAACCATGAGCTCTGATTTCAGTCTCTTGAGTAGCTAGGATTTACAGAGGATGAGCCACTGGTGTCATTGGGTAGAAGCTTTTCTTAAGCAAGTGTTCTTCCCTGCGTTTGCCCTGACTCCTCCATGCAAAGGAGGCCTTAGGGTCAGGAGCTGTGAAAAATAGGCGTTCAGCCACAGGAAATGGCTGGGGTCCATTGCGAAAAGTCAAGCTAATCTTCCCCTGGGCCCCATTCTGGACCCTACCCTCTGCCCTACCTGTGACTCAAGTACAAATCTTGACCCAGCCTTGAGTGTTCAGCCAGACTTTTCTGAAGACACAGAACCTTCATTCCCCCCCATACCACCTGCTCTACACCACACCTCAGGACCTTTGCCCATGCTGTGTACCTTCTGCCTGAGGCACTTTGTCCTGTTCCACATCTTAGAATTCCAGTGGAATTTTGGCACTAGTTATATCACCTCCTGGAGCAAGTCCTTCCTTCCATTCTCCCTCTTTCTAAAATAATATTGAGTTCCTAGAGATGGAACTTGGTAGGCTGACTGGCAAATGCTCTATATTGGTGTGTGTGTGTGTGTGTGTTTGTGTGTGTGTGTGTGTGTGTGTGTGTGTGTGTGTGTGTGTGTGTGTGTGTTTGTGTGCCAGTCCTTGGGTTGAAATTCTTGGCCTGGATGTTATTCCTGAGTTTTTATGTTCAAGGCTAGAACTCTACTACTTGGAACACAGCTCTACTTCTGGCTTTTTGGGTGTTTCATTGGAGAAAAGATTCTCATATAGACTTTCCTGCATGCACTGTCTTGCAATTATGATCCTCAGATTTCAGCCTCCAGAGTAGCAAAGAGTATAGGGGTGAGCCACCAGCACCTGCCATCTCCCTCTTCCCTATAACCTCGGCCCTCCTCTGAGTCCCAGAAGAGTATGTCTCACCAAGCTCACATATTTTGCTAATCATGGACTTGAACTAAGGGTCTGGGCATGTTCCTGAGTTGCTTTTCCTCAAGGGTACATTCTATCACTTAAGCCACAGTGCCACTTTTGGTTTTTTCTGTTTATGTAGTACTGAGGAATCGAACCTCCGGCTTCATGCTCTCTAGGTAAGCACTCTATCACAAAGCCACATTCGCAGCCCAAGGCTCACTTCTAACAGGATCTAGGAGGGTGGGATTTCAGCACAGAAATCGATGGCCATTTTATATCTTTGCCAGGATTTGGGACCAGCCTGAGACTCGGCAATGAGGAATGATGAATGTGTGATAGCCACCAGGCCCCAGAGATCTAAGCTCACATCCTACAGAGGGATAGGAAATATGGAGCCAGAACCTTCCACAACTCCTACAGCCTAGGAACTGTGGCCTCCCTGGAGGTAGTGGCTGGCTGTTAGATGTCCCAATAAGATACCTCAGCCAGAATGTAATGCACCTATTGCATACACCAGCCCAGGCAAGCCTTCGGGGTTTCACTTATTAAATGGCAGAGAAGGATGCTTTGTTCACGCTACTGACTCATACTTAGTACTCTCTGAGTGCTTTTCCCAGCTTGCCCAGGTTGGGGGTCTGGGTAAGGGCAACCTGCTGAAAGCCCATTGTTCATACATCATCCAAAACTATACATAGAGACATGGAGTTACTGAATTCTTTTATTTCATTGGCAGGTCCGAGGTTGAAATATGAGACTAGGCCCTATTCCTGATCTCCTTTTGCTCAAGGGTAGACCTCTGCCCTTGAGGCACAGGCCCAACCCATGGGCATATTTTCCTGTGATCTCTTAGAAATAAGAGTGTCTAGGACTTTCCTGCCCTGGCTGAATTCAAATTGGCATTCTCTACACCTCAGCCTCCTGAGGAGCTAGCATTAAATACAGGAGCCACTGACACCTGGCTCTCTTTTCTTCTTGTTGTTCTTTTTTAAAATCATGACAATCTGAAATCTTCACAGTGTTATTCCAATTGTTTACATTTGAAATAAATCATCTAGGCCTGGAGTTAGAATGCCAGGACTGCCACTCACAAATGGAGGGAGATCCTGACAAACTCATTCCTATTTATGTGAATGCTAATGGAATGTTATCAAAGTAATCAAAGTAATAATTAAATTTGCAGTTAATTCATGATTCTATTTTAGAATGCCACAGAAAAATTATTGAACTTAAATCTTCCATTCTAGCACCATGGTATGATTCCTCAAATGGAAGGATATTGACTAATTTTTAATTAATGCTTTTATAAGTATTCAGCCATTATATTTCATTAAATGGAGACATAACTTAAACTAATAATTGGTAACTATATATATATATATATATAATTTAATGATATACTCACATTCTCTCTCTAAGTGTGTGTGTATATGTATATATACACAGCTATCAGTATATATATTGGGCACTATTGTGGCTTGATCACAGGTCCTCAGCATTTCCTGGCAGCTCAGTTTGCCAGAGGATGGTGAGCTAGGACTGTGACCTCATTTATGGATTGGGCATTCTAGGCCATAAGTTGAAATCCCAGCATGGCCAAAAATTTATTCATGGAATAAGAAGCCACTTTTGACACATTTTTTTTCCTGAAAAATATCCTGGGTCTCAGTATGATATATAATCTATATGCAAATATATCCTGTGTGATAGGATGTAATAAATGAAATGTTATGTGTGTAATAATACTACATAAATAAGTGTAATAAACGTCATACTCACTAAACCCATGCATGTAAATAAATCTCATATATGAATATTATTTTTTTTCAGTTCTGGGGCTTCTATTCAGGCCCTGGGAACTGGTCTAAAATTTCTTGTCTTCAAGGATGGTGAGCTTCCCCTTCAACCACAGTGCCACAGAGTTACCCAGACCCTGAGTTCAAATCCCAGGCCTGCCAGAAAATGGTGCAAATTCCAAGCCAGGGCAATTTTCCTTTGGCCATGCACATGGCTTGAACTCAGGTTTTGGCATCTCTGCCACACTTGACCCTTGGATCCTAGGACCCAAGTTCAAATCTCTGGGTTGGCAAAAAATAGAAAGAAGAAGGATAAAACAGAGAAGATCTATAACGTGGTTTTACATTTTTTCCCCTTTGCATTCTGACAATCCTGGACCTAAACCCAGAAAGTGTACATGACTTTGCATGCTGATGTTTGCCTGGCTATTAGGGAAGCCATAACCAAAACTTCAACTTAGGCCTGGAGGTCGAATCCTGAGACTGCCACTAATGATTGTTGGGAGATTCTAAGAAATGCATGCCAATATACATCCATTCAAATGGAATGTTATAAAAGTAACAATTAAATTAGTAGTTAGTGTATGAGTATACTATAAAATTATACACAATAATTATACTACTTTGACTAATTTTCAATTAATACCTTGTTATATATTCAACCATGGTTCTTAAAACTTGAAGGAATAATTTATTTGTTAATAATTACTAGTAATATATGTAATTTCATAATATACAGACAACTTCCTCTTGTTTTATACATATGTATATATATATATATATATATATATATATATATACATATATATATCAATCTACATATTTATCTGTTTATACACTTGTCATTCCTGGGGCTCAGTTGTATAGTGATGGCTTGTACATACAAAGCCCTGGATTCGATTCTTCACTACCACATGCACATAAAAATCTGGAAGTTGTGCTGTCACTCAAGCAGTCGAGCACTAGCTTTGAGCATAAAAACATAAGGATTGTGTCTAGACTCTTACTCAAGACCCAGGACTGGCACCAAAGATTGAATGTTGTGACTGCAACTCTATAAGTATAGGACTTCAAATACCTCATCACAGAGCAAGCCATGAGTCTGGTGCTGACAGCTGCCATCTAACCTGACTTAGCCAGAGGTATGCCACTGCAACCCAGCTCCACAGAACCACATGCTGCTGGCTCGCTCACCCTTGTCATCCAAGATATTCGGGGGCTGAGATCTGACATTGATGGGTTTAAAACGCAGCCCTGGCAGGATGTCTGTGAAGCTTCTTTGTCCAAGGATAGTGGCTTACCACTTGAGCCATTGTTCCACTTCTGGTTTTTTGGAGATAATTGCATGTATTTTCATGATTGGACTGGCTTTGAATAGTGGTCTTCATATCTCAGCCTCCAGAGTAGCTAGCTAATCTTACTCAGCCCCCAAGTAGCTAGTTAAAATTCGGCCTGTCCTCTATACTTCACTGCTTTTTTATTCTTGTCCTGAGGTGTTCATATGCCTAAGTCATATATATGTCTGAACTCTTAACTACTGAGGAGGCTTGAGAACAGAACCCAGGCCAAAAGTTTAGTGGACTTCTTTCTCAATCTATAGTTGGGTGCATTGGATCATTTCTACCATCCTGCACTATCTACAGGTTAAGATTGGAAGGGCTGCCGAATCCAGGCCAGCCAGGTTAGGAAGCAAGACAATTTGGTGTGCAACTCTTATGCCCTTGATAATGAGAAGGTTAAAAAGTCAGATCAGATGCATGTTCTTTTGAAAGGGAACCCCTATCCTAAAATTAACCACTGATATGACACCACTCTACAAAAACAATACCCAAGTTGAACACAATTTCCCACAACCAAAATAAGCATATACTTTAACATGCAAAAACTTAGTACAATCTGCTCTTTGCTCTAATATCAGCTTCATCTAATTATCATATCATGTGACAGAATAGTTTCTTCATTAAACTGATTATATATTTTAAGAAACCTAGAAAATTCTTTCTCACATATTAAATCAAACGAATGGCAAATTGCCTCATTTCTTACCTATTTGACTACCACTATAAATTCATCTTATGACTATTATTAATAGTAATATATTCAGATTTATTAATTTACTTTGTAACAGTTTTTAAACTTTTGGCTTCTCTGCTGAAGTTGAAGTATTTAAATAGTATCATCAAATTTTATTACTTGGGTACTTAGGGCAGTTTTTTAAAAAGTTTTAAACCAATGGTTTCTAGTAATTCTGTTTTTTTTTGGGGGGGGGGAGGGTGTCGGATCATGGGACCTGAATTCTGGGCCTGGGTGCTGTTCCTCAAGGCTAGTTCAAGGCTAGCACTCGACCACTTGATCCACAGCGCCACTTCCAGTTTTTTTTTCTGTTTATGTGATGCTGAGGAATTGAACCCAGGGACTCAAACATGCAAAGCAAGAGTTCTACCACTGAGCCACCTTCCTAGCTCTCTATGAATTCTTAATTGGTATATTATTTAGTTTATTTTTAATTTCAATTTAATTTTATTGTAAAGGTAATTTACAGAGGGGATACAGCTACCTAAATAAAGTAATGAGTACATTTATTATGGAAGGAACATATTTATCGCTTCCATTGATTTTTTTGCACACTCAAAAAATAAAACTACTGATGCTTTTCCTGTCGATATTGACCAATGGGTACTTTTCTTTCTTCATGCATTTTTTATTATAAAATTGATATACAGAGGGCTTACAGTTATTTAAGTCAACTAAAGAGTACACTTCATTTTATTTTCTAAATTTTGAACTTAATTATTTTCTTTTGTTTCTTTAGGGTAATTCTTTTTTCAGAGTTGTAAGATTAGTTAATTTAGTTTTGCATAATTTTAACACATGTAAATTATTCAGAGATATATTTTTTGCTTTCAAAATAGTTAACATGTGAATATTTAAAAATTATTTTCTTAAATTTTATATGGTTGATGAATTTAAATAAATTTAATTTCTTAAAGTTCTAAACATATTTGTTCAGGTAATGAATACTGTATTTTCAAGAAGCACATACTTAATAAAAAAGGCTGCATTACATGGTCACTTTTTGGAAATATTTATACTTGAATTAAAAAAAAAAACTGAGCTGGGCATAGTGATTTGTAGTTTCCATTTTCTAACTATGGTGGGAAGTGTAAATAGGGTTTGCAATTCGGGAGAGACTGGGAAAATATGAGACCTTATCATAAAATTTCCAGAGTGAAATGATTAGAGATATAGCCATGCCTAGCAAGATATAAAGCACCTGGTTATCATATACTAAATCTTGAGTTAAAACACCAGTAACATCAATCTTTTATCAAAATAAAAGTATACATGTTTCAAAATGTTTATTATTTAAAACTTGTTTGCAAATTTCTCATGTCTTTTATTTCTTAATTTTCAATTTACTTAATCTATAAGAATCCAAGTATCTTGTGACTTTTATTTCTACTAAACTTTTAAATAGTATGAGCAATATTATGATTTCATATATTAAAATACTTTTACTGTTTGTGATAATTTCCTCTGTTTAATATGATAATAACAGTATTCCAAATGTGTGTATGTGCTATGTGTGTGTGTGTTTATGTGGGTTTTGTGTGTGTGTGCTTTGTGTGTACTTTGTAATGCTTGGGAGATCACACAATTGTTTCACATATGTTAGGCCAAAGTTTTATCACTGAACTATACTTTCTAGTTATAATACAATTTGTGTTTTAAGTTATGACTTTTTAAAATTTTCATTCCTAGTATGCTTTTCAAAATTATATATGATAAAATGTGATCCATCTTCTATCCACATTAGCAACTGTTAGTTTTATTCTTTCTCTTATTTCTTTGGAAATGAATTATATTCCTATTACAACTTTTTTACATTGTAACAGCTCTATACAATGCTTTGTTTTCTATTTTATTTTTTCCATGTTATCTGACTTTCAGTCCAAACTATCAGGTGGATTAAAAAGAAACTTGATTCAGAACACTTTATTTTTCTCCTTCTCTTCTCTGAAGTCTTTCTGTTTTTTGAAACAATACCAATGACATACAGCTCCTATGTGATCCACCATTCTTCCCCATCTCTCTCTCTTCTGCAGTACAGCTCAAGTCGTTATCATTCAGCTTTATTATGCTATAATGTTATCTAAAGCTTAACTCATTCCTAAATTAATTTTAGTTGCTTTGAGCAATCTCTAAAGACATTTATCTATATATAATATCAGGGGTTTGTGTTTCCACAATGTGCGAAATATGAGTGACTATCAAACATCCAGATATCTCTGGAGAATATTGGTCCACCTGCTCAATAATACCGTATGTAAATTCAAGGAATTCATAACAATCTTGTAAAATGGTGTAGCTTGAACCTTCATACAAGCTTTGAATCGTATTACCATGTTTAGTGAAGATAACCTAGTTCTATTATAAGAACAGACGCATAGAAGAAGGTAACAGATTTTTCAAAAATAAATTCTTAGTTTTATGTTCCACAGATAATGAAAAGGATGCTATGAGACTTTATGAAATAAAAACAGAATCTTAAATGGTTGTATTGGCACTATTGCCTCTCTAGATTTAAAGAATGATCTTAGAATATTACCTCAATCCTTTGTTTGTGTGTATGTATGTCGGTCATGGGGTTTGAACTCTGGGCTTGGGAGTTGTCCATGTGCTCTTCAGCTCAAAGTGAGCACTCTACCGCTTGAGCAACAGCAAAACTGCCAGTTTTCTAGTGGTTTATTGGAGATAAGATTCTCATGGACTTTCCTGCCCAGGATAGCTTTAAACCACCATCCTCAGATCTCAGCCTCCTCAGTAGCTAGGATTACAGGCGTGAGCCACCGGCACCTGGCCTACCTGAAACCTTATAAAGAATGATTATCAAACTAAATGTGAGATGTAAAAACCTGTAAAACATAAATGTAAATATTCATGACATCGGATTAGTAAAGGTTTCTAAAAATTTGACATGGAAAACATTAGTAGCTAAAGAGAAGCAAGAACTGGATTATATCAAGTGATAACCTTTCATAATTCAAAGGACACTATAACAGAAACGAAACCATATCCAACAGATAGAGGGCATATATTTGTTAATGCTACAATGTTAATGCTACAATGATTCTGAAACTTAAGTGTTTTTTGGGAGGGGTCCGGTTGTGGGCCCTGAACTCTGGGCCTGGGCCCTGTCCTTCAGCTCTTCAGCTCAAGGCTAGCGCTCTACCACTTGAGCCACAGATCGCTCTACCACTTGAGCCACAGAGCAACTTCCAGCTTTTTGTTTGCTTATGTGATGCAAAGGAATCGAACCCAGGGCCTCAGGCATGCAAGGCATCGCTCTACCACTGAGCCACCTTCCCAGCCCCTGAAACTTAAGTATTTTTATATCTTCTAATTCTATATAAATTTTTTCCTGAATAGTATATTTCGTTAAATAACATATGCAAATTAATAGTCAATAGGAGGAGCATATGAAATAAGCTCCTTTTTAGTGTCTAAGAAGTAATAAAAACTCACTAATAAGTCCATAATATAAAAAGAGGACACAAAATATAGTAATGCATTTGTGGAGAAATTGATATACTTCTGATAGTGATCGATTTGTATAAAACTACAATCATTTTAGCAAATAAGATTTCAAGTCTTCAAAAGGTGAAAGAGAATTTTTATAGGATCCAGGCCTTACACTTCTATGAATGTATTAAACAGAAGTAAAAAACTTTTTTGGATAGAGAATGTAGTTAATTGACAGTGAACTTGAATAGTATGTGTGAGACCCTGGAAATGATCCGCAAAAAACAAATTTGGAAAAGACACACTATAGAGGATGTATGCTGGGCAAATTCCTGTAACTGAATTTTATATCTATTTTTAATGTCTGTTCTAAAATTTACAGCATTTCTATTTGAAGGAATGCAAGTTTGTGAAAATCGGGCTTTGAAAACCTATGAAGGCACAATTCACTTCCAAAGCACTAAAATGTATACAATAAAAGGAGATAATATATTGTAAGTGAATTGCATGTCAGGAAAAAAAAACTATTGTTAAAACTTCTTCACACAAAATGCAGAATAGCTAAAAAGATGTTTTGGTGTTGGCTAAAAACTCTTTGTAAACTACTGCATTTAAAACAAAGATGTGATTTCTGTTTATTTTGAGGGTATTTTGGCGGTTTGGATTTATACAGAGATAACTCAATCCAAAAGTATATGTGATAACTGGAATACCTAGGAATTATGCATCAATTCTAAGTAATTTTTTTATTATTTTTTATTGTGAAAATACTGTACAGATGGGTTACAATTACCTGGGCAAGATAATGAGTACATTTCTTATCAAGCATTGTAGCCTCCCCCTTTGTTTCTCCTTCCTCTCCCTTCCCATCCTCCCCCTGTCCCCCCACCCAATCCTCCCTGTTCCCCCCCAAAGTTGTAAAGTTCATTTTTCAACATAACGACTTTTACATCTCATTGTTAAAATGAGTCCACCTGTATCCCTATTGTTTTCCCATGGTTTCCCTTATTTGCAATATCTAGTATATGTCTGAGTCAAGCAGAAAAGGCCAGATAAGGTGATGTTAGGGAAATGAACCCTAAGGTAGGTATTCAAATGTTTTCTTTTCTTTCGTACGATTGTTTCTAACACATTTATGATTATTTCTTTGTTGCTTTGTATGTCCCTCCCCCACAGTATAACCCCTGCTTTCACTGTAGTTGATGTCGGTATAATTGTGGAGGGGAAGGGGTAAAACGTCTAAGTAATTGAGAAACTTTTCTGGAAGAAACTTTTAGCAAATGACAAAAGACACAAATCTATGCATCTGCATTTTATGAAAGTCATATGTTACATGCTCAATCCAATTGCTTATCTCTAGTTTTCTAGGAAAAACGTATTCTCAAGATAAGAAACAAAAGCAGTGAAAATAACAAAATACACAATCATCTTGATTTATTTGTGAAAGTAACAAATGAAATAAAATAATTCCACTGAAGGGAATCCAATATTAGTGTATGTGAAGATCTTCCTAAATGCCAATATCCATTACATTTTTGGAATTTTAATTTCTACTAACATAGGAAAACTAGAACAAAAAAAACAAATACAGACTTAGAGTGAACCAGCCTTGAAATCATTTTCTTAATTGTTTTGAAATTACAAAAGAATTGATACTCCTTTGCTTTGGAAATCATTTAAAAATATTTATCACTTATGATAATTCAAATACCAAGCAAGAGTAATTTTATATAATCATTATAAATATCATTTTATTACTATTGTAAATTAGAATAAAAAAATCAGTCCCAATATATGACATACCTATCATTATTCTTAACTTCTAATCATTACCTAAATATTTTAAACAATCTAAATAATCATGTCTTTAACATGGACGTAAATGTTCTATACTTTTTTACTTAACATTTTCCAGGGGTATGTATTCATGTTTCTAAGAAATGTTCACAGCAGTTAAAAGATGTTTTTGTGAAATTAATGTGCTTGCTACATTTTTTGTTGTGGGTGTTGTTTTTAGTGGTTAATTGGAGATAAGAATCTAACAAGTACTTTTCTGTCTGGGCTAGTTTCGGAAACAATTCTAAGATCTCAGCACCCAGACTAGCTCTTATTATAAGGGTGAGTTACCGGCACTTGATTTCATGAAGTTTTTTTAAATTTTAATTCTATTTGAAGATACTTGTTTCACTAAAATGTATATCATTCTACACATAAATTTAGATATATGTATATATTTCTGAGGACAAATATTCTCTGAAAATATACTATTCTACACATAACATTTATATATATAGAGAGAAGACAGATATACATATATATAGAGAGAGAGAAGACAGACTCACTCTAAAAATTATATGCGACTATTTTTGACCTTTTTCATTTCAAAGATATACAGTCTATTTTTCTAAAAGTTTTCTAGAATAAAATAACTAATATTTCAATAGAAAGTAGAGTTTATTACTTTCAAGGGAATTTTAGATATACACATGATATTATAGTAACATTTACAGTATATTACTTGAAAAGGTTCTGCCCAAACTCTTAAATATTTGATTGTAGTTAGGGGAAGAAAGGAAGTTAATTCATACTGATTAGGAAATTGCAATGCTTCAAAAAATCTATTCCATAATTTGTTATAAGCACATAGTCAAACTACCTGATATGGTTTAGGTTTTTTGTTTATTTGTTCAAAATTTCAATATGAATTAATGCACAGTGGTAACATTAAAATTATTAATCAAAAGACAAATAATAAAATCATAGACACATATCTGATGTTCAATAATTAGCACTTATGTTGCTAATAATAATTTTGATGGGGAGGATGATGACCACAGTGTAGCCTGATAATGACGATGTTGTGATTGAAAAGGAAAAAAAAAATACGTAGATATCTTTGAAGCTGGATTTCCCACATTGAATGCATAGTTATAAACAGCGTTGGATTACATACAATAAGAATAAGAGGAGGAGGGCTGGGAAGGTGGCTCAGTGGCAGAGTGCTGCCCTTGTCTACATGAGGCTCTGGGTTTGATTCCTCAGCACCACATAAGCAGAAAAAGCGGGAAGTGGCACTGTTGCTCAAGTGGTAGAGTGCATTGAGCGAAGAGCTGAGGGACAGTGCCAGGCCAAGAGTCCAGGCCCCATGACGAACCAAACCAAACCAAACAAAACAAAACAGAATAACAAAAGGAGAGTTTGAATATCAAGAATTACAATCACATAAACAGGTACAGACAGTAAAAACCCTAATGTTATTCCAGCAGTCTTTCTAATGTATATACACTCACTGTTCTTGGTGGTATTATTTTCTTATAAATAAAATCGTTTATTTCCACATTTTGATGGACTAAGATGTAGGTTTCAACTTAGTGTGATTAGTTCAAATAACATTCTCATATAGATACCATTCAATAACCAATGTTTTCAAATGATATATTAAGAGTATGTTCTTCATTACAGCTGTAAATACATGACACAATTTACATAATACTACTTACATTTCTGCAGTTACCATAAAAGGACACAAGCTGCAGAGCCAGGAGTTAAAATTTATTTTTATTTCTGCATAAAACTATTTCTGACTTTATACCAACAAACTGAATTTGACACTTTCCTTATTTGTAAGCTAAGGTAGAAAATGTATTGACTGTTTACTTTCTTTTTCCTTGCTCTAGACGTCAACAAATATATTCTTCAATATTTCTGGCAGATTACATCCATTAAATGTAAGACCAACATTCAATGTTGTGAGTAATTAATGGTACTAGAGTTTTTGTCTGAGTTATTCACTCGGTGTGCTTACAAGGAGACTCATTGGGTGATAGAGAGGACCAATATGAAAAGCTAGAAGTCAACAAATATATTCTTCAATATTTCTGGCAGATTACATCCATTAAATGTAAGACCAACATTCAATGTTGTGAGTAATTAATGATACTAGAATTTTTGTCTGAGTTCTTCACTCTGTGTGCTTACAAGGATACTCATTGGGTGATGGAGAGGACCAATATGAAAAGACTGGGGAGAAATGCATACTTAGTAAACAGTTGGTTTAGGACTGAGTGACTGGTGATGGGTATTTGCATAGGCTGGTGTGTCAGGGTCATAAAAAGAAGTACATAGAAATTACATTAGTGACAGAAACTGAGAAAATCTTGATCATTCATCTTATCTAATGGATGGAGGTAGGGTAAGAGGAAATCTAAAGTTTTTCCACATCTCTGTCTCCTAACTGTGTTAGTTACATTCTTGGTGATAAGGATGGATTTAGATGGATTTATCTTGGTGATAAAGATGGATTTAAAGGAAAAAACTCTCTGATAGTTCTAAGATTTATGTTAAACAGATGCAAAGATAGGTCTGTTTGGACATCATCAAAATATTCATAACCATGAATATGAAAAATAATAAAATCAGGGACATTATTAAAGGGAAGAGGAAAAGGAATGTTCTGACGAAAGTGTGAAGAATGTGAGTACCAGAGTGGACAAGATTGGAGGAAAGTGATAAATAAGGAAACAAAAAAGGAATAAACACAGATTTACAGAAGAAAAGGAAGGAAAGAATTTTCAGGAAGATATTGAAGGAAACCTACTATTTGGATTTGAAAAGTAAAAGAACATAGACAAGTTCAATAAGAACAGTGTTTTGGTGAAAGTTATATTGATAAAATGTTGAGATGTGAATGTGTGGACAAAATTCTGGATCGATTAATTCAACAGATCCTGTTGATTCTAAATGTTGGGAACAAATGCTTTAATCCTGACCTTAGAAATATTATACAGATATAACTGTCATGAACTTTTCTTAGTGGTATTCTGTGAATATTTTTGAAAACTTTATTTAGCTAGGAGATTATAGATTGAACTACAGCACAAAAAAGCCTAATTTGTCCTACAGTTCCAATTAGTGACCCATCTATGCATATCATTTTGGGATTTTATTGAAATATATATAGATACGTTTGGATATCTTATCAGCCTACTCATTATAAATGTAGGACAAGTAACACCAAGTATTAGGTTGAATATACAACTTTAATGATGTGACTGAAGACTCCTGGAATTGATTCCTCTTTAGAATAGAAAATGCCTCAATAGCAATTGACACATCATAACTTCCATATACACTATTGAAATCTAAATCTTGTTAGGTATATCTCCATGCTAAAATAACACTGTCAACCAACCTGACACAAGTTCTTATACGTAGGAAAATGTTCTTATAAACTTCAAGCTTTTATTGAATGGAAAAATTCAGACATTACTCTCACCACGAGGATTAAATGCCTAACAAGATAAGAACTTTTGCTTTAATGCTTTTCTTTCACTTTCTCATACACATTGTCAAGTAGTGAAGGATTCTGATTTAACAATAAGACAATCGTGACTTGTATTAACACAACATCTAGGATCTAATGTTAATTTGGATACTTACTAATTAGCTCCAAATTTTGTGGATATATATATTTCTTCTGGGTAAACTAATGAACTCCATGAAAATGTCCCTAAGGAGCCTTTCAATTCTAATATCACTGTCTCAAAATGCTTTAAATTCTACATCCTTTAATGTGGGCATAGGGTTGAGTATTACCCTATTGCTTAACATGGACAAAGTACCTTCATACATAGACTGGGCGTGTACAAACAAGAAGTGGTAGTTGAACAATGTTCTTAGCAGTTTGTATAGATGAAATGGAAATAGAGCAACTATGAACTCAAAAGGAATGTGCAAAGAAGACAAAGGCACAAAGTAGAATGTTCCAAGAAAAGCTAAAGTATAATTTCAAATAATGTGCTCAGGTGTGAGGGTGTGTTCAAAGTACAGGTTCAGACAATATAGTTGGATATCTTGGGCGGAAAACTGCTTTAAACTGTTCTGGGATAATTGTACAAGTAGAAGGCCCTAATTTTGACTCTAATCAGCCACAACGTCATCAATTTACCAAGTGCAAAGTGAGAAAAAGAGGGCTGATCACAGTTAGTGTTGAAACAATGGCAATAACATAACTTTTCTTGTAAGTGTTCATTTATTTTGGAGCATTTAAGTAGGGAAAAGCCAAGTAAATATTTTGCATGTACCTAAATTAAGTGGGACGTATTATATTGGTATCTCTTTAACTTGGAAGTTTTAGATTATGTCTTTTTGTACTCTAACTTGGGATAATGATCTGCTGTCAGTTATTTTCTTCTCTTACCATTTTTTTGCCCTTCCACTTACATAATTATTATTTAAAGAGACATAGTTGAGCTTGCCCTTCTAAATTCTTCAAATTTATCTGAACTACTTCATACTTCTGGCAGCCTCCTATACCTTTCTCAAGGGAAACATTTTGTCACTACCATTTTTATCCTACATGATATTGGATATCTTCCTGGCTAATTCACGCAAGATATACATTAGACTCATCCTATATCTCAACATTTGTACCACCATAAAATACTATCTTACATAGAAATCATGATATTAGTATATCTGTTGAGGCAGCATCTGTCATTTTTGAATGACCTTAAGTGATACTTACATGCAATCATGTTTTAAAACAATATGCCACTTAGTAGATGAATGAATTGACAAAATGTGGTTTAAATATGTACGGAGTACTTCTATGCTTCCTATTCATAAGGAAATGGAAAGACTTGGAAAAATCCTACTAAAAAAATAAGCAAGACACAAAGAAACAGATTTCATGGTTTCCCTCATTTGTAATAACTAGGAAATATCTGATAGTCTTAGCAGATGAGCAGAATGAATCAGTAGCTATGTATAAATGACCATATAAAATGATGCTGAGCAAAATAAACTCCTAGATATGGAAAGAGAGGTTTGTCTTTGTGGTTGTTGTTTTTAATGTACTATGTGATTTCTTTTTTCTTTTGTGTTTTCCCATATGGTTTGTCCATTGTTGTATTTGGATTCAGTATCCTGTGTATTGTATATACATTTATCTTCATTTGGCAAGCGAAGCAGAACAATAAAATGGCGAGACAAAGGACAAAAGGCAAACCAATGCAGTAGCAATAGTCACAGGACAATATGTTGGAAATTTACATTACAATTTGTGAGTGGTATTGGGGTGAAGGAAAAGTGAGAAAAATGAGGGAGGGGGTAAAAATTTTGACATGTTATTTATTCAATACCTTACAATTACTGCAACCCCTTCTATATATCACCTTGACAATAAAATTAAGTTAAAAATGAGCTACATAAAATATAATTTCACTGTATTGGTATAGTAAATATTATCCTATGTGTATTACCTTTAAAAATGAACATTTTGGTTGCTAATTTGAATTACCTCTTTCTTTGTCAGACATCAACTGGAATGTTATCAAACTATACAATATTTTCAGAATATACTTGGCATTATTTGGAAAAAACATCATTTTTAGTGTTGTCTCATACTAAAACAGAAAACCGTTCAATTCTATGGAAACTCCTAACTTTGAAAACTTACTAATTGTTAAGAGGAGAGAATATATCTGTTCCTCAACATTCCTATGACTACTAACTACTCATTTTCAAATTCTGAACATGCCATACCAGAGACATTCAAAAGAGTACCTGTTTGTATTTTATTTAATTCTGCAATAGATGCAATTTTCAATGAGGCATTACATATTTAAAAGTCAACAGAAAAAATAGACACGTTCTTGTAGAGGATAAAACTATGAAGTAACTATAATAATTAATTTTTTTTGGTAAGTCGTGGGGCTTGAAATCTGGGCTTGGGCACTGTCCCTGCACTCTGCAGCTCAAGGTGAACGCTCTACCACTTGAGCCACAGTGCCACTTCCAATAAAAATTCCGTAAGAGTAAACTTTTGTTCATCAGATTAACTATTATTTCTATGACAATCAATCCCAAGTTTTTATGCCGTAAAGTCATCCTAGTCCAACAGTTTCCAACTTGTAAGGTGCACGTTATGAATCCCTAAATTCACATCATGACTAGTTTATCAATATTGTGAAAAAATACTACACTTTTGCTAATGTGATGCCCTTCCTATTGTGGAAAGAATAATACACTTAACTTTGCTACATCATTTTCCCAACAGTGGTATTCTTGAGATCAGAACACTTGCAAATAGAATTTATTTTATTTTTATTTTATAATTATTTTACTATATATATATATATTATCTATCATAGATATTCAGGAGATCTGTATATCTTAATATTAAGATTTGAAGATTATGGTTGAAAGCCCACCCAGGCAGGAAAGTTCCTTGGATTCTTATATCCAATAAACTCATAAGGAAAAGCCAGACCAAAGTGGCACTGAGGTTCAAGTGGTAGAGCAGTAGCCTTGATCAAAAACAGGCTCAGGGACAGTGCCCAAGCCCAGGGGCTAAGCCCTAGGACAAACCAAACAACAAAATCAAAATTTAAAAACCCCTCAAACCTAGCATTTTTCTCATTGTATACAGATGGACATAATTAAGAAATTACTTTCTGTGTTATGTAAAGGTAGGAAAAAAAGATGTCACACAATTACTCTCTTCATACCATGTTACACCAAAGTCTCAAAAGATTGCTCTTTTTCTATATTTATAAATTAATATCATCAATTTGTTGACAATTTGTCTAGATTATTCACATTATCATTTTACACATGAACTGTTGGAATTATCTATTAACTAAGTTCTTATTATACCTCACTTGAAAGACTACTCTAGTCAATTAGAATGCCAGAATCATTTGTGAATTTGTAAATTAAATATTTTATTTGAAAAGGATTTTGCAGTATCCTATAGAATATTAAATTACAAACAAAAATTATCTATTTTAAATCTAATTCTAATTTAGGCAAGTCTACAAAGTCCTATATTAAATGAACTTTCCTATTTCTCCAGGCTTAAACTTTTGTAATTCTTCATCATTTCTTTGGAATCTAACAGAATGATGCTTACTTTTTCAAATTTTTGGTTGGGAATCATGAGCTCTTTTACATCTAGAAATGTTATGTAATTAAGACAACATTTAAAACACAACTGAGGATTATATATGAGTTGCATTTCTATAGGAAACTTGAATTCTCAAAACATAATGACAAAATTAGCCCAAATTTCCAACTGTGTCTTCCTTTCTTGTTTATTTTTTATTCTTTTCTTGGTTGGTTTTATTGAGGCAAAGTTATATTCTGCTACTTAGCCAATGTTTCTAATCAGCTCAAGTAACTTGGGAATGGAGTCCATGGAGTCCATTAAATACAAGATAATATCATCTTCATGATTTTTTTCTTTTTTAAAATTTATTATTTTTTCTTCTGAAAATACTGTACAGAGGGGTTAAAATTACCTGTGGAAGACAATGAGTACATTTCTTGTCAAGCATTGTATCCTCCTACTGTGTTTCTCCTATCCATCCCTTCATATCCTCCCCCGGCGCCTCCACCCAATCCTCCTCCCCCCACCAAAGTTGCAAAGTTCGATTTCGACATAATGACTTGTACATCTTATTGTTGCAATGAGTCCACCTGTATCCCTATTAAAACGATTTGTTTTTGCCCTTCCCCTCCAGAAATTATACCAACATCAATACAGTTAAAGCAGGGGTTATACCATGGGGGAGGGACATACAAAGCAACAAAGAAATAATCTTATAAATGTATTAGAAACAAGCCCATGAAAGAAAAAAAAACATTTGAATACATATTTTACGGTTCATTTCCCTAACATCAACTTATCTGACCTATTCTGCTTGACTCAGACATATTCTAGTTAGTGCAAATAAAGGAGACCATGGGAGCTATGTTTCTTTGAGTCTGGCTTATTTCACTTACTATATTTTTTCCAAGTCTTTCCATTTCCGAACAAATGGGGCAATGTCATTCTTTCTGATTGAGGAATAGAATTCCATTATGTATATATACCATATTTTCTTGATATATTCATCTACTGAGGGGCATCTGGGTTGGTTCCATATCTTAGCTATGGTAAATAATGATGTAATAAACAAAGGCGTGATGGGAGCTTTAGTGTGGTCTTGTTTGTATTTCTTACAGGGACACAATAATTTCAGGACATTGATTTAATTAATAGTTTATTAAGGATGAAAACAATAATATTAATTATATGGAAGCATAATAAATACCCAAGAATTGTTAGGAATTTAGTCTATATTACTGAATAATGGATAGACATCTCTGGCACACTGTAAATAGGATGTTTGCTAGTGGTGGGGATCGATTTCAGGCATAAGGAACAGACTTAAATTTCTTGACTTCAAGAAAGCAAGCTTCCCCTTCCTACACAGTGCAACAGAGTTACCCAGACCATGAGTTGCAATCCCAGTCCTGGCAGAAAAACATGGCATCTCTATGCTATGTGACAACCAATTCTTAGGTATTTCATTATTTCTCCTTTTAATGAATTTAATTTTTTAAATGTTTCATAAAGTATTGATTAATATCAATCAGTATCCTAGAATATAATTGTATATAATTTTATCATAGAATCATTCAAGAATTGCCCATTCAATCATGACAAATATCACATTCCATTGGTATTCATATGGATAAAAATGAGTTCCTTGGGACATCTTCATCCTGCAGTTTGCAGACCAGAGACAACCCAGGAACCAAGACTCGGCATAAGTAAAAGCCTGACGTCCTCACTCTTTCTCAGAGAGCAGAGGAGGGAAGGCTACCCCTCCCACCCCCAGTACCGGAGATCTCCATCTTGGATACCGACAAAGCTCGGCGGAGCTGCTAGCTTCAACTCAGGCCTTTGAATAAAACTAGAGTCATTTAGCAGGTCACAAGAACTTAACCTGACCTGCCAGACTCAGCTACACCCAGGGAAAAGTCACCCAGCTCAGGTGCCAGAGCTAGGAGTGGTTTTCTTCACTGGGTTATCAAATCCAGAAGCTGCCACTCCCTTTAGCAGCCTCGACAATCAATTGAAATTAAGTAAAGAGAAACCCTGAGAATGGCTCTATGCTTGGCTCTGTGAGCTTCTCACAAACTACTATCCCCCGGCAAAGCTACTGTTTGTTGAAGTGCCTCAACTCTACTCAGAACCTAGCCTCATCACAGTATCTCCAAACTTGAGGAAAAAGTCATTTCCCTCTTTTGTAATACTCAAAGCAGATCCTACTCCCATTGAACTACCCTGGGAGGATGATCGCAAAACCCTGGTTAAAGCAGAGCATTTTTCTGCCTGTTCGAACAAACTGACTTAAGAAACCAACCAAGCCACAGGACCAAAAGCAGACCAGAGACTACAACAAGAGGCTGATTACAGACACAAGGGAGATACAAGATTTTCCCCACCCCTCCCAAAAAAATTAAAGAACTATTTCTTCTTCTTCTCCTTCTTCTTCTCCTTCTTCTTCTCCTTCTTCTTCTTCTTCTTCTTCTTCTTCTTCTTCTTCTTCTTCTTCTTCTTCTTCTTCTTCTTCTTCTTCTTCTTCTTCTTCTTCTTCTTCTTCTTCTTCTTTTTCTTCTTCTTCTTCTTCTTCTTCTTCTTCTTCTTTTGGTACCTTTTATAAATTTTTTTTCTTTTCTAAAACTTTTTTTAATCTATAATTTTTACATTTTTTGAAATATATTGTTTTCTAGTAACTTTATTTTCCTCTTATAATTTTTATTTCAGGGATACATATGTGTTTGTGTTTTTCTTTCTTTCTTGTTCTTTCTTTTTTTTTAATTTTCTTTTTGTTTTTTGTTTAGCTCTACTGGACTTCTGTTTTTTTCTTCCTTTCTTATCCTTTTCACCTTTTCTTCTCGTTCATTCTTCTTTATATGACTTAATTGTTGTCCTGCACATGCTCAGATAAACCCGTAGTTGATTATTAGCCACTATCCCCCATTGGGTACACACTTAATCCACAAATTTATTACTCAATTTAAAACCTCTGAGACTTAAATTGCTTAATAGCAGTACTAACTTTTTATACCTATATAATACTTTAAGCATTTTTATTTTTAATTTTTTCACATCTCCTTTATATCCCTTCCCTTCTCCCATGATATTCATGTTCTCTTCTGAATAGTTTGTTTTCGATATGCATAGTATTATTAATTATTATTTTCCATTTTTCTGGTCTCTTTTCTTTTTCCTTTCTCTTTCTTCTTTTTTTCTCTCTCTCTACTTTCATCTTATCCAACCTATTTCCTGCTTTGATATAAGGACTTAGTTAACTCTACCTTTGCCTTCCCACATCACTCTATTCCTATTTATAACCCACATTTCTACCTAACCCTAATAATTTCTGGTTTTCCAAATTCATCTTTGCGGTTCATAGCCCATTAATATACAGTTGTTTGATGTTGAATAGATGTATCTGTTGAACTAGATTGTATCTGCAGAATATTGACTGTGCAAATTCAGATTTTGGTTGATGCTTGCCTTAAGTTAGTGTTCTAGCACAAAACTGGTGCTATTTTTATCACAAATGGGCAGAGTAAGCCGGAAAAACAGAAGAAAAATGGCAAGTCCGGGTATCTCAACTCCCACTCATGATAAGCAGGGGACAGAACAGATAATTAATAATCCAGAGGAGAGTTCCCAAATAGCTCTACAAACACTGCTGGCAAGCATGATAAATGAAAAGTTTGAAAACATACAAAGGACCCTGTATGAGCGTGATGGGGGGGGGCAAACAAAAGGTCAATGCAGGAAAAGATTGAAAACCTACAAAGGACTCTGTATGAGCGTGATAGGGAGAGAGAGAAGGCAATCCAAAGGTTTATACAAGAATATCATGAGCGTGAGGAAGCTACTCAAAAACTGATACAGGATTTGCATGAGCAGCTTGAGAATACTCAAACAGAAAGGCAGGAATGGCGTCAACAGGCTGAGAACACTCAAAGAGAACTACAGGAATGGCATGAATGGGAGTGGGAGGAACCTAAGGAAAGAGTAATACAGGAATTGAGAGTGCAGCATGAGAATACACAAAGATCACTAAAGGCATTCATGGGATCCATTAACAAAGAGTTGAAGGAAATCAGGGAGACCACAAAGGGAATGCTGAATGGAAACCAACAGAAGGAATGGGAGCCCAAGGAATCCATAGCCCATCAACTAAGTGATTTGAGAATAAACACTGAACACCAAATTAAGGAAGTAAAGAAGTTCATACAAGATCTAAAACAATGCTTCAACAAAGAATTTAAAGCCATCAAAGCTGCCCAATTAGAAGGAAAAGAAATAAAAAAAGAAGTAGAAAGTTTGACAGCAGGTTAGACCATGCAGAAGATCGAATCTCGGGGATTGAAGACATACTGGTATTATAGAGAAAGAACATAAAACCATCCAAGACAAGTCCAAGAAATATGATAGATCTATCCAAAACTTGGAAGACACCATCCGAAGGCCTAATCTAAGTATAATGGTTGCAGAGGAGAACCTAGAAACAGAAGTGAATGGTCTAGGAAATTTGTTTAACAGGATCCTAGAAGAGAACTTCCCAAACATGCAAAAAGATAGGCCTATTCAGATATAGGAAGCATTTAGAACTTCAAATAGACAAGACTAGAATAGGACATCCCACCATAACATTATAATCCACACAGGATCAATTCAGACCAAGGAAAAGATCATTAAAGCTGTGAAGGAGAAAAGATTAATCACCAATAAAGGGAAACCAATTAGAATCACCTCACATTTCTCAGCAGAGACAATCCAACAAGAGTCTGATATGATATATGCCATGCCCTAAAATCAAACAACTATCAAGCAAGAATACTGTAACCAGCTAAACTCTCCTACATAACTGAAGGCCAAATACAAAACTTCCACAGCAAGAAACATTGAAACAATACATGTCCGCCAAACCAGCCCTACAAAAGATTTTTAAAGATATATAGAAAACCATATAGAAAACCAACAAGACCACAATAAAGACCAAGAATCTGCACCCAAACTGAGAATCCAAGAACTATAGGAAGGACCCAGTTTTCAAAACCCCCAAGAAGGTGGATAACATGGCAGGAACTCCCAAATACCACTCAATCCTATCTATCAACATTAACGGAATTAACTCTCCAATTAAGCCACATAGACTGTCTAGTGGATTAAAAAACAAGATCCTTCTATCTGCTGCCTTCAGGAGCATACTAATTAAGGGATCTCTCCTTCAGCAGGATATTAACATTCTAAATATCTATTCCCCAAACCATGGAGCACTCAAATTTATCCAAGAAACACTACTATCCCTCAAATCCCACATAGATCCAAAGACATTAATTGTTGGTGATTTTAAAACACCACTCTTCCCACTAGAGAGATCAACTCAGCAAAAACTCAACAGAGAAACCACAGATCTAAACAACTGCATAGATCAACTAGATTTAACAGACACCTACCGAATATTTTACCCAGCAGCATCAGAATACACGTTTTTCTCAGCAGCACAGGGAACGTTTTCTAAAATAGACCACATTTTCGGCCACAAAGCAAACTTGTCTAAATTCAGAAACATTGAAGTTATACCTTGCATTCTCTCGGACCACAAGGGAACAAAATTAGAACTCAACACCAAAAGCCACCAAAAAAGCTCAGTAACACATGGAGGGTGAACAACACACTGCTGAATCACGAGTGGAAGAGATTAGAAAGGAAATTCAAATGTTCATGCTATTCAACAAAAATGAGCACAAAATTATCCAGCTCCTCTGGGACACAGCAAAGGCAGTACTCAGAGCCAAGTTTATAGCTCTGAGCTCCTACATCAACAAATTGGGGAGATCTGAAACCAACAATTTAATGACACATCTAAACCTCCTTGAAAAAGAGCAGCAAGATAAACCCCAATCCAGTAGATGGAAATTAATTAATTAATTAATTCTGACTGATCTGAATTAAATTAATTAGAATCCAAAAAAAACTATAGAAAGAATAAACAAAACAAAGAGTTGGTTCTTCGAAAAAATTAACAAAATTGACAGAACCTTAGCAAATCTTATCAGATAAAGAAGAGAATGCACCCAAATAAATAAACTCAGAGATGAGAATGGAAACATCACCATGGAAACAAACAAGATTCAGAACATTATAAGGGAATACTTCTCAAAACTTTATGCTAATAAGTTTGAGAACTTGACAGAAATGGACATTTTTCTAGCAAATACTGACATGCCAAAACTAAACCATGATGAGTTAAACCATCTTAACAGGCCCATATCAAGCATTGAAACAGAAACTGCAATAAGAGACCTTCCAGCTAAGAAAAGTCCAGGACCAGATGGTTTTACAGAGTCCAAGTACCGGGCTTGAACTCAAGTCTTGGCATCTCTGCCAAAGACGATCCTGGGATCTTAGGTCCTTAGTTCAAATCTCAGGACTGGCAAAAAAAAAATAAAAAGGAAAAGGATAAAACTGAGAAGTTCAATAAGGTGGTTTTACTTTTTTTCCCCTTTGTATTATACCATCCTGGGGCTAAATAACAATGCCCAGACAATGTACATGACCTTAACTTGCTGATGTTTGGCGGGATATTAGGGAAGCCAAGCCGAAATCAGCAACTTAGGCCTGAAGGTTGAATCCCGGGACTCCCAATAATGAACGGCTAGCGGGAGATTCTAAGAAACGCTTTCCAGGGCTGTGAAGGTGGCTCAGTGGTAGAGTGCTTGTGTTGCATGCTAGAGGCCCTGGGTTCGATTACTCAGCACAACATATGCAAAAAAAAAAAAAGCCACAAGTGGCGCTGTGGCTCAAGTGGTAGAGCGCTAGCCTTGAGCTGAAGAGCTGAGAGACAGCGACCAGGCTCAGAGTTCAGGCCCCACGACCGGACCCACCAAAAAAATTAAAACAAATTAAAATTAAAATTAAAAAAAGAAACGCTTTCCAATAGGCATCTGTACAAATAGAATGTTGTAAAAGTAACAATTACATTAGTAGTGTACGATTATATTATAAAATTATTCACAACAATTATACTACATTGACTAATTTTCAATTAATACTTTATTATGCATTTAATCATGATACTTTAAAAAGGAAGGAATAATTTAATTGGCAATATTTGTTAGAAATATCAAATATGCAATTTCATAATTTACAGACATCTCTCGTTAAATATATCTACATCTATCTATCTATGTATGTATGAATCTATCTATCTATCTATCTATCTGTCTGTCTGTCTATCTACCAATCTACACATTTATCTGTTTATACACTTGTCACTACTGGGGCTCAGTGGTAGAGTGCTCACCTAGTAAGTACAGAGCCCTTGGTTCGATTTCTCACTAGCATGTGCATAGAAAAATCCAGAAGTTTTGCTGTAGCTCAAACATTCCAGGACTAGCTTTGAGCATAAAGGCTTAGGGACTGTGTCTAGACCCTTACTCAAGACCGAGGACTGGCACCAAAAAAAAAAAAAAAGGAAAAGAGAATGTTCTGACTACAACTATATAAGGATAGGGCTGCAAATACCTCACCACAGAGCAAGCTGGGAGTCTTGTACTGACATTTGCCATCTAACCTGAATTAGCCAGAGGTAAACCGCTGCAACCCAGTTCCATGAACTAGATGCTGCTGGCTTGCTCATCCTGTCATCCAAGATGCTCGGGGGCTAAGATCTGACACTGGTGGGTTAAAAACCCAGCCCTGGCAGGAAGTCTGTAAAACACTGAGCTGTGGCTTAAAGTGTTAGAGTTCTAGTCTGATCAAAAGACCTTAGGACAGTACCCCCAACATTTCAGTGCAATCCCTGTGCTGACTCCCCCCCAAAAAAATCTCACCCCTCTAAAATTTAAATTTGGACTGTATGTGGCGTGTTTCTGAAAGAATGGTGATACTGATGAAAGCCCCCTATTTCTAATGACATTATGTGAGTTACAGCTATGTGATGAGTCTTTCATGAGTTGTGTGCTGAGTCCTTCATGGGGTGCAATTTTTCATTTTTTCATCTCGTTCTTTTAAGAGCTACACAAGTAAGATGATTGTGCAGATGAGAAATTTGTGGCTCAGATATGTCCTCATGTCAGGGCCAAAATTATGTATGTACCTAACTCTAGTGAGTTGTCTCCTGCAGACAATTGTTTTGGTTTATGTTTCTTGATCATGAACCTTGAACTCAGGGCCTAGCCACTGACACTTACCAGTGGGGATCATGGTTAGCGCCCTACCATGTGGAGCAAAGGACCCCCTTGCAACAGAGTGTTACAGTCTAGTCATGTAGTAGCTGAAGTCTGTCATCCTGCCTACTCAGTAAACTGAGATCTGATGATCTGGGTTCAAAACTATCCCAGACACAAAAGGTCCCATGAGACTATTATCTCCTATTCACCACTTAGAAACTTGAAGTGGAAGCTAGTCGCTGCTGACTCGTGCCTGTCATCCTAGGTATTCAGGATGCTGAGAGCTGAGGATCAGGGTCCAAAGCCAGCCTGGGCAGGAAATTCCTTGAGACGCTTCTCTCCAGTGACCCACCAAAAACGTGAAGGTGTGCTGTTGCTCAATTGGTAGAGCGATTGGCTTTCGCTAAAGAGTTCAAGGATAACACCCAGGCCTAGATTTAAATTCTTCCAATTTCCAACAAAAGAAAGAAACCTGAAGTAGAGTGCTGGGAATGTGTCTTAGGAGTACAGTGCTTTGCATGTGTGAATCCCTGGGTTAGATTCCTTAGTACTACATCTCTAGAAAAAAGTGTGAAGTGGCTGTGTGCCTCAAGTGGTAGAGTGCTATCCTTGTACAGGAGAAACTCAGGTACAGTGTTCAGGTCCTGAGTTGAAGCTCCAGGACAAGTATATGAACACACATACATGCACACAAACATACACACACAGATACCAGAAGTAAAGCTGTGACAACAAATGATAAAGAACTGAGCTTCTGCAATGAGTTCATAGTCAGTACCGAGGTCCTGTGTTCAACCCTGAAACACAGCCATCCAGGGCCCAACTAGGAGAGGTCAGAATTTCAAAATCAGATGAGTTTTACCAGCCCTAGATGACAGGAAGCATAGTGATATTACACATGTGCTTTGATTTAGCAAGCTTCTGAAAACGCAGGGAGGATCATTGCCAATAATGAATCATTTCATTAGGTTCAGCTCCCTAGTTGTCTGCCAGAAGGACCCTTGAATTAATTGTAGCAGGTTATTTCAACACTGGAACATAGTCTAACAAAGACAGGATAATTGCAGGGAACTTGGCCATGGGAGGTGCACAAATGAAGTCTTCCTGTCACAACAGAGCTCTCGGCAGAGAGATAGGTTGAGGTACATAGAGGCCTTTTTCTCCTGGCCTTCAGAGCCCACCCACACTCCTCACTAATTGGCCTAGAAGGAGTTTTTTTTTTAATCACTCAGCTGTACAGGAGTGAGGCCTGTTCCAACAACGAGGAAGACTATTTCCAGCAGTCCCTGATGTGGAGAAAACCTCAGGCTACAATGGGAACAGTGAGAGGAGCCCTGGAAGATGCACTGTCTTGCAAACTCTCTCTGTTCTATGAAATTATTCTATTCAAACTAAATTTCCTAGCTGGATACCTTTTATCATAGGAACTCTAGACCTTCACCAATAGAAATACATGCATACATACAAGGGGTGACATGTTGTTACTGGCTTTTTTTTATTGGAAGGTCCCGGGGTTTTACTATGAGCCTAGGCAATGTTCCTGAGCTCCATTTGCTCAAGTGTAGTGCTTTGCCCTTGAGTCATAGCCCCATTAATGGGAATTTTTATTCCTGTAATCCCTCAGAAATAAGAGTGTGGTGGGATTTCCTGTCCTGGCTGAATTCAAACTGGCATTCTCTACCTCTTAGCCTCCTGAAGAGCTAGGATTACAGGTAGGATTCACTGAAACTTTGCTTTCTTTTCTTCTCATTCTTTTCTTTCATCCTGACAATCTGAAATCTTCACAGTGTCATTCCAATGGTTTGCATTTTGAAGTAAAATACCCAGGCCTGGAGTTGAAGTGCCTGGACTGCCACCTACAAATGGAGCGAGATCTTGAGAAATCATTCTTATCCATGGGAATGCCTAATGGAATGTTATAAAAGTAACAATTAAATTTGCAGTTAGTTCATGATTTTCTTATAGAATGCCACACAAAAATTATTGTCTTCCATTCTAGCACCATGGTATGATTCTCCCAATTAAGGAATACTGACTATTTTTACATTAATGCTTTAATAAGTATTCAACCATGATACTTCATTTCATTCAAAGGAGGCATAATTTAATGACTAATAATCTATAATATATATAATTTAATATCCTCACATTCTCTCTCATATACATAGCAAACTATCTATCTATCTATCTATCTATCTATCTATCTATCTATCTATCTATCTATCTATCTATCTATCTATCTATCTATCTATCTATCTATCTATCTATCTATCTATCCGCCACTACTATTGCTTGATCTCAGAAGTGGCTGGTAGTTCAGTTTGCCAAAGGCTTTTGTTTTACAACTGGCCCATTCATGATTTGTGTATTGTGGGCTGTGAGTTCAAATCCCAACATGGCCAAAAGTTTATATGTGGAGTCAGAAGCCAATTTTGACCCATTTTTTTCCTTCTCTGTGAAAGTCCTGGGTCTCTGTATGATGTATAATCTGTATGCAAATAAATCCATGTCATAAGATGTAATAAATGAAATAAATGCTATATATGTAGTAATACTAAATAAAATAAATAAGGGTAATAAATGTCATGTGGAGTAAACACATGTATGTAAATAGATCTCATGTATGAATATTATTTTTTCCAGTACTGGGGCTTGAATTCAGTCCCTGGAAACTGGTCTGAAATTCTTGTCTTCAACGATGGTGGGTTTCCCCTCCCCCACAGTGCCAGAGAGATAATCAGACCCTGAGTTGACATCCCAGGCCTGTCAGGAAAATGGTGCAAATTCCAAGCCACGGTCTTAAATTTTTTTTGACAAGGAACATGCACTGTCTTGAAAGCACTCTCTGTGCTATGACATCATTCTATTCAAAGCAAATTTGTTAGCTGGGTGCTATTGTTCATAACGACTATGGATGTTCACTGATAGAAATACATGCATATATACACAGACACATGCAATTACTGGCTTTTTTTTAGTGCAGATCCTGAGGCTTGAACTATGAGCCTAGAAATTGTCCCAGAGCTCCATTTACACAAGGAAGCATTTTATTGTGCCTTAATCCATGATACTTCATTAAATGGAGGCATAATTTAATACCTAATAATTATTAGTAATATATTACATGTAATTTAATAATATATAGACATCTCACATTCTATAAATATATTTATATTTAAATGTACAGTGGAATATACATATACATCTCTCTCTCTCACTATATATACTTATATACACGTATTTGCAGCAATTTACACATCTATCTATTTATATATTGGACACTCATGTGGCTAGAACTCAGGTCCTGAGAACTGCCTGGCATTGAATTTATTTGAGGCTGCTCTCCTTAAACTGACCCCTTGATGATTTAGACATTCCAGGCCCTGAGTTCAAATCCCAGGAGTGCTGAAGTCAATAGGTGGAGTAAGAAGCCAATGTTGACCTGATTTCCTTTCTGTGGAAATATTGTGCCCTAGATACAATATGTAATATCTATGCAAATACCTATATATGATAGATATTATACATGTATATAAGTATTTTTTTGCCATTTCTAGAGCTGGAATTCACACACTAGGAAATGCTCCGGATTTTTTTTTCTTCTAGGAGGTTAGCTTTCATTTCACCCAGAACGCAATAGTGTTACCCAGTCCCTGAGTTCAAATTCCAGGTATGGCAGATAAAATGGCCCAAACTCCTAGCCAGGACCTTAACTTTTTTGGGAGGGCAGGCATGGGGCATGAACTCAGGTCACCACAACTCTGCCTTAGCCTTGATTACCCTAGGCTGGGGTGCAGCTTTTACACCTACAGATGATCCAGGGATCCTACGACCTGAGTTCAACTCCCAGCTCTGGCAAAAAAAATAAAGCAACCAAGATGGAGGAGGAAAATCCAGGAAGTTTTAGACAATAGTTTTACCTTTGTTTCCTTTGCACGGTGACCACCCTGGCTCTCAATGCCTCGGCTTGAAAATTGTACATGTCCTTGCATGGCCGAAGGTTGGTGGGCTGTCAGTGAAGCCTGAGCCCAACCAAGACACCTAGGCCCTCAGTTTGATCCTGGGACTTTCACCTACTTGTTCCTATCTATAAGAACAATGATAGAATCTTTGTAATGTACCAATTGAACTACTAATTAGCTAGTCATTGTAGTCTAAGATTGTACACAATAAATATAGGTCATTGATTAATTTAATTAATACTTTATTAAGTCTCCTACCGTGATTAATTAATGGAGGCATAATTTTAGACCAAATAATTCATAGTAATAGAATATATAAAAATAAGATATAGGTCATCATTCTTTGTATAGAGTTATACACTAGAATCTACATAAATGTCTATTTGTCTCTCTATATAACTTTATTTATAGATTCATATACATATGTAAATACACACACACACACACACACACACACACACACGCTTTAATCTACACATATATCTGAATTTATATATTGTCCACACCTAGGGCTTCATCTCAGGTCCTCAAATTTGCTCAACAACTTCACTTGCATCAGACTGGTAGGCTAACATTGACCCATTCATGAAGAGTGCCTTCTAGGCCCAGAGTTCAAATCACAGAACTGCCAAAAACTTAATCCTGGTGGAAGAAGGCAAGTGTCCCACTTGTTTTCCTTATCAGTGAATGTCCTGGGTCTCAGGAATGATGTATAATACATAGGCAAATCTATGTTCTGTGTAATAGGTTGTAAAAAATGTTATACATGTAATCATACTCTCTAAAATATATAATGAATGAATAAAAAACAAAATAAAATGAATAACTACACTAACTGCAATATGCAGTAAATATGTGTATGTAGGTATAAATCATGTATTTAAAATGTATACAAATATTATTTTTACGAGTGCAAGGAACAGGCCTGTCTTTCTTATCTTCCAGCACTGTGAGCTTTCCCTTCCCCCACAGTACTGCAGATTTACCCAGACCCTGAGTTCAAATCCCAGGCCAGGCAGAAAAAATGGCGTGAATACAACTCCAAGTAGCCTAATAATTTCTAAATATTTTTAATATATATATGTACGTATGCA
Source organism: Dipodomys merriami (assembly GCF_024711535.1). NCBI lineage: Eukaryota > Metazoa > Chordata > Mammalia > Rodentia > Heteromyidae > Dipodomys > Dipodomys merriami. The sequence continues at coordinate 259,467 of NW_027206486.1, forward strand.
TGTATGTATTACGTATTTTTATTTTGCCAAGCACAGGGCTTGAACTCAGGGCATGGCAACCCTTCTCAGCTTTGATCACTCTAGCCTGGGTTGCAGCCACTGGACCCACAGCCGAACCTAGGTTCCTGGGCCTCAAAGGCTGACAAGAAAAATAAATAAATGAAAAGACACAGAAAAAAAAACCCAGTAACTTGCAGATGGCTGCCAGTTTTACATTTGTTTTATTTTCAAGGTGACCATCCTGGGTCTAAATGACAGGGCTGAAAAGTGTTGGTAACCTGCCATTGCTGAATGCTGTCGTTCTTCCAGAGAAGCCATGGGCCAACACCACAACATAGGCCCTGTGTTTGAAGCTGGGTCCTGACCCGTACCAATGAAGGGAGATCCTAAGTTTCTCATTCCTATTCATAGGAATACCGATGGAAAGTTATGAATGTCAAGGTTGTATTACTTGTTCCTGAATGATACTAGCATAAAATTACAGAGTGATTTTAGGAGTCCAAAGGATTTTAATGAATATTTTTAACACATTAAAAGAATACTATTAATTACATGGACACAACAGTTTCTGGACAGTGGTCGATATAATTAATAATTCATTAAGGATGAAAACAGTAATATTAATTACATGGAGGCATAATAAATACCCAAAAATTGGTAGGAATGTAGCCTATATAACTAAATACTATATAGACATCTCTGGTACTCTATAAAGATCTATATTTATTTGTAAACTACCATCTGCAGGTCCATCTGTTCTTGTTTTGTCAACCCCTGGGGCTAAATCTCAGGGGCTGGGAACTGCTTGTCAGTTCAATATGCCCGAGGCTGGCATGCTGACACTCACCCATTCATGAATTGGGCCTTGTAGGTTGTGAGTTCAGATGCCAGCACTAACAAAAATTGAATCATGCAGTAGGACACAGGGTGACACATGTTTTCTTTTTCTGTGAAAGTCCTGGGTGTCAGGTGTAAAGTTTCATGCATAGGCAATTCTATATCCTATGTAATAAATGTAGTAAATATTCCATGTGTTATAGCAGTCAATAAAATTAATGGTAAATGAATAAAAAAATAAAATGAATAACTACTTTAAGCACAATTTGGAGTCAACGTACAGGGCTCAATCTCAGGGCCTGGGCACTGCCAGGCAGCTGAATTGGTTAGGGGCTGCTGTGCTGGCAGTCACCCATTCATGAACTGAGCCTTCTTTGTCCTGATTTTAGATCCCAGCACTCCCAAAAATGTAATCTTGGAGTGAGAAGCTGAGCACGACACATGTTTTCCTTTTCTTTGAAAGTGCTCAGTGTCAGGTAGGATGTATAATTTGGATGCAAATCTATATGCTATGTAATAGGATTTAATAAAGGTAGAAAACATCATAGGTAGAAGAGTTACCACTACAGTAAATGATAAACAGATTGAATTAGTAGTGAATCATTCTAGGATAACATTACATGCAATAAGTGTAGGATGTGCACTAAGTTTAATTAATATTTTATTAAGCATTAACAAAATAAAAATTACAAGGTGACATAATTAAACAACTAATAATTGGGAGTAACACATGATGCATAATTTAATAATATATAGACATTGTTCTCATTCTATGAAATATCAAATTATATGTATGGATATATGTATATATATGACAAACAGTTATGGGATATTGAGTAATTATTAATTAATGCTTTATTAATTGTTAACTGGGACACATCATTAAATGGAGACATAATTTAATACCTAAGTATTGGTAGCAATATTATCTATAATTTAATATTATGCAGAAATCTCTTTTTGTGTATAAAATATTTATATACAGCAATCTCTATCTATTTATACCTCATTCACTCGTGAGGCTCGGTGGTTGAGTGCTTTCATAGTAAGCACGAATTCCTGGGTTTGATTCCTCAGTGCCACAAAACAGAAAACTCAGAAGTTCTGCTGTCTTTCAATCAAGTGCTAGCCTTGAGCACAAACGTTTAGGGACAGTGTCTAAGCTCTTACTCAAGCCCCAGGTATGATGCCAAAAAAGGGTACGATATTCTATAGAAGGACAGAACTTCAAATACCTCATTACAGAGCAAGCTAGGAGTCTGGTGCTGACAGCTGCCACCTAACCTGACTTAGTCACATGTAAACTGCTGCAACCCTGCTCCACGGGTTACCCATGTCATCCTGGCTTATGCCCGTAATCCTAGCTGCTCAGGGGCTTTAAAACCCAGTCCTGGCAGGAAGTCTGAGAGACACCTCAAATGTGGCTCCAAGTGGTAGAGCTTTGAGTTCAAGCCCCATGGCTAACACCCTCTCCCCAGAAAAACACCCCACTAAACCATTAAATGTGAACTTTTATGGTTTGTAAATTTTCCTCAAAGAATGGTGATACTGATGAAAGCACCCTAATTCTAATGACAGCTTGTGGAATGGAGCTATGTGCTTAGTCCTCCATTGGGTGCTCCATTCTGAGTCCTGCACAGGGTGCTATGTGCTGAGTCTTTCACAGGATGCAGTGTACTGAATCCTGCATTGGGTGCTGGGTGCTGAATCTTTCACAGGATGTTGTGTGCTGAGTGGTGCAAAGAGTGCCATATGCTATGTCCTTAACCGGGGGCATTCTTTCATCTTGTCTATGTAAGAGCTCCACAACTTAGATGTTTATATAGACAAGAATATTGAGGCTCAGATAGGCCCCCATGTCAGGGACAAAATTATGTATTACTGAAGACTCGTGAGTTGTCTACAGCAGATAATGGTTTGGTTTGTTTTTTCTTGGTCATGAACCTTGAACTCGGGGCTGAGGCACTGACCCTTATCTCTTGGGCTCATGGCTAGCACTCCACCACGTGGAGCCATGGACCCCCTTGCAGCAGAGGCTATGGCCAAGGGGTCAGTAGCTGAAGTCTGTCATCCTGCCTTCTCGGGAAGCTGAGTTCTAAAGATCTTGGTTCCAAACTATCTCAGACACAAAAGGTACTATGAGACTATTATCTCCAATTCACTACTAAGAACCTGAAGGGGAAACTGGGTGCTGGAGCTCATGTTGGTTATCCTACCTACTCAGCAGGATGAGATCTGAGGATCATGGTTCAAAGCTAGCCTAGGCAGGAAAGTCCTTGAGAAACTTAGCACCAATGAACCACAAGAAAACCGGAAGTAGCTGTGTGGCTCAAGTGGTAGAGCACAAGACTTGAGCTGAAGGGGTCAGGGACAGCACCCACACCAAGACTTCAACTCCTTCAATTGACAACAACAACAATAAAAAAGACAGAACTAAACTAAGAAAGCTGAAATAGAGGGCTGGGAATGTGCCTTAGTGGTAGAATACTTTGCATATATAAAATCGTGGGCTTCATTTCTCAGGACCATATGACTAGGACAAAGCCTGAAGTGGCTCTGTGGCTAAAGTGGGAGAGGGATATCATTGTACAAGAGAAACTAGGTACAGTCCTCAGGTCCTGAGGTCAAGCTTCAGGACTCATGTATATGTGTGCACGCACACACCCACCCACGCACACACACACCGTGGTGTACACACATACACACCCACACATACACGCACAGACCAGAAGAGATGTTGTTACACAAAATGGGAAAGCACTGGGCTTCTGCACTGAGCTCATGGTCAGCACTCAGGCCCTATATTCAACCCCAAAACCTGGCCACCCAGGGACCAGCTAGGAGAAGTCAAAGGTTTCAAAACCTGATGAGCTTCACCAGTCCTAGATGACAGGAAGCTTTGTGATATCCAACATGTGCTTGGATTTCCCAAGCTTTCGGAAATATAGGAAAGGCATCATAGACCCAACATTGCTTGCAATGAATCATTTCATTATGTTTAGTGCCTTAGTTGTCTGCCTGAATGACTCTTGAATTATATTGATCACTGTAACTGAACAACAGAATATAGTCTCACAAAGGCAGGATAAGTGCACAGAACTTGGCCTGCCATGAGAGGTGGCACAAATGAAGGTCTCCTGTTAAAACAGAGCACTGAGGAGAGAGATAGCTAAGGGTACAAAGAGGCCATTTTTTCCTGACCTTCAGAGCCAACTCACACTCATCCTCACTAACTGGCCCAGGTGGAGTTGTTTGTTACCCAGCTGTACAGGAGTGAGGACTTTTGTGTTCCTGTCCAGACAATGAGAGAGACTTCCTCCAGCAGGCCTGTGTTGCAGAGAAACCCTCAGGTTACACTGTGAACAGTGAGGGGAGCCCTGGAACATGCACTATCTTGAAAGAAGTCTCTCTGTTACGAACTCATTGTACTGAATACAAATTTCCTTGGTTGGTGCCATTCAGTATAGCTACTCGGGAATTTCACCTATAAGAATACAAAGACATGGAAGTACAGGCTCTTTTTGAGGGGGCAGGTCCTGGGGTGGAAGTATGATCCTATTCATGGTCCCTGGGCTCCTTTTGCTCAAGGGTACTGCATTAAGCTTGAGTTACAGCACCACTTCTGGGTATTTCTGTGATCTCTTAGAAATAACTGTGTCATGGACTTTCCTACACTGGCTGGATTCAAACTCAGTTTCTCTACATCTCAGCCTCCTGAGGACCTGGAATTACAGACAGCAGCCACTGGCACCTTATTTCTTCTCTTCTTCATTTTTTAATCTGGACAATCTGACTTCTTAACAGGGTCATTCCCAAGGTTTTAATTTATAAGCAAACTATCCAATGTTAATTATAGCTGCTTTCCCTTAGAAGGATTTTCTCTCCTCATCTTCCCCTCTGGTCACAGGTTTGAGGCCAAAAGGGAGAAATGAGTGTCACAGGATTTGGGAGCAAATATCCACAGTACATGCCAGTTCTGTCACTTAGCATTGAGCTGCTGTGAATTTACTGTCTCAGGATATGAGGACTGAAACCTGGAGTGATCCTCATACAGTCTGCATTGCTCCTTTTGCCTATAAAATGATCTAATAATTATGAGTGTTTTGTGTCTCCAACATTAAGTGTCTAGAACACACTAGTAGCATCTTCATGTGAAGGGTTAAAGTTTTGAGGCAGTGACCACTTGTTGCTTGTTTCTAGCAGAGCAACACGTGGTGGTAATCCAAACACCTGGTTGGTTGTGTGCCTTTATAAACCCTGCAAAACTTTAGCTCGGGGTTCTCCTCCTAGGCTCCACTGTGTTGGAGTGTATGATGAGACCCAAGCTGCAGCCCGTTTAAATAAAACCTTAAAACAGCTGTAAAGTCTGACTCTCGATGGTCTTCTTGGTGTGGATCCTGCGACCTGGGTATACTATATTAGTGAGGGCTTGTCCTGGATCCCCCCAAAGACCCTCGAGCTCTCAGTCTCCAAAGGTAATACAGAGCTGTCTTTGTTAATTTGTCTTGTCCTGTCATTTGTCTGTTTTACTTTCGTTTTCCTTTGTGAGGATGGCCACTCCGATTTGTAAAGGGTTGTTGAGGCAGATGCGCTTGCACCACAACCGTGGAGGAACTGGGAGATGTCCAAGATCCTCTTGTGGGGCAGGGGTCCTTGGAACCCCACTGTGTGGGGCAGCGGGGGGCAGTCCTTGGAACACCGCCGTGTGAATTGTGGGGTGGGGGTCGGTTCAGTGTTGGGCTGGAACTGACCAAGAGGGCCTTCTAACAGTGGCGCAACTCGCCCACTCTGGCTCTGCTCTTTCTCCTGTGTGGCCTGGGTGTGGAATCCCACACTGTAGTCAGTGGACCAATTTGGGAGATCTCCACTTTGTAAGCCCTTTTTTGTAACTGTCAGGCCTGCGTGTGTTTTGTTTGTACTGTTTATTGTTTTTTGGACTGTACGTCTGATGGGACTGGAAACCATAGGCACCACTCCATCTAGCCTCCTAGACTTACAAAAAGTAACTGAGACAGAGGGAAAGAAAAGGTACCCCCCGGTTTTTCAGGGAGATAACTTGGAAGAAGGAATGTTTCCTCCCCCATATTCTCCTTTCCAGGTTCCTTTCGCAGAACCTGAGAATGGTCAAGAGGAGGAGGGAGCTATAAAACACTCAGCACTTGCCCTTAAAGTTTCTGAGTGGCCAGTCACTCCACGACAAAGTGGGATCAACCCCCCTTCTAATGCAGCTATTTATCTCATACGCACCATAGGTCGTGTGGATGCAGATGGTCAACAGCAACTCCAATATTGGCCATTTTCTACCAGTGATCTACACAATTGGCACACCCAAAATGCCCCCTTTTCTGAGAAACACCAGGATTTAATTTGTTTGCTTGAAATTATTCTCTTTACTCATCAGCCCACTTGGGATGATTTTAGTCAGTTTTTACAGGTCCTTTTTACCACCGAAGAGAGAGACTATATCCAAGAGGCAGCCCAGAAACATATCCCTGGCCCCACAGGAGCACCTATCACGGATCCTGCCCTGATCACTGCCTATTTTCCTGAGATCCAACCAACAATTGAAACAACAATACAGTTGAAAGTAGGGAGCGACTCCTCGTCTATCACCAGGCTCTGTTGGCATGTCTCAAGGTGGCAGCTTGCCAACCTACTAATATGGCCAAAGTTTATAATGTTAGACAGGGAGGAAGTGAAAGTCTGGCAGCATATCTTGAGTGGCTCATGGAAGCTTTTAGTCAATATACCCGTATGATCTTGAGACCCAGGAGTTGGCTCAGATGATTATGTTTGCCTATATAAATCAAGCTGCACCAGACATAAAGCGAAAGTTGCAGGCTCTAGACAGACTTAGTGAAAAGTCTATTAGGGATCTAGTAGCTGCAGTGGAAAGGGTTTACAATAAGAGAGAGACAGTAGCAAAGACAGGAATGGAAGGGCAAAGAACATGAAATTGAGTGTGAAAAGAGCGACCAGGCCAAAGAAAAGAGGCTAGACTGGTTGGACTTGCCACTATCGCATGCTGAGCATACCTGGTTCACAGATGGCATCAGTTTCATTTGAGAGGGAAAAAGGTACGCCGGTGCAGCAATCACCATGGACACTGAGATAGTGTGGGCAGAAGCACTCTCCCAGGGAACGTCTGCACAAAGAGAAGAAAACAAAAGCCCTACAGATGGGATAAGGGAAGAGACTAAACATTTACAAGGACAGTCGGTATGCTTTTGCCACTGTGCATGTCCATGGAGCCATTTACCAAGAGAGGGGGCTGTTGACAGCTGAGGCAAAGGTTATTATAAACGAAAAAGACATTTTAAGCCTCATTCGGGCCTTATGGCAACCAGCAAATATTGCCATGCACTTTCCTGGCCATCAAAAGGTAATTGATTCAATAACCAAAGGAAATAACTTGGCCGATCAGGCAGCTAAGGAGGTGGACCTCCAGCCCAGGGCCACAAGGTTTGCCTCCTGAGCCTCAGTACTCCCAAGAAGACTTGGAGTGGATAAAGAAAATTTCCATGGCCTATAAACCCCAAACAGAAAAAGAGAAAAAGATTGGTGGAAAACTGGTGAGGGAAAGCTTATCTTGCCACAAAGATTGGGCAAGAGGTTTCTTATGAGAATCCATCGGGTCTCTCACATGGGAACCCAAAGAATGGAGAACTTGCTCCTACTCTCAGAAGTAAAAATCAGGCAAGGAAATCAACTCATTGAGGACATTGTTAAAAATTTTAAAGCCTGTCAGCTCAACAATGCCCCTAATCAACTGGTTACAAAAGGAGCTCATCTCCATGGAGATAGGCCAGGTGTGTATTGGCAAGTAGACTTCACAGAAATTAAAACTGGAAAATTTGGATATAAATATTTGTTAGTTTTTGTAGACACCTTTTCAGGATGGGTAAAAGCCTACCCAACAAAGCATGAGACTGTGAACGTCATATCTAAGAAGATCCTGGAAGAAATCCTACCCAGGGATGGCTTCCCAACCACAACTGGGTAGGACAATGGACCAGCCTTCGACTCAAAAGTAAGTCAGGGAATAGCCGCGGCACTGGAGATGGATTGGAAATTGCACTGTGCTTATAGACCCCAGAGTTCAGGGCAGCTAGAAAGAATGAATCGGACTCTAAAAGACACCTTAACTAAATTGGCCTTGGAGACTGGTCCAGACTGTGTATCGCTGTTACCTTTTGCCCTGTTTAGAGTAAGAAATTCACCCTATCAGCTTGGCTTTACTCCTTTTGAAATAATGTATGGACACCCTCCACCCATTATCCCTACCCTTCAGACTGAATTGCTTGCTGATTTGGATGATATTGAATTTCTGTGTAAGCTTGACTACAGATGGTGCATAAGAGGATGTGGACCCAGCTTAGAGCATTATATGATTCTGCTTCTATTCCTACCCCCCCCCGCCATTTGTTTAAACCAGGGGACTGGGTGTTTGTTGGAAGACACAACCTGATATTTCTGGAACCACGGTGGAAGCGAACTTACATGGTGCTACTGGCTACACCTACTGCCCTTAAGGTGGATGGCATTGCTGCTTGGATCCACTGCTCCCACCCCAGACCAGCTGACCCCTTTGCCCTGGACAACCGTGGGGAAACATGGGAAGTCTCCAAGCATCCTACCCAACTACTCTGCATAAAACTCAAGAAAAAATGAGCTGATTTTTATTGGTATTGTTGTTTAATAGTATGGCTAAGGTCAGTTAGGGACCATACCCATTCAAGATCAAGAGCTGTTGGAGTTTAGTTTGAGGCTGGAGCCACAAGACCATTAGTCAAGGTGGGGAATGAAGGGTTAAAGTTTTGAGGCAGTGACCACTTGTTGCTTGTTTCTAACAGAGCAACACGTGGTGGTAATCCAAACACCTGGTTGGTTGTGTGCCTTTATAAACTCTGCAAATCTTTACCTTTGGGCTCTTCTCCTAGGTGCTGCTGTGTTGGAGTGTAGGATGAGACCCGAGCTGCAGCCCGTTTAAATAAAACAAAACAGCTGTAAAGTCTGACACTCGGTGGTCTTTTTGGTGGGGGTCCTGGGACTGGGGTATAACAATGTTTCCATTTTTCTCTAGTAGTCCTCGAGATTTAGACTAAGGGTTTGTGTGGAGTGGCTCCTCAGTGAATTCCTGAGGAAACCATTTGAAGCCTTCTCAGGAGAACGCCATTCAAGCCAGCAGAGCAGGAGAGTCTCTGAGACTATTTTCTCCAATAAACCACCAGAGAACCAGAAGTGAAGCAATGGCCCAGAGGGTAGAGCTCCAGCTTTGAGAGAGAAAACTGAGTAGGAGATACAATCCAGACCAGGCAGGAAAGCCTCGGAATTGCTTAGGTCCAATTAACTACCAGCTGGCAGGAAGTGGAGCTGTGGTGGTGGTAGAGACTCAGCCTTGAGCAAAACAGCTCAGGAACACATCGGGCGCTGAGTTTAAATCCTGGGATGGCCACAAAAACATTCAAAAAGAGAAGGCCAAGTTTATGTATCAGTGCCCTTCCTACTTATGTGTGTATATATATATTACCTCCCATAGTGCAAACTCTGCTTTTATTTACTGGTTTATTTTTCAGATATGCTAGTTGTACATACTGCATCATTCTCTTCATTTCAGGCCCATTGCTTTTCTCTTCCAGGGTTCTAGGCCTGTGTCTTTACATGATGCACACTGAAGCTCTCAGCAGCCTTTATTTACATTTTATTATGAGGGCAATCCAGGAACAATCACAAATCTGGCAAGGGAAGAGATCAGGTTTCTTAGAAGTAACCGGTATTCAGAAAATTAAACTTGAGAACATAAAATGGTAGCATACTTATGTAAAAACTACCATTAAGAAAAAAATGAAGGAGCTGGGAATATGGATTAATGAGAGAGTGCTTGCCTAGAATGCAAGAAGCCCTGGGTTTAATTCCTCAGGCACCTGTACACAGACAAAGCCAGAATATGTGCTGTGGCTCAAGTACCAGAGTGCTAGAGACAATTCCCAGGCCTTGAATTCATCCCAACCACTGGCAAAGAGATAGCTACCTAGGTAGGATGGTAGGTAGATAGATAAAAAGAAATAGAGAGAGAGACAGAGAGAGAGAGAGAGAGAGAGAGAGAGAGAGAGAGAGAGAGAGAGAGAGAGAGAGAGAGAGAGAGAGAGAGAGAGAGAAAGAAAGAGAGAGAGAGAGAAAGAAAGAAAGAAAGGAAGGAAGGAAGGAAAGAAGGAAGGAAGGAAGGAAGGAAGGAAGGAAGGAAGGAAGGAAGGAAGGAAGGAAGGAAGGAAGGAAAGAAAGTTGATAGATGAATCTGTTTTTGACGTCAGAAGGAAAGAAGGGAACATTCCCAGTCATGAGGCTTTCTGCAGTGTGCCAGGACACCAGCATCGCCTTCACACAAATGCAGAGCAGGATTACTGTCTCTGTCCGACTTCTCAGGCATCCAAGAGCCCCAGAGTCAAGAGGGCAGAGCCAGGTTCTAACTCAGGTGCTTGGAGACAGAAGAGAAATGGCCCTGCCCCTCCTTGGACTGGGGATTTGCATTAATGATGTAGAGAATGAAGTAAGGAGAATGGAAGGGCCTTCAAACGACAAATTGAGAGTCAAAAACCTACTCCCTAAGACCAGAGAGCAGGGTTTTCTACTCTGTTCCTCCCCTCTCCAGCGCTAGACTGGATCTCTATTGGTAATCTAAAGATAGCATGAGGCTCCCTTCACATGAGGAAGGAAGGTTAATTAGTCATTGTTTGAAGAGAGTGAGAAAAGCCTGATCCTGCTGTAACTCTAACAAATGTTTCAGGTTGCCCCCATTGCTGGCTGTGCCTGGAATGAATGAAGTGGTTTTGCAGCTCACTTCTGTGATGAATGTGTATATTCTGCCTCCTAATCCTGGAGGCCTAGTTCTCTGCACCTAGCCTGGCTTTAGAAACTGTTTTCTGTCCTTCAAATACAGTGTTACACTGGAGTTCTTCCTGCTAACAGAGTTAGGGCTTGGATCCTGAGAACTTCATTTGAACCCTGATTGGGTCAATAATATTTCTTTCCTTCTTCTGTAGCTCAAGAACTCCAAGAACATTTAGAGTGCAAGTAACTTCTCATCACCAAGTGAAACAGGAATTTCTTAAGCATCTGACCTTTCAGAACAGGAAATCAGAATGTCCTAGACTTCCCTTCCTTGGCTGGTTTCACCCAATGAGAGACCTAAGCCTCCTGAGCAAGCTTGATGGGCGTGAGGTATTGGTTCTCTGCTAGGGTCAGAACTGTAATGACATTGAGAATACAAGTCAACTGCTTATCACAAAGTGCTTGGGGAGCATATTAACACTTTCAACAATGTGCCTTTCAGAACCCTGTAGGACATAAGTTTATAATGCTAGAGTCTGAGAGGCTGGGCTTATGGATGTGCTACACTTGAACCTTGAGGTCTGACTCCAATTCTGGTGTACATCAGCATTCATTTTCCTAAAAATATTTTCATAAGTAGCAAATAGGAAAATTATTTTGATTATCCCTCAATCTTTTTCTAGTTGTGTGTCTCAAACTGAAGCCTGGGTGCTGTCTCTGAGCGCTTCAGCTCAAGGCAAACACTCTACCACTTGAGCCACAGTGCCACATGGGGTTTTTTGATGGTTCATTGGAGGTAAGAGTCTAACAGGCTTTCCTTCCCTAGGCTGTCTTCAAACTGTGATCTTCAGATCTCAGCCTCCTGAGAAAGTAGGTTTCCAGAGCCACTGGAATCTGGAGTATTGTTTTTGCCAGACCTGGAGCCTGAAATTAGGGCCTGGATACTGCCTTTGAGCTTCGTTTTCTCAAGGCTAGCACTCTATCACTTGAGCCACACCACAGCTTCTGGCTTTTTCTGAGTATGTAGCACTGAGGATTCAAACCCTGGCATTCATGCATGCTGAGCAAGATCTCTACCACTAAGCCACATTTCCAGACCCAACCTTACGATTTTATCCCTCAACTTGCCTATCCACAAGAAAAGGCTTCTGAGTATAAATCATCTAAACAAATCCGTATAGGAAGTTGTCCAAAGATAAATAAGACAAAACTCATACTGGGGACAGACTCTAACCATGTGATGACTTGACAAATGCCTCCATTTAATTAAGTATTATATTTCAAAACTTAATAAAGTATTAATGAAAATTAGTCAATGTACTGAATTATTGTGTATAATTTTATAATATATATACACAACATAATAAATATTATGTGTATAATAATACTAAATACAATAAACAATAAAATGAGTAAAATGAAAATTAAATACAAAATTAATAATAATAATCATAATATGAAATATACATACTTATTTACCTATATATCTTATATTACACATGTATACAAATATTTTTTCTATTGCAGGGTCTTAATTCAGGCCCTGGGAACTCTAGCTTGAAAATCTTTTCCTCAAGGACAGGGATCTTAGCCTTCACCCAAGGTGCAAAAGAGTTACATGGACAGTGAGCTCAAATCCCAGCAATGGCAGAAATACTGGCCCCAGTTCCAAGACAGTGACTTAATATTTGTAACAGAAACAGTTATGTTTATTCAGTTACATACTGAACACTGAAAAAAAATCAGTATAGAATTTTGTACAGCTGTTCAGACATACATCCCTTAACCACAAAGTGCTTTTTGAGCACTACATAAGTTTTTGTACGTTTTTTATTTTAAAAATGTTGTACAGATTGGTCACAGTTACATGAGCAAAGTAATGAGTACATTTCGTATTGAGCATTGTTGCCTCCTCGTTTGTTTTTCCCCTACCATCCATTCCCTCCCATCTTCACAACTAACTTCCCTGGTGAGGTCAGTGACTTATTTATTTTAGGCTTGGCATGGGGATTCAACTCAAATATTGGACAACTCTGCGCATTCTGTCACATTGCTATGGATTCATCAAAACTCTGAGTTCAAATCCCAGGCTATTAAAGAATACTGGCAGAAATTCTAAACCAAGGAGCTTTATTATTTCAATTTAGTTAGTTAGTTAATTAATTAATTAATTAGTTAATTAATTTTGCCAACCATGGGGCTTGAACTCAGGTCATGGTAACTCTGACTCAGCTTCACTCTCCCTAGGCTGGGGTGCAGCCTTGAGACCCAAAGCTGATCCTGGGACCCTAGGCCCAGGGGGCTTGCAGAAGGAAAAAAAGCAGAACAGCACAAAAAGTGGGGAGCTGTAGAGGGCTCAGGGTTTTACAATTTTTTTCTTTACATGGTGACCGTCCTGGGTCTGAATGACATGGTTTCAAAGTGGACCTGGCCTGCCATTGCTGATGGCTGGCAGGCTATCAGGGAAGCCATAAGCCAACATGTCAACATAGGCCCTCGGTTCAAATCCTAATCCTTACATTTACCAATGGCAGGAGATCACAAGAGACTCGTTCCTATGCATAAGATTACAGATTGAAAGAGTAGTTCATGCATTTGTCTAGTCTAAGATTGGATGCAATAATCCTAGGATGCTGTTTGACCTTAATTAATAGTTTATTAAGCATGAAAAGAATAATATTGTTTCAATGGAGATATAATAAATACCTAAGAGTTGGTAGGAACGTAGTAGATGTCATTCAGTTATAGATAGACAGCTCTGGAACTCTTTAACAATATATATTTATTTGTATACCACCTCTGCCTAGCCATGTATTGCTGTTTTGGCTAAACTTGGGGCTTGATCTCAGTGCCTGGGAACCACCTGACAGCTTCATTGGCTAGAGGCTTCTGTGCTCACCCTCACCCAATCATGAATTGGGCCTGCTAGTCCCTGAGTTCAGATCCAAGCACTGCCAAAAATTTAATCTTTGAGTAAGAAGCCGAGTGTGACACATGCCAGGGTGTCAGGCATGATAGAGAACACATATACAAATCTAGATGATATGTGATATGATGTAAAAATTGTAATAAGTGGATAAATGGTATAGGTGTCATCAAAGACAATAAAATAAATTGTAAATAAATGGATAAAAAAAGAAATAAAATGAATAACAACACTAAATGTGATATGGACTGAACATCTGTATGGAAGTATAAATCCTACCACACCAAACAGTATCTACTGAACATCTGTATGGAAGTATAAATTCTATCTCTAATATTTATATAAGGAGTATGTTTTCCATGCCTGAGGCTTGAATTGAGCCCACCCCCATGAGAAAGCAATGGCAGGAAATCCTGAGAAACTGGTTTCTGGACCAGGAAAAGTCATGGAATGTGATCGATCTCATCGAATGAGTATTTCATGCATGATGTGACTAGGAAATGATAGGCAAGACTCATGGGGTATCACTTATTTGTAAAGCAGTGTTGATTAAGCGTGACAATAATCATCACAGTCATGAAATGAAGACATCTGGAAAGATCCAAGAATCAGTATACACATGGTAGATTGGATTCCATCACAGGTTATCGTCTCTCCTAATCTATACAAATGTGTACTCATTTGCATACTACCTTCAACTTATGAATGGATGACTACTGTGTACCCTCCTCCCCCCCCACCTGGGGGTCCATCTCAGGTCCTGGGAACGGCCTTACTCCTTAGTAGCTCACGGGCTGGTGTGCTCACATGGACCCATTCGTCAGTTGGGTCTGCTAGGGCTTGAGTTCAAATCCCAGCACTGCCATAAGATTCACCTTGATTTGAGAAGCCAATCGATCCACCTGTTTTCCTGTCCTGTGAAAATCCTGGGTCTCAGCGAGGATGGAAATTCTATATAGACAACTCTATAGGCATTCGAATAGGTTGTTATCCATGTCAGCATAGTTATATCTATCACCATACTCAATAAAATACACAATACATCCATGAATAAGACACAAAATAAAAAGAATAACTACACTGAATGCAAGATGCATACCAAACTTGTAGGTAAAGAGAGATCCTATGTTTAAAAAAGGCGGGCTTGTTATTTTGTCCAGTACTGGGGCTTCAAATCAGGCCCTTGATGAGGCCTGACATTCTAGTCTTCAAGGATGGTGAGATTTCCCTTGCCCCAAAGTGCAACAGAGCTACCCAGACCTCAATTCAAATCCCAGCACTGACAAAAGTTTCATTCTGTTGTCAGAAGCCAGTCGTTGAACATGTTTTCCTCTCCTGTGAAAGAACCGGGCTTTCACTAGGATGTAGAATGCATAGGAAACGATATAACTATGGGAACAGATTGTCATCCATGTCAGCACAGTATACCTGTCACCATACTCAGTAAAATACACAATAACTCCATGAATTAGACACAAATTAAGGAGAAGTGCACCGAATGCAAGATGCTGTCCACACATGTATGTAAATATAGATCCTATATTTGAATTACGAATTTATGACTATCTGGACCTCCCTGGGACTCGATGTCAGTTCCTAGGAATGGCCTATCTCCTTCGTTGCTCACAGGCTGGTGTCCTCACCTTGACCATTTCCCCAATTGGGCCTGATAGAGTGTGAGTTCAAATCCCAACACTGCCAAAAGATGAATCCTGATGTGAGAAGCCCATTGATTCACCTGTTTTCCTGTCCTGTGAAAGTCCTGGGTCTCAGCTTGGATGGAGAATGCATAGGAAACCCTATAGCCAGGGCAATAGGTTGTCTTCCATGTAAGTTCTGTTATATCTGTTACATTATTCAGTAAAATACACAATACATACATAAGACAGAAAATCAGGAGAAAAGTACTCCAAAGGCAAGATACTGTCCACACATATATGTAAATATAGATCCTATGTTTCAATCATTAGTTTATGACTATCATGGCCACCCTGGGGATCAATGTCAGATCCTGGGATGGCTTAACTCCTTTGTTGCTCACAGGCTGGTGTGGTCACCTTGAACTATTCACCAATTGGTCCTGCTAGGCCCTGAGTTCAGATCCCAGCACTACCAACAACTGGATCATGCAGTAAGAAGCCAAGTGTGAATTTTTTTCCTTTTCTCTGAGAGTCCTGGGTGTCTGGCATGATGGAGAACATGTCTACAAATTTAGATTCCAAGTTAAGAATGAAAACAATAACATTAATTATATGGAGGCATTATAAATACCCAAGAATTGGTAGGAATGTAGTCTATATAACTGAATAAGGTATAGACATCTCTGGCACTCTATAAAGATATACATTTACTACCATCTGTATGTCAATCTGTTCTTATTTTGTCAACTGCTGGGGCTCGATCTCAGGTACTCGGGACTGCCTGTCAGCTCAATTTGCCACAGGATGGCAGGCTGACACTCACCCATTCATGAATTGGGCCTTGAAGGCTGTTAGTTCAGATGCTAGCACTCCCAAAAAATGAATCGTGTAGTAAGAAGCTGATGATGACACATGTTTTCCTTTTCTGTGAAAGTCCTGGGTGTCAGGAAGGACGTGCAATACATATGCAAACCTATATCCTATGTAATCAATGTAATCACTGTTCTATGTGTCATAATAGTTAATAAAATGAGTAGTCAGTATATGAATAAAACAAAAAATAAAATAACTACACTGAATGCAATATGGAATCAACATATGTTTAAAAATATAAATCATATATTTAAAATGTAAACAAATAGTATGTTTTCTAGTTGTGGGCATCGATTTCAGGCCTAAAAAACAGACTTGAATTTCTTAAATTCAAGGAGGCAAGCTTCCCCTTCCCACAAAGTGCAACAGCAGGGTTACCTAGACCATGAGTTCAAATCCCAGTCCTGGCAGAAAAAAAATGGCATCTCTATGCTATGTGATGCCCAATTCGTCGGTATTTCATTTGGCCTCCATTTAATGAAGGTGATTGTTTAAATGCTTCATAAAGTATTAATTAATATCGACCAGTGTCCTATTATGTAATTGTGTATAATTTTATCCTCGAATCATTCAAGTACTGCCCATTTAATCATGATATACATCACATTCCTTTGGTAATCATATGAATAGGAATGAATTTCATAGGATCTCCTGCCATTTGTTGGTGGCAGCCCAGGATTCAAGCTGTGGGCTCCAGCTCCTACCACTTAAACCTGAGGATAGGGAACTCACAGGTCTGTCCAAGATCATCAGCAAAACCAGGCATCAGTGGCTCTCAGCAGTCCTCCTTAAAACTTACAAGGCTGTGAAAGTCAAAGTCACCCTAGGCAGGACAGTCCTTGAGACTCCTGTCCAACTTGTGCCATCAAAGACAGAAGTAAAGCCGTGTGGCTTCAGTGGTAGAGAGCTAGCCTTGATCAAAAACAACTCACAGATTGTGCCCTGATCCTGAATTCAGGGTCTGGGAACAAACAGACATACACAACAATCTGTGCAGCCATCCGGCTAAAGTGGGTCACTCTCTTGTCCCCAACTGGATTGGACAGAGTTCCCTGGGAAAGGGGCTGCCTTCATTTTGACTCCACCCATTCTGCCTGCATCAGAAGATTCCAGCCACACCTCTATTGTTTCATGGTTCTTTCTGACCAATGGGATACAAGAATGGTGGCCACGCCCACATTCCTTGCTGCCCAGTAGCACCTTGATTCTCTCTGTTTGTTGACACCACTACCTCCCCTCCGACCCGGACCTCGCCTCCCCTGTGCCCCACAGTCTGGCCCACGCCCTGCCACAAATGTGCCCCAGGGGTGGGGGTGGGGGTTGACCCGAGGATGCCACCCCCATCCCCAGCGACTAGTGTCCAGGATACGGGGAGATGCAGGTTGGGTGAGGAGTGGGCGCCAAAGATCCCCTGGCCTGGAGCAGTGGGAGCCACACAGCAGCACATCTGCGCCCTTCCACTCCCAGGTGGGAGCCCAGTGGCTTTAGTCAGAGGTGGGGAGCAGCATGTTTACACCTGCCTTCTGGGTTTTTTTCCTTTCTTTCTGGGATGGGAGGTGTTGGATGCAGAAGATAGACACCCTTGCTGTGTGAGCCCTTCTCTTCTGTGTTCAGTCAAACTTTCACCTGAAGACAGAGAGACAGAGAGACAGAGAGACAGAGAGAGAGAGAGAGAGAGAGAGAGAGAGAGAGAGAGAGAGAGAGAGAGAGAGAGAGACAGACAGACACAGACACAGACACAGACACAGACACAGACACAGACACAGACACAGACACAGACACAGAGACAGAGACAGAGAGACAGAGAGACAGAGAGACAGAGACAGAGAAAGAGAGATAATCATTTTCCTTGTACAGCCTGACTGTGCTCAGATGAGTGATCAGTTGGCAAATTGCAGGTACTGCATGGAGGAGTCTTCTGTCACCTGTCTGGATGTGTGTGTGTGTGTGTGTGTGTGTGTGTGTGTGTGTGTGTGTGTGTGTGTGTAGAACTGGGTTGTAACAAGGAGGCCGAATGCTTTGGTAAATTCTACCTGTTATCTTTGGGGCATGTATGGGCTTCACAGCTGAGGTCTGGGGGCATGGAAGGGTGAGAGGCTTGAAGGGGACACAGCACAATTAAATTACAAGAACAAGGGATCTGTGTGCAATGGAGCTGTGTACTCCCTTGGGCCTGGTTGGTGGCAGTGGGAGCTTGGGAGGATCTGGAAGTGTGACCTGCAGGGGATGGCTTCCCAGGAGGACAGAGAGCATGGCCAACTCTTAGTAAGGATATGAGTTCTGCTAGTATGGAGCGCAACAGCATAGGTCAGTCTCGGGGTCTTCTCATAATGATGTCTGATGGGCAAGGCCAACCCTATTTTAAATCTTGAGCTGTGATCTTCAGATCTCAGCGTCCTGAGTACCTAGTATTATAGGCATGAGCCTCTGGCACTGGGACTCTGGTTCTTTTTGGTATATTAGGGTTTGACCTCATAGCCCTAGGCTTGCCAGTCAAGTCTTCTACCATGCGAGTCAAGCTTTTCTGTCTTGGGCATTTCTGAGATGGAGAATTAATATATGCTCATTCTGGGCTGGATCATGGTCCTCTGATCTGTGACAGGCCTGAGCCACGAGGCCCGTTCTTCTGTAGTTGGGATGGTAGATATGTAGCGACATGCTCAGTCATTGGTTTAGATGGATTGTTCCAAACTCAGTCCACGGCAGCCAATTCTTGACCAGAGGTGAATCTCTGGGTTGGGCCTCAACCATTGGACTTCAATCTCTTCATGGGACAGTTGTGAGGAAACAAGGGATTGATACAGAGGGATCTCTGGAGCAGGGACAGGCACAGAGGGAGGGGCCATCTGATACTGTTCTTGGCAATTCTGTGAGCATATGATAGGAAGATACCCGGAAAGATCTCAGATGGTGTGTGTTATTAACAGTGCAACATTTATGGGATTATGAAAAAAAACATGGCTCTCTTTCTTTTTTTTTTTTTAATTGTATTTTATTTTATTTGAGAACATACTGCACAGAGGGGTTACAATTACATGGGCAGGATAATGCATACATTTCTTACCAAGCATTGCAGCCTCCTCCTTTGTTTACCCTTCACTTCCCTTCCCCGCCTCCCCCCTCCCCCCACCCAATTTTACCCCCCTCCCCCCACCCAATTATACCCCCCTCCCCCCCCACACCGACATTGTAAAGCTGGTTTTGACATGACATTTTGTACTTCTCATTGTTGCAACAGATCCACCTGAATCCTTAAACGACTTGTTGGTCCCCATCTCCTCCACATGTTATACTGACATCAAATATAGTGAAAGCGGGGGTTACACTGTGGGGGAGGGACATACAAAGCGACAAAGAAATAATCTTATAAATGCGTTAGAAACACATGCATGAAAGAAACGAAAACATTAAAATACATATTTAAGGATTCATTTTCCTAACATCACATTATCTGACCTTTTCCGCTTGACTCATACCTATACTAGATATTGCAAATAAGGGAAACCATGGGACCTATGCTTCTTTGGGCCTGGCTTACTTCACTTAATATAATTTTTTCCAAACCTTTCCATTTCCTAACAAATGGGGAAATGTCATTCTTTCTGATGGAGGCATAGAATTCCATTGTGTATATATACCACATTTTCTTGATCCATTCATCTACTGAGGGACATCTGGTTGGTTCCATATCTTAGCTATGGTAAATAATGCTGCAATAATCATAGTTGTGCTGGTAGCTTTAGTGTGGTCTTGTTTGTAAACATTTGGGTAAATGCCCAAAAGTGGGATTGCTGGATCATAGGGGAGATCTATGTGAAGTCTTTTGAGGAACCTCCATACTGCTTTCCAAAGTGCTGGAGGAATATCAATACCAAATTTCAAACTCTACTATAAAGCCATAGTAATCAAAACAGCTTGGTATTGGCATAAGAACAGACCTCAGGACCAATGGAATAGAATTGAAAACCCAGAAATGAACCTACAGACCTATAGCCATCTAATCTTCGATAAGGAAGCTAAAACAATAGAATGGAAGAAAGACAGCCTCTTCAGTAAATGGTGCTGGCAAAATTGGTTAACTACATGTAGAAAACTAAAGCTAGATCCTTATATATCACCCTGCACCAGAATCAACTCCAAATGGATCAAAGACCTTGAACTCAAAGCAGACACTCTGAAAACATTACAGGATGGAATAGGAGAAACCCTAGGTCTCCTTGGCTCATGTCGAAATTTTCTGAATAGAGACCCAGAAGCACAACAAATCAAAGAAAGGTTGGACAAATGGGATTGCATAAGATTGCAGACCTTCTGCAGGGCAAATGACGTAGCTGGCAAGATCAATAGAAAGCCCACCGATTGGGAGAAGATCTTTACTAGCCATACAACGGACAAGGGTCTCATATCTAAAATATACTTGGAACTCAAAAAATTAAACCACCCAACAACAAATCCTCAAAGAAACAACTGCCCAATAAATAAGTGGGCGAAAGACTTAAAGAGAAGCTTCTCTGAAGAAGAAAGAAGGATGGCCAATAGACACATGAAGAAATGTTCAACATCCCTAGCCATAAAGAAATGCAAATCAAAACAACATTGAGATATCACCTCACTCCAGTTAGAACAGCAAAAATCAAGAACTCTAACAACAACAGATGCTGGAGGGGATGTGGACAGAAAGGAACCTTACTTCATTGTTGGTGGGAATGTAAAAATGGCTCTCTTTCTTTATTACTCTATCCCCATGAGTAACGGGATCCTTCACTTTGTTCAGTTTTGAAGCTGGGGAAACTGAGGCATAGAGAAGCCGGGTGAGCTACTAATGACTCCCAGCTGACAGGAAGCTCGGCCTGACTTCTCTGCCATGCTCCCTAGGACAATGGGTGCTATTCAGTCCACTTCTTGTGGTGGGAAGTCCACTTCTTTTCAGTTATGAGGCTTGAACTTTGGCCCTAGGGCAGCTCTCTGAGCTCCTCAGCTCAAAGCTACCACTCTACCACTTGAGTCACAGCACCACTTCCAGTTTTTTGGTGGTTCTTTGGAGATAAGAGTCTCACAGGTGTTCCTGCCCAGGCTGGCTATAAACCACATTCTTCATATCTCAGCTTCCATTGTACTTAGGATTATAGGCCTGAGCCAACAGCACCTGGCTTAAGTGTAATTCTGACCTTCTTTCTTTCGCTTTCTCCTCAGGAACTGATTCAATGGGTGCTGGAGGAGGTGGTCCAGCATCCCCATGTGGCTGGAACCAAGGTGGTCCTCTCATTCTCGAGGTAGGCTGTGGGTCAGGAGCTGTCTCGCTCAGTCTGTTGTACCAGCTCCATGAGGTAAGTCCCTCTGTGCCCTGGCTACACTGTGACAGTTATCCATTGTCCATCTAGCCTTACTGGACTCAAGTACTGTGTTCAATGCTCTTTTCTAGCAAAAATTCCTGGCTAAAATTATGATACAGAGTTATAGAATGAAAATGTAATGCCATCTTAAGAAAGTCATTTAGGGTTCTGGGAATGTGGCTTCATGGTATGGTGATTGCCTAGCATGCATAAAACCCTGGGTTCAATTCCTCAGTACCACATAAATTGAAAAGGAAACACTGGAAGTGGTCCTGTGCCTCAAGTGGTGGAGGGTTAGCCTTGAGGAAAAAAAAAACGCTGAAGAATAATTCCCAAGCACCGAGTTTCAGCCCCAGGACTGCCAAAACAACAGCAACAACAACAATGAACATTTAGTTAGTAAATGCGAAATAAAGAACCCATATTTGGAATATATAATTGCTCCTTCCATACTGATACCTGACAATAGTTCCTAATACATGTACTTTACCTATGTAAGGATACTGTGTTGAAAAAAATGTTTTGTTCATTGGGTCACAGCAATTAATGCTAGGAATGTGCTTAGATGTCAGGTGAAGATTAATTCTGGAAATTCAAATATTCCAGGCTTTTGAGTGGGGTCACTGCTAATCACAATGAGAAGGATAGTGTAAGTGAGATTCAGAAACTATTTTGGCCAGTCATCTTACAAAACAGGCAGAGGCTAATTAACAGTTGTGACAGAAGAGAAGGAATAATGCCAGATGGAAAGAATAAATGATAGTAACTAAGGTATAGCAGAAACCGTTCTAGGGAACCATTTTTGCTTATTAAAGAACTAGTTATCAACTAGGCTTATTCCTCATTGCCTTCGGCATTCAAAATCTCCTAGGCTAGTTCTTAATCTCTGTGTGATGAATGTATCTCCTTCTATGCTGATCTTTCATACCTGATCTCCTTTGCTTTCTAAAAATCTGTCTTGCTGTATTTATCTATGAACATTTCCTAATACTAAATACACCTATAAAGATGAAAGAGGATGCTAATGTAAGAGTCCCATAGCTCATGAGTTATTTATGTAACAAAATGGAAAAGGAGGACATATTTATTGCTACCTTAATTATTCTGAAAAGCTGCAATGTCACATCATATGCTTCATATTTCCATTCTTTGTCTACATAGTGACATTAAGTGCACATAAATGCAAATATGAGTGGGGTGCTGGTGGCTCATGCCTGTAATCCTAGCTACTCAGGATGTTGAGTCCAGAGGATTTTGGTTCAAAGCCAGCCTGGTCAGGAAAGTCCATGAAACCCTTATCTTCAATTAACCCCAGAAACCCGGAAGTTGTGCTGTAGCTAAAGTCCATGAAACCCTTATCTTCAATTAACCCCAGAAACCCGGAAGTTGTGCTGTAGCTAAAGTGGTAGAGTGCTCAAGTTGTGCTGAAGAGCTGAGAGACAGTGCCCAGGATTAAGGTTCAATCCCCACAACCAACAAAAAAGTGCAAATATAGGTTTAAATTTCCCCCAAAGAAATGATGAAATCAATAGTAATCTTCCCAAATGATTTAGTAGTGCACCTACTTTTACTGAGTTATTTGTTATGGCTTCTTTGCTAAACATATTCTCTTCTTTAAAAATTGTCAAATATTAGCTTTATAATAAACTTCATCTAATATTTCTAGGTTCAAAAGAGAAGTCCATAGAGTTGATGTCACTTAGCTTTCTTAATGTCTTAGTTCAAAGCCAACCCAGGCAAGAGAGTCTGTCAAACACTTATCTGTAATTAAACACCAAAAAAGCCAGAAGTGGAGTTTTGGCTCAAGCAGTGGAGTACTAGGTTTGGGCCAGGTAGGAAAGAAAGACAACTGTTCAGGGACAGGGGCCAGTCTCTAAGTTCAAGCCCCAGAACCAGCACAAACTAAACAAACAAGCAAACAAAACAAACCCTGGGTATTTCTTTGGGACTCTCCTTAAAATAGTGGTGCTCTGAGAAGAGGCTGCTTTTGCTGATCATACTCACTGGATCCTGCTTTTTTGGAATTCTTATTGCTATGGAAAACTCAAGACCAGACTAAAGGAATTAAAAACTGATTCCTGCAAAAAGAGAATCATCTCAGGAGTGAAACATCCATCCATTAGACACTTTAAAACCTCCATGTCTTTGCTTCTTTGCAGTAGAACACTTTTAAAACAAAGTTATTTCCTTTTGTTCTATGCCTGCCTTCAAATGGCATATTGTTTCCTTTTGCAAAACTCTCAACCAGAAGTTTACAGACAAGTTTTATATGAGTAAAGGACAAACTCAAAAAAGTCAGGGACAGAGTTTCCTTCCAGCCTTGGATTCTTTTCTTGTACAGTACAAAGGAACGCAATAGTTAACTTGAACTTTGTCATTTCTCTATGTTAAATTCCTCTCCTGGGATCAGTTTCCACATCCAGTAACAGTTACTTCCACTTACTTCCAGTAACAATTTATGGTGCTGCTCCAGAAAAAAATGAATGTTTTCTGGCTTCATTGAAATAGCACAAAGACACTTTTGGACATGAGGTAACACGTGTTTCAGAGACAACTTAGTAAAGACAAATGCAATTTAAATTGCTTATAAATACATTATCCATGAGAATATATTTTGTTCAAACTTCTCATGTGCTCTGTAAATTAAGGTGAATTTTAAATGGTAAGAAGGTTCTCAGATAATTTTTTGTGAGTCTATATGCTGTGCATTAATTTCCCAACTGTACATGAGTTAACCGTAAAAGAAACAATAGCAATTATAGGAGAAAAAGTTCTGTGTTTATGTATAAGTGTTCAATACAATATACAAGACTCTACAAATAAAAAATTGAAACAATAAAGCCAAGTCCCATATGTAGATTTATGGGAGTGATATAGAGAAAGCATTACCCCTAAGTGGAACATGAAGCATGAGGCCACTCCCTTTCTAAATCATGCTTGCTAATCATGTAATTGTGCAAAAAGGAGAATGGAAGAATGATTCTTTTTCCAATGCAAGTCACATATGGGAGAACAGACTTAACTGGAAAAAAAGAGTCTATCTTGAGGGAACAGGAATTATACTAGCAATGAACCTGGTGGCTAAGATCACATTTCTTGTTCTTTCCTTTTCTTATATTCCTTTTTATTGTTGTTGTTTTTCGTGGCACTTGAAATATGGGACAGGGCGCTGTCCCTCTGAAACGCAGCTCAAGGCTAGTGCTCTTCCACTTGAGCTGCAGTGCCGCTTCCAGTTTTCTGGTAATTATTGGAGAAAAAGAGTCTCCAGGACTTTCCTACCCGTGCTGACTTTAAAACCCAATCCTCAGATCTCACAACAACTTGGTTTATGATCACATTTCTAACAGTGTACACCCAGGATATGTAATGTATATGTTCATCTAACTTTATATGAATTCTTGAGTTAAAAATCTGGGCTACAGTTAGACTTTACACTCACAAAAGTGTTTGAAGTTTAAAAGTTGATACTCCTAGAAAAATAAAACCTAAGAATGTAAAGGAGTCTGGGAGGTTCAATTTGCACCCAGCTTGGACAGTATAGGCTTTGAGACACTATCTATAATTAACCAGCGAAAGCTGGGATACCAGTCATGAACAAGATTGCTGAATTACAGCTTTAAGTTTTTGCATACATACATACATACAAACATACACATACACACCTATAAGTGTATAGGTGCACACAAAAATACACAAATGAAACAACTCTCAGAATATGTAGAAAAGTTAGAAAACAATAGAAAATTGGTCCTGAGTAAGACTAGAATCAAGTGATAATTTTTAATATTAGAAAGCCCTCAAGTGAACTTTCCCCCAGAAGTTGAGAATATTACATAGGTAGGGACCAGAGATAGTAAGAGAGTCAAGCAATCATTCTTAATGGGATAGGATACATAGTGGAATGAATCAGGGAAGCCTGCAGGTGCATCAAAAAATGTTCATATCCTATGTCAATTGTTAAAACACCTTTGAAAATAGTACATAAACAGTCTGAGCTGTCAGTCTAGTGGATAAAATCATAGGAGAAGTTCTGAATTTCTAGTCTGTTTCTAGATTAAATAAACAAACTATGGCAGGGCAATGTGATACAAGCCTGGAATTCTAGCACTCAGACAAGAGATAAGAGAGTGGAATTACATAATGATACCTTCCCTGGACCAGATAGAATAATTTTGTCTCAGTAAAACTAACCAAACAACAAGAAAGGAATACACAGTTGGAAGTTTGGCCTAATTTTGTCATTATGTTTTGAGAAGTCAAGTTTCCTATTGAATACACCTCATATATATCCTCACTTGTGTTTTAAATGCTCTCATCATTACAGAACATTCGTAGATGCAAAAGAGCTCATGATTCCCATCCCTCATTCTGTTGGATTCCAAATAAATGTTGAAGGATTACAAAAGCTTAAGACCGGAGAAATAGCAAAGTTCGTCTAATGTAGGATTTTGTAGACCTTGTTAAATTAGAATTTAGATTAAAAATATATTTTTGATTTGTTTGTAATTTCATATTCTATAGGATACTACAAAATTCTTTCAAAGTAGAGGGATTAATTGAAAAATTCACAAATAATTCTGGCATTCTATTTGCCTAGATATTCTTTCACGACAGTTATAATTAGAACATAGTTAATAGATAATTCGCAGAGTTAACGTATACCATGTTAATATGAATAATCTAGACAGAGTTGCCAAAAATGGATGACATTAATTTATACATTTAGAAAAACCAATTTTTAAAGGTTTGGTTTAATATGGTATGAAGAGAGTAATTGTGTGACATCTTCTTTCTTCTACCTATATGTACCACAGGAAGCCATTTCCTTATTTACGTGCCTCTGTATACATGGAGAAAAATGCTAGGTTTGGGGTATTTTTCAGTTTGTTTTTATTGGTTCATCCTAGAACTTGAACTCTTGGCATGGACAGGGTCTCTGATCCTGTTTATGCTCAAGGGTCAAGCCCTACCACTTCAACCTCAGTGCCACTTGAGTCTGGCTTTTGCAGAGAAGTTTTTTGGAGATAAGATTCTAAGAAACCTTCCTGCCTGGGTGGGCTTTGAATCATAATTTTCCTATCTTAGCATACTGAATATCTATGATAGTTAAAAAGTCTAAATATAAATAATATTTGCAAGTGTTCTGATCTCAAGAATACCAGTGGAGGAAAAATGATGCAGCTCAGTTTATTGTGGTGTTCTTTTCAGAACAAGGAGGGTGTCACATTAGCAGAGGTGTAGTATTTTTTCAAAATAGAGATAAGGTATTCATAATGTGAATTAAGGAATTTTAAGGTGTCCCTTACAAGTTGGAAACTGTTGGGCTAGGATGACTTTATGACATAAATCTTGGGATTGATGGTCATAGACATAATAGCTTACTCTTATAAACAATTGCTTACTCTTGAAGAATTAATTATTACACATGCTTCACAGTTTTATCCTCTACAAGAATGTGGCTATTTTTCTGTTTACTTCTCAATCTGGACACCCCATTGGAAACTGCATCTATTGCAGAATTAATTAACATGCAAACAGGTACTGTTTTGAATCTCTTAGGAATGTTGAGAATTTAAAAATGAATAGTTGTTAGTCATAGGAATTTTGAAGAACACATTTATTCTGTCCTCTTAAAAACTTACTTACTTTTAAAATTATGGGTTTCCATAGTATTAAACTAGGTCCGGTCGTGGGGCCTGAACTCTGGGCCTGGGCGCTGTCCCTCAGCTCTTCAGCTCAAGGCTAGCGCTCTACCACTTGAGCTTCTGGCTTTTTTCTTTTTGCTTATGTGGTGCTGAGAAATCGAACCCAGGGCCTCAGGCATGCAAGGCAAGCGCTCTACCACTGAGCCATCTTCCCAGACCCTGTTTTATGTTTTAGAATGAGAAAGTAATAACTTTATTCTTTTTTGAAAAATTTGGCAAGTATATTGTGAAAATAGTGTCTAGTTGGATAACATTCAAGTTGATGAACCTCTGATAAATAAGGGGTAATTAATTCAAATTAGAAGCCAAATATTATTGATTTTTAAAATGTTACTACATAAAGAATAATATTTACTGTGCCAATAAAGTAAAATTACATTTTACACAGCTTATTTTTTCAATTTTATTATCAAATTGATGTACAGTGACTTTACACTAACTGTAAGGTAGTGAATAAAAAACATTTCAATCTTGTTACCCCTCCCTCATTTTTCTCACAGTTTTCCTTCACCCCTTCACCCCTCACAAGTTGTAAAATACATTTCCAACATATTGTCTTGTGAGTATTGCTATTGCATTGGTTTGCCTTTTTTCCTTTGTCTCACCATTGTTTCACCATACAGCAGGGATAAACCATAGGGGAAAACCCCAAAGAAAACAGAAATCACATAGTTCATCAAAAACAACAACCACAAATGAAAAAAAAATCTGGTTCCATATCTTGGAATTCATTTTGCTTAGCATCAGCTAATATGGTTAAATATATGCATAACAAAGCCACTGGAAAATAATAGCTGCATGGTTACTATATCATGAAAACAGCATGTTAACATTTTGATGGTAAAGGTGGAATTAGGATTAGTGAATTTGCGGTTCTGATAAAGGATTTTCAACAGTTTCAAATTTATGACAGGTAAAATTCAATAGTTCAAAATTTTTAATAACTTAGCCTATTAAGAAAATTTAAAATTGCCTGGAAGAATAGGCTCTCATGCAAAGAAATCCAAGGAGACTTAGTAGAGAGGGAGCAATATGGATGAAGATGGCTCTTTTTGAAACTAAACAAACAAACCTCAGAAACCTTGCTGTAAATCCTGTAGGTTCCCATGGAATTGTCCTTACCCAGGAACTATATTCTCACTGTTTGAAAGAAGGTTGTATTGGAATTTAAATTAAAAGTTCTTTAAAAAATAAGGCATCAAAATTTGTCAATGTACCTTCAATTACCAAATAGTAATTCTCTGAAAAAGATAATTTGAGTCAAAATATTTAGGGAGAAAGTGCCCTCCACAATGAAAGAAGGTGTTGGGATTACACATTTCTGTTTATAACACTTTCCACAATGTCTTTGGACGTGAAGCAGTGAAACACAGAAAAAAATTTGATTGGATACTTCAAACCAATGATTTCACATTTCTAAGTGGCTCACAAAAAATAATATTCTTATTAATATGAGGTAGTCTAGACTTCTTTTATTACATATGCCAAAAAGTTCAGAAAAGAATTGAAAAAATGGAAATATTAATAATAAAATTTTTCTTAGAAGCCTTAGCTAAGCGTATTGACTTCAGCAGTGAAGGGAGGCCAAAACTTTTTGATGTAAATTGTGTTAGTATTTTTTCTCCCTAAAGTGATTTTACAGAGCCCATTTGGCTCACTACAATGCAGAACTGATTGAATGAAGACATGAAAATACATTCCACATCCAAATGAGGCAACTTGAAGAGTTTTAAAAGAGAAATAATGAAGATGTAGCAGTGGTGGAGCCCGTATGGTCCTTCAGCTTCACTAGACTGGAAGCCAAGAAGCTGTGATTAATTGGAACTCTGGCAAGAGCTAAGAGTAGGACATAGAAGTAGGACATAGAAGCATTTTCCTTTTGTAACAGACACTTTCTTCCAAGGTATGGGTGATTTAACTCTATTCTCCTCCATACACCTTGGTGAACAAATGCAAGACCAAGAGAAAAATAATCTATTAAAATAATTTTGCATGGAATAACTTCACTGTTCCTGATATGGTATCTAAGGAGAATCTTAAGAGAGAAGATTAAAAAGTGCAGTATTTTTTGGTTTCCTCTAAGCATCTTCTTAGCAAAATATATCTTTGATGTTAGACAATTCTGATTGAACCAACAAGTGATGGAGTACTTATTTTTGTGGGCACTTTAGACACAAGAAGTCTTTCAAGGAAAAAGAAAAAAATATATAGCCAAATATTTGTGATCACAGCATCTTGGACTGTTTTCTGGATACAAAGTTTTACATTAGATTTCTCCTTATTAACATAGATGTTGTTTCATGGCAAACAAATACAAGAGGGAAGTTTTATGGACTCACTTGGCCAATTAAACAGCATGAAAGAAGAAAATGGCAAATAATATTTAATGAAATTACTTTGACCAATTACTTTGCCAGAAGAAAGAAGGAAAAATATAATTGAAAATCAATTGACTTAAAAGTATGAAGAAAGAGTAGTGAAGAGAGATTAGAGAAAATATAGAGGATCATTTTCTCTCCAGTGGAGTAATGCGTTCTTGATCTTGTTTCTTCCATTCTACCTCACAAGTTACCAAGTGTTTCTCAGGACTGGATTATCCAGTTCAGACAGAAATCTCGTAGAAGTAAGATACTGTATGCAGCAGATATAGGTGATTTATAACCTTAATCTATTTAATTCTGTTGAAAATTCTCCCCTATTCCAAACTTCCCTCTTTGAACAGCTTTGTTTGCTTTTCCCAAGACTGCCCTTCATTAACTGATTAAAATTTTGAGTGGTCATATTCATACTCTCTAGAGATTGCTGTTTGGTTGTGATTTTTGTGTGTTTTTGTTTCTAGATGTGTTTTTAACTGAATTTTAAAAGTTTGTGCAATTGTGTTACAATTAAATATATCCATCTAATTGTCCAATGCTCCTAGATCAGAGTCACTCCTTCTATCATTCTCAAACGACCCTTTCTCCAAGATTTATTTCCAATTTACCACTTCCTTCATCATATGTGTACATTCAGTATTCTAGCTGTATTTGCTCCTTGTTCTTTTTTCATTCATTCTATGTCTTTTTTTTTTTTTTTTGCCAGTCATGGGGCCTGAACTCTGGGCCTGGGTGCTGTCCCTCAGCTCTTCAGCTCAAGGCTAGCACTCTACCACTTGAGCCACAGCACCACTTCCAGCTTTTTCTGCTTATGTGGTGCTGAGGAATCGAACCCAGGGCCTCATGCATGCAAGGCAAGCACTCTACCACTGAGCCACCTTCCCAGCCCCTCTATGTCTTTACTATAATTCCTCTTTGGTTTCAACTTCTGATAGTCATTCTGTTAAACTGTCTATTAATACTTTGAAAGGTTTATATACATTCCATGGAGTTTCAATCCTGCATATTCTTGAAATGATGTCAGCTTATATTTCCATAATTCATTCATCTGCAGCAACAATTTGCAAGACTGGAGACGGGAAGCACCTAAACATGATTTTTTCTCAACCGTTTGAAAGATTAATCTTTAGTCAAAAAGAAAGTTAAAAAATGGCTTAGAATGTATTCCTAACTATGCATTTTTATAAATGGCTTTGTACAATCGTGTGATTCTTTTATTTTACATGGAATAATATTTTCTACTACCTATAAGTTTTGGAAAAAGAAGAACATTATAATTTATTCCTAGATAGGAATATGATAGAAATAGAAGACAGATATTATGTTTGTCATATCTCTGATTAGTACCCATATTCAAGACATAAAGTCATATTTCTTACTATGTTAGACAGAGGGAAAACATAAAATAACATATGATGAGGCAACTATTTGTGATTGTTTAAAATGTACCTTATTAAATGATGAAATTTATTAGCTAAGGTTTGGGTTTGAAATTTAGGAGGCTGACATATTAAACACATTTCTGAAAGGCCCATACTGAAAAACACAAATTGTGGGTGGTACTATTTCTACACTTTAATGAATGGTTGAACATGTTTGGCATTAGTGCTGTGTAAATAATTCAACTCTATTGTACTTGCTCCCTACACTTGAAAAACTTGTAATGTCACTAAGTATCATCAACTTGTCAAATGTTATTTTGGCGAAAGTGATTTTTTTTAATTTAATTTTATTTTATTTGTGAACATACTGTACAGAGGGGTTACAATTACATGGGCAGGATAATGCGTACATTTCTTACCAAGCATTGCAGCCTCCTCCTTTGGTTTACCCTTCACATCCCTTCCCAGCCTCCCCCCTCCCCCGCAATCCCAATCCTTCTCCTTCCCCCCACTCGCCCCCCCCCCCGCACCGACGTTGTAAAGCTCGTTTTGGACATGACAACTTGTAATTCTCACTGTTGCAAGAGGTCCACCTGTATCCTTAAACACTGTTTTTTCCCCATCTCCTCCAAAAGTTATACTGACATCAAATATAGTGAAAGCAGAGGTTATACTGTGGGGGAGGGACATACAAAGCAACAAAGAGATAATCTTATAAATGCATTAGAAACACATGCATGAAAGAAAAAAACATTAAAATACATATTTAAGGGTTCATTTTCCTGACCTCACATTATCTGACCTTTTCCGCTTGACTCATACATATACTAGATATTGCAAATAAGGGAAACCATGAGACCTATGTTTCTTTGGGCCTGGCTTCCTTCACTTAATTTTTTCCAAGTTTTTCCATTTCCTAACAAATGGGGCAATGTCATTCTTTCTGATGGAGGCATAGAATTCCATTGTGTATATATACCACATTTTCTTGATCCATTCATCTACTGAGGGACATCTGGGTCGGTTCCATATCTTAGCTATGGTAAATAATGCTGCAATAAACATTGTTGTGCTGGTAGCTTTAGTGTGGTCTTGTTTGTAAACATTTGGGTAAATGCCCAAAAGTGGGATTGCTGGGTCATAGGGGAGATCTATGTGAAGTCTTTTGAGGAACCTCCATACTGCTTTCCAAAGTGGTTAAACAAGTTTACATTCCCACCAGCAATGAAGTAAGGGCGAAAGTGATTTTTAAAAGTTTATTTGAAAAGGAATATACTTTCAGGAGATTATATGTAGATTATCATTGGTTTGAGAGTGACATTTTTATACCACAGAACCATGTTGTACTGAAGTCCCAGTGTTTTGAAGCACTTCTTAGTGCTTCAAATGATTTTCTGAATTACATTTGACCTCTAAGTCAAGTTTTCGGGCTTTCGTAGACCAATTATAGATCTATCTTTCTAGGAACTATTTTTTGGCCCACTTATGTTGGAATAAAATCTTTCGTTAATCATAGGTGAGGGGTATTAAAAATAATCTTATGACAATTTGTGAACTTGTTCACTCATATGGGCTGGTCATCTGTAAGTTGAATGTTTGAATTACAGTACTTTCTCTCAAATTTTGTGATCTCATCCTTCATTTTAATTTGCCTTGCATTTCACAATTGCTTACTGCTAATTCCTGCATCTCAAGGAATTGGGGCCCTGAAATATAGGAAATGCATAATTGAGATGGGTCTTCAATTACTTTGCGTTGATATATTGCATGGGCCTTGGTGAAAAGTCTTGCCCCTGTTATCTGATGATGCAGGTAAAGGGGCGTTGGGATCCTAGGATCCATGGGTACTGCAGAAGAATAATATTTTTTAGACATCTTAGCAAAATTTGGGCATAATCAGTAAGAATGCTTCAGAAATATGGATAAAAACAGTTTGGGACAAGCGAGTTAAAACAATAAACAGAGCAGCAGAGTAATATCCATTACAGATTAGAGGAAAACATTGTTTTTTATCATGTGGATTCGGAAGACCAAGAAGAGTTATAATGTATCACAAGTTTATACTAAAAAGATTGCATTGATACGTTTTCTAGTCTAATACATATTTGAAACCTAAATATTTATATTCCAATTCTGTTTATTGGAGTAAATAAATATCAATTTATTTGTCAAATTATCAACTAATTCTAGTAAGTTTCATTGTGTGAAATATAAAATCAGCACATATAACTATATATAATATGATTAAAAGACACACGTTGTGTATTCTTCTGTTGTAGTTACTGTATCAAAGGCAACTCTGTTTTAAAGTATGATTCCATTATCTCTACTTCAGTGTTTGATAGAATTAGATCTAAAGCTTTATCATTTGTAGATTTACAGCATGGAGGCAAGAGGAAACACTGTGATTAAAACATTATCAATTTAATGCCTAATAACGAGGAGAAACATATGCACTTCTCCTGCAACTATGAAAATATTTGGTGATAAAAAGGTAGTAGTGTAAGTTCCTGCCAGGAACTTACAGACAGGCCAGGACATTAAGTAATCATGCATAAGAACAATTTTTTCACTTCTTGGCTTTAGCTACTTTTAAATGGAAGGTATAATAAACAATTATATTTTGATAAAATACCTTCTTGTCTGAACAGTTCTGTTTGAACTGTTCATCTCTCTATGATCCCTTGTAACCAAGATTAGTTTTGTTCTAGTAAGAAAATCTTTGCTGTCAGGGTAAGGTATTCTGGTTGGTCTGTTCCCACATGGAAGAAGGGTAAAGGCTCAGGTAGACATTTGTTCCAGTAACACCTCATTTGGGAAAATGTCAGCTGAAGAAGTTTAGAAGTAGCGCTTAAGCAACGCTTAGTTTGAATCCATTAGGTCCACAAAGCTGGACAAATAAGTACTTGAAAAAGCCATCACCTTTGGACCTAACTATAAATAATAGAGAGTATGATCAAATTCCAAATAAAAAGACTTAAGTATTCATTGGCAAAAATAGTTTGGAAATGTGAGCAATCGACTGATCAATATAATTTTTTCCAATATTCACAGAATTTTAGGGAAATAAGATCGATAGCATTGTTAGGAACAATAAGGTTTCCTTGTTACAAGTAGGCACCCATAGATATAAGCCTGTATAAAGATTGCAGCATTAACTATTAAATTTAGAGGATACTACATGCTTCAGCAGCACGTATACTCAAATTACAACACAGAGATTAACATGGCACTTGCACAAGGATAATATGAAAATTTGAGAAGTATTCCAAATTTTTCATTCTTCAGATGCAAGAAATGAAAAAAAGTGATTAAAAAGTTGATTACAAAATTACAAGTGTAACAATACACGTAATTCATATAATTAAATTTAGTTTGACATCAGTGTATTAAATCACCTCAGAAAGGCGTTTACATAGCATAAACTTTACAAAACTTTTCAAATTAGACAACATTGTCATTTTATCCCAAAGAAAAATAATATTAAGACCTAGAAAAAAAGGAATCAAACTGTTTCTATATGGAATACAATCGGAAAGGACACATTAATGAACGTATATATTATA
The DNA here is from genome assembly GCF_024711535.1 of Dipodomys merriami. NCBI lineage: Eukaryota > Metazoa > Chordata > Mammalia > Rodentia > Heteromyidae > Dipodomys > Dipodomys merriami. The sequence goes on from NW_027206486.1 coordinate 293,932, forward strand.
CAATAATATAGAATTCAATGTATATCTAGGAGAAAATAAATTATGAACATTATGCAAACATAGAATATAGAATATTTTAAAATATACTTTTTCAGACAAGCACCAGAAATATTTTAGTTTCTGTACTACTCATTTCAACAGGTAAATTAAAATTATTTCTTATTAAAAAAATCACAAACTCTGAAGAAATTATTATACATGTTTACAAAATCTATTGAATACATTTTTCCATCCAAGGCAGGCAATTAACTTGGAAGAATTCCGCGGAATCCATGAATTTTTACAGTAAAATATTGGTGCTGCGGGGCACTGGTGGTTCATGCCTATAATCCTAGCTAAACAGGAGACTGAGATCTGAGGATCATGGTTCAAAGCCAGCCTGGGAAGGAAAGTCTGTGGTACACTTATCTCAAATAAACCACTAGAAAACTGGAAGTGGAGCTGTGTCTCAAGTGGTAGAGGGCTCACCTTGAGCTGAAGATCACAGGGATAGCTCCAGGCCCAGAGTTCAAGCCCCATGACCGACCAAAAAAAAAAAAAAGATATTGCACTTATTTGGATTGTGAAAATATTTTGTAGGGACACAAAAGATGAACTTGCATTTTTGAAATTTAAGAAACTTAACCCGACCATTAGGACTTCGGTGAACAATTTGTACAGCCTTTTACAACTTCATAGAGGTAGTGATACATACTTATGCTTTTGGCAATGTCAAATAGAGTTTCTTCTATGTTGTTCTTGAGGCCTGGATTTATGTAATGGTTCAACAGAAGGCGATCCAGCGTATCTTTGCTATCTCAATTCTCAACAGCAAGATATAAGAGTGTCAAGAGTCCTTTAGTTTGGGGAAGTGTTACTGTGGCTCAAGCGGTAGAGCACTCCCCTTGAGCTGAAGAGCACAGGGACAGCACCCAAGCCCAGAGCTCAAGTTCCATGACCGACCAAAAAGAAAAAAACCACAACAACAACAAAAATCAAACAAACAAAAATATTTGGGCTGGGAAAGTGGCTCAGTGGTAGAGTGCTGGCCTTGCATACATGAGGCCCAAGGTTCGATTCTTCAGCACCACATAAGCAGAAAAAAAAGCGGGAAGTTGTGCTGTGGCTCAAGTGGTAGAGTGCTAGCCTTGAGCTGAAGAGATGAGGGACAGCGTCCAGGCCCAGAGTTCAGGCCCCACGAACAGACCAAAAAAAATTAAAAAAAAAAGTCCGTTAGTTTGGCCATTGGTATCTGTATCATGATGAAGTAAGAAAGAAGCGACTCTGGTATTATTCCACGTGTATGCACTGTTCAGGGGTGTCCAGTCATCTACAGTTATTGCATGTGCCGCTTGAGACACCAACTCACTGACAATGTCTAAGTGTCCACCGTAGGCTTCTTGAAGAGGGATATACTGATCATCATCCCTACTATTCACATAAGTGGCCTTTTGAGAAAGAAGTCTCCGCACTGTAGTAAGCTGAATATTTTCGACAGCCCATTGAAGAAATATGGTTGGATCCTTCTCCAATTTTTTTCTTGCAATTGATACCATTCCTTACTTTTTCATCTTGTTCCCCATATTCCTAAGAATTGCCTAACCAGAGACTTTGAGTGCCAGTGGGAATGAGGTGTCCATGTATTTCCCTAATAGTTCACATTGGTTGAACTGGTCAGAAATATCTGGTGAATTTTCTGCAACTGTTTATTCACCATGATTTATTTTCTCTTTTTCCAATTTTACTATTCGAAATTATTCTAACTGGAGAGTAGGGAATTGATGGAGAGCAGAGGAAAGATATTCCTCCATATTCAAATGTACACACTGAAAATGAGGACCAGTGATGTCTTCATGTGCAGCTTATTCTAGGCATGAGAAAATAGGAAATAATGCCTTCCATATAAATGATTTGGGAAATGGCAGAGCAAAAAGTGAAATGATACAACCAAAAATATAAAAGCAAAATAAATTAGGATAATTATGGAGCAATCGTGTTATATATGAGAACCATGAAAGGGAGAGAGAAAGAAAGAGAAAGATGTGTAATGACGTAGCTAGCCACATAATCCATGCCTCTGATCAATTTGTAGAGCAAACAAAATTTTATTTTTTAAAAGAGATGGAAATCGAATTTATGTATTTACTTGAAGTTAGTAAATACATTTTTAGTAGCCTACGTAAAGAGACATAACTTTCCCAAACTACAGACAGTAAAATAAATCCTTGATAGTTCTAGTAACAGATCTGACTGAAATCAGTTGAATCATACTTTTCTTGTACAATGAAGGAATAAGAGGATAGTAAAGCAGCTAGAGAAGGCAGGGAGATTGTATCTGTGACAAAACTTTGTGGAAATTGGTATTGAGGATTTCTTACTGGTGATCCACTTGCACTGGAAGCATGATTCTGAAGTATTGCTTGCCGATTCTGAACTATTGATTTGATTATTATATTCTCCAAGAAGAAAATGAGAATTGATAGTGAAGGACTACTAATACATTTTGACCTTCTCACTAAGCACTTTCAATCATCAAAATCACATGAAGACAATAGACAGGCCTACTTTTTAGATGAAAGCAAGTGTCTTATAAAAACAAGGAATGTATGTAGTCATGCAAAGGACTTCTATTTTACCAATGCCGCATACATTTTTCTAATGTTGGGTACCAATAAATAATGGATCTATTAGAAAGCTCTTAAGGCTCCTATGTTCAATAGTGAGTTCTCTTACACAATATCATGGTATTTTTTGTGTATGGTTTTAAGAATAAATTTACATTACTAACTTGAATTTCTGACAGGACAGTATCATCACTGTACATCTTGCTTCGATACTCTCATTTTAAAATTACCATCTAAGTATGTGCATTAGATAACTATATAGGAAAAAGTAGCAGCCACACTGATGGCTTATGTCTTTAGTAGTAGTTAATCAGAAAGATGAAATCTGAGCATTGTGGTTTGAAAACAGACCAAGAAAAAACAGTGCATTAGATTCTGATTTGAATGTAACCAGCAAAATCTAGAAATGGAGCTCTGGTACAAGCAGTAAAATGCTAGCCTTGAGAAAACTGAAACAAAAAATAAATTCTGGGACAAAGCCAGGCCCTGAGTTCAAGCCCTAGTAGTAGCACCAAACAAATAAATTAATTAATAAGGTAATTAATTAGTTAAAACTAAATTAAGTGGTCACATATGGAGAGGCAGGTAAAATGTAACATGCGTGGTAATGGTTTATGTATTATTTTGTAATAAGGCATATTATCATTTGTCCTAATCACTAATATTTTATGTGGACTTTTTGTACAATAAACCCTGAATTTAGCATGCGTGTATATGTGTGTGTATATGTGCAAACATGTGTGTATGTGTATATGTGTGCGTGTGCTGTTGCAATGTTGCTTGCCAATGTGGACAGGGTGAGGCTGAAAAAAGCTAACCGTGTTGCAATGTTTTTATTTATCAGTGTTCTGTCATGTCATTTCAGTGGAACCAGCCTTTGTACATATTTTTTGTCTAATAATAACATCATAATCAAAGCATTTACAATATTAAGTTAGAAAAAGAGACCGCTTTCAGCTCTTATTGTATGTTAGGTAAGAAGATACAGACATAATTAGTAAGTTGTTGCTATAAGATGATTGTCAGTACAAAATACGTACTTGACCTCTTAAATTGGTTATACTTTTAAGATACACTCATAGAGTGATTTGGACTGACTTGACCAAACAGGTATTACTCTCTGATTATTCCTGTGAAACACAAGTTGGATAAACTCTTTCCGGAATTCTGTTGAAAATCACTTTCTTTGCAAGATTATATCTATTCTCACTAAGAGATAATCCAATCCATATTATGTTTGAATATCCCATCTTATTCATTGAAAATAAGTATTGTGGATATGCTTGTTAGATATTCCTTTCAAAAACGAACAAACAAAAAGCAAGTGTTATGTCCATATTGTGGATGCATTTGAAGGTGTTTTGTACATGCACAGGTATCTTTACTATTGGCTCTTTTGTGGGAGAAACTATGGCAACTTTAACAAATAAGGCTTTTTGAATATCTGTTCCAATATACATAACATCTCAGAGCAAGTCTTGTAATTTCTGAAAATCCTTTGAATCTTTTAGTATTATTTCAGTTCATTGACTGTAGAGCTAAAATTTCTGAAATATTGTTAAGATCTGAAAAAATAAGTGGGTATATATGCTTTTTTATGCTTCATTTTATGAAAACCCAGTTTTTATGAAAATAAATGGAATAGAATAAAAGAATTAAGTGAATTGGGTAAGCTAATTATTAGTATAATTTTGTTTTCTATTAACAGTCTATTGAATGTAGATGATGCAGTTAAATTATTTCCTCTCTATTTCAGTTAGTTTTAGAATCTTTATAGTTATGAGTGAACTTTTAAATAAAGGTTTTTAAAAATAATTAGGATTAACCTTATGCTTTTCGTCCTACTCCCAAGAAAATGAGTTATTTTTAAGTGTTAATAGTTTATCATTATGATTATCATAGCGAATCATTATCATTATCATAGGGACTTAAAAATGCAGTAGTATTGATGTCTTTTTAAACCAATTGTATTCACAAGTTGGAGAGTCTTTAATTCATAATTAGGTCTTGGTGTCAATGATTTTTAACCTCTCATTCCTAACATTAATGATAGGTAAGACTGCATTTTTGGGTATATGAAAGGTAAAATATTTATCTGGGGTCAAATGTGATTTTATATCATTCTTTCTTTAATAACATTTTAAAGTAGTACATTTCTCTCAAAATGGTGGGTATAAAAAGCAATCAAAATACTTCAAATGGTAAAAAATTTAGGTGAGCTACAATGTGGAAACGATTGCTCCAAAAGGCCTGCAGTCTGTTTCCATCAGGAATTGGGCAGGTCATTCTTTCAGTAAGACTGTGTTAACCAGAGATGGGGTCCCCAGGCAGTGCAGTGTTGAGTGAAGGCATAAAATATGATTTCTACTATTTTGAGCTAGAAATCAAGAATGTTATAGTTTAGCAGTTCCTTTCACTGGGGAGGTATAAATTGATTATGAACGTAGAGTTTTCTTCTTACAGTTACTTATTGTCTTTTTTGTTGTTGTTGGTCATGGGGCTTGAACTCTGGGCTTGGGTGCTGTTCCTGCGCTCTTCTACTCAAGGCGAGCGCTCTACCACTTGGACCACAGTGCCACTTCCAGTTTACTAGTGGTTTATTAGAGATAAGAGTCTCACTGTCTGTCCTGCCCAAGCTGGCTTTGAACCACAATCCTCAGATCTCAGCCTCCTGAGTAGCTAGCATTATAGGCGTGAGCCACCGGTGTCCGTCTTAGTTACCTATTTTCTAACAAAGATAAAGGAAATATTATTAGAGTGTGCACAATAATTTTGGGAATTTTCCTAGAATTAGTAGACTGAGTGCTAGTATTTAGTTATAAAATAGAATGAGGCTAGTTCATATAGTGGGAATGGAACACGGGCTAACACCGTGTGTAGAATGTTGTACTAGTAATTCCAACTCTGAAGACTTAAATATCATCATCTTAGAATTAAAAATAGAAATAGTTTCACTTTATGGGATTATTGTGAGGATTAAATTAGATACCAATTGTAAAGTACTTGGAAAAACAATCAGAGTTTGATACTTTCTACCTTTTATTTTATCATGTGATATATTCTAATATTTTTACTGTTTTTTTATATTGTCTATTTAGGATATGCAAAGTGATGTATTGATATACATTGCGTTGTTCACTTTTCTGTCATTATGAGGAAAATACCTGCAAAGAAAATTTCTGAAAATTTCTGGTTTAAGATCAGATGTCTCCATTGTTTTTAATTATATTTTTATTAAATAGGTGTACGAAATGTTTTCCATTCAACGAATCAGTTTATAAGTACAATGGATCTTTACATAACTTTCTCACATCCTTCCAAACCTCAATCCACTTTCGTTTTTATTAGTTTCATACTATCTGCATTGAATATTATGGCTTCACTCTCTACTTCCATAAGTCTCTTTATTTCTTCCCTTTGATTTTCCCTCACATTTTCCAAGTGGTAGCCTCCTGGTATTCATTTTGTTGGATTAAAAGTTCAATTTTATAAGAAATTACACCTGTTAAATACTCCTCTACAAATAGCATGCTTTGATTAATACTGTTTTTTAACTTGTATAAAATTCTGGCTTCTAAATACGCGTTCTTTTTGTGTCTGGCTGTGACTTCGTTTATTTAACATAATTTTAGTTCTATCCATTTCTTTGCAAATGCTGTAACAGTCTTTATAATGGATGGGTGCAATCCAATTGTGTATATATGCAACACTTTCTCCAACCATCCCTCTGCTAAAGTGCATCTGGGCTGTTTCCATAAATTCTCTACGGTGAATAGTGCAGTAGTGAACATGATTGTGAGAGTGATTTTATTCTCTCTAACCTTTTGGGAAAATTCATCACTGTTTTTCTGGGAGCAATCCTCTAGCCAATTTTCCAGAATTAGCACATCCCTTCCTTCATCTACATCACAACGTTTTTCAGGTCCTCAAAAACACACTACCCCCTACATGTACCAATCAGCTAAAACCAGACTGTGCCCATATTCTTTTGTTGTTGTTATTGTTTTCTTTCCGGTCGAGGGGCCTGAACTCTGGGCCCCTCTAGTGCTGTCCCTCAGCTTTTTTGTTCAAGGCTAGCAATCTACCACAGCGTCACTTCTGGCTTTCTTCTTTTTGCTTATGTGGTGCTGAGAAATCAAACCCATGGCCTCAGGCATGCAAGACAAGAGCTCTACCACTGAGCCACTTTCGCAGCCCCGATGTGCCCATATTCTTTTAATACATTTTTCATAATTTTACACATAATTTAGTGAGAACCTTCTATGTACTTTCCTAATGTGGGAATGAGGTATATGACAATAGAGCAAAAGTAAGAGATATGGGATTAAATTAGCTATTATCATATTTAAAATAATTTTCAGCTCTAACTCATAGCCTCACTTAGTATTATTTTAATCTTTATTTGATTTGATTACTTCACCTATCCCCTAAATTATAACATGTGATTTAAATACAAAGGCAAAAAAGTGTGGTTTGACTTTGACACTCATATGTGAGGATGCACAATATGGGCAAATAAAGGGATTGGAATTAATAGCCATTATCCATTTTGTTAAATGGTTTTCTCAAACTGATTCTCACAATTCATATTTCATTCAACAACAAGAAACATGTGACAATTCCCTTTGTTTTGCTCCTCATTAAACTTGTTTCCATGTTATTTTATAATGAAGGATGATTTCATAAATCTACTATAGATACAAAATATGTTAAAATATTTCTATATGTATGCATTGATATAAATATAAACACATATATTATAAAGGTTATAATGATAAATTATAACTTCTGTAACTGTACAATTTACTAAATTATTAAAAACATGGACGACTCAGGCCTGGAATCCTGGTTACTCAGAAGGCTGAGAGCTGATGATCATGGTTTTGAAACCATCCTGGTCAGGAAAGTCCATGAGCCTCTTATCTCCAAACAACCAACAGAAAATCAGAATTGGAACTGTGGCTCATAGTAGTAGAGTGATAGCCTTGAGTGAAAAGACTCAGAGATATCACCCAGACTCTTAGTACAAGAACTAAAATCTACCCCCAAAAAGTATTTAATTTACATTTATGTAAATAGAGTATTTCCTTCACACAAATGCACATCCATGCTCATTTGCAAGGTAACTCTGTTATGTCTGGAGTATCACATAATATTATCACTTAAGTAGAAAGTATTACAACATGGGTAAACTCTACCTCTCTCATGGATTTTTCTCCACTCAAATATTCAAATCTTGCAATTATTCCCATTATTTAAAGTCATAGCTTTTTTTCTTTAATACACATAAGATTGGAATTTGAATTGAGTGTCTTGTGTCTCCTAAATGGTTGTTCTTACCACTTTGGCATGCCCCCAGCCCTAAATTATCCTGATTAATTTTCAGATAGAATCTTGCTTCCTACTTGTGTATGATCGTGGGCTCAGTCTACTTTATGTTATTCTTCCTGGAATTTAGAATAACAAGTGCCTGGCATTGTGTACAGATCTTTCTGCCCAGTCTGAGCTTTAACCACTATCCTCACAATAGTAGACTCCCTCGTAGTCAGGATTTTCATAAACTTATCATAGCTATTTAAAAAAAAAATCTTTGCATTTCCTGCAGGTTCTTGAGTACTGAGTTATTTGGTGTTTTCTTGGGTTGTTTTGTTTCTTTTGAATGTATGTGTTGAGTTGTTCCTCATTTTTCCTTTTGTTTCTTTCACTCAAGTTCTTACCTATAGTGCTGAGAAACCAGTTCTTCTTTCTCAAGATAGTCAAGGTGAACATTATTTATTCCAAAACAATTCCAGTAATATTTAAACACCTTCAGAAATTTCGAGAAAATGGCGGAGGAGAATCTGGTGGCTAAACAAGCTCTTGCATAGAAAGCAGTTCTAGTGTTCTAATGAACAGTCCTAGGCACACCAAGTGTGCCATCACATTACAGAGAGTTTGGGCAGAGAGGAAAAATCCAGGTAAGGAGACAGATCTGAGCATTTTCCAGCAACCATGGCTGAGGTTGCTGTGGCGGCTGTGGTGCCATCCATAGCCGCCATAACTACAACCCAGAGAGTCTGGGACAAATGTGCCAGATGCAGCGGGCAAGCAGATTTTACTCAACACGAGCAAGAACTGACAAGTAGCAGATATCTTCATCCTGCAGATAGCAGACCAGAGGCTACCCAGGAACCCACACTCCAGCGTGAGTACAAAACTAACATCCTCACTCCTTCTCAAAGGGAGCAAAGGAGGGAAGGACACCCCTCCCCCCAACACCGGAGATATCCACCTTTAATGTAGACAAAAGCCTGGCTAAGTAGCTAGATCCAAATCAGTTCTTTGAAGAAAACAAAAGAGTCATTTAGCTAGTCACAAGTACCTACCCTGACCTGCCATTCTCAACTCCACCCATGGGAAAGTCACAACAACAAGGCAGAGAAAGCTAATCCCACAAAGGAGTGGCTTTCTTCACTGGGTAAACAGAGCCAGAGGCTGCCCCTCCCTACAACAGCCCTGACAATCAATTGAAACTCAGTAAACATAAACCCTGAGAATGGCTCCAGGCTGGGCTTTGTGAATGTCTCAGAAGCTAGCCCCTCAGGGAAAAGCTACTGTTTGCTGAAAGGCCTCAACTTTACCCAGAACCCAGCCTTATTACAGTAACTCCAAACTAGAGGAAACAGCCACCTCCCTCTTTTGTGATACTCAAAGCAGATCTCCCTCCCACTGAACTAGCCTGGGAGGCAATCACAAACTTCTGGGTAAACCAACAGAATTTTTTCTGCCTGCCCAAACAAACTGACTTAAGAAACCAATCAAGCCACAGAAAACCAAACACCACAAGCAAACCAGAGACTCCACCAAGAGACTGGTTACTGACACAAGGGAGATACAGGATCTTCCCATCAACCCTCCCAAAACAAAATCAAAGAAGTATTTTTTGTATCTTTTTAAATTTTTACTTTTTAATGATAAAAATTGTTTTCATTAATCTTTTTTTCTTCCTCTTATAACTTTTATTTTAGGTGTATGTGTGTGTGTGTGTGTGTGTGTGTGTGTGTGTGTGTGTGTGTGTGTGTGTGTGTGTGCTTTTTTTAAAAAAAATGTTTACTGACCTGTTGGTCTTTTTTGTTCTTTCTTTCTCATTCGTTTATTTTTTCATCTTTTGTTCTTTTTGCATGAATTATTTGTTGTTCTGTTCACCTCCTATATAACTGTCATTGATTATAAGACCTTATCCACAATTGTGTACATTCTTAATCCAAAAACGTATTACTCAATTCAAAACCTCTTAGGATTAAATTCCTTAATAGCAGTATTATTTATTTATACCTATAAATTATTTGAAGTATTTTTATTTTTTAGTTTTTCAGGTCTCCTTTCTATCCCTCCCCTCCTCTCATCCTTGTCCATCTCTCAATTTTACTTCTTTAAATTTTCATTACTTTTAAGAGTTTCACTTTTTAAATTTAAATATTTGTCTTTCCATTTTTTCTTGTCTCTTTTTTAAAATTTTTTCTTCTCTCTTCTCTATCATTCTTTCCAATCCATTTCCCTCTGTGAGATTAGGACTTGGTTAATTTCACTCTCCTTTTACCTTTCCACGTCCCTCTAACGCTGTTTTGCCCACCTTTCTCCCTAAACATAATAATTTCTGGTTTGTCAAATTATTCTTTGGTATTCTTTGCCCATGAAAATATAGTTATTTAATGTTGAATGGACTGTATCTGTTGAACTAGATTGTATCTTCAAACATTTGACTATGCAATTACAGGACTTTGGTTGATGCTTGCCTTAAAATGGTGTTCTAGCACAAAACTGGCATTACTTTCATCCCATATGGGCAGAACAAGCAAGAAAAACACAAGGAAAATGGCAAGTCCGGGTATCTCAATTCCCACTCAAGATAATCAGGTGACAGAACAGATCATGAATAATCCAGACGAGAGTTCCCAAAAAGCTCTACAAACACTACTGGTAAACATGGTGAATGAAAAGATTGAAACCCTGCAAAGGACTCAGTGTGAACGTGTTAGGGAAGAGAGGAGGCAAACCAAAGATCAAAACAGGAAACTCATGGGCTTGAGAAAGCTACTCAAAGATTGATACTGGAATTGCGTGAGCAGGTTGAGAATACTCAAAGAGAAATAAAGGAATTGTGTGAGCAGGCTGAGATCAGTCAAAGAGAACTAGAGAAGTTACATGAACGTTAGAAATCTAATCAAAGAGTAATACAAGAATTGCAAGAGCTGGATGAGCATAGACAAAGATCAATAGAGCCATTCATGGAATCCATAAACAGTCACCTGAAAGGAGTCAGGGAGACCACAAAGGGAATGTTGAATGGAGCCCAACAGAAGGAATGGGATTCCAAGGAAACCATAACCAATCAACTAAGTGATTTGAGAGTAAACACTGAACACCAAATTAAGGAAGTAAAGAATTTCATACAAGATCTAAAACAAAGCTCCAACAAAGAATTTGAAGCCATAACAGCCAACCAATTAAAAGGAAAAGAAATGAAAAATAAAGTAGAAAGTCTTGACATTAGGTTAGACTATGCAGAAGATTGAATCTCCGGCATTGAAGACAGCCTAGGTATTATAGAGAAAGAACATACAACTATCCAAGACAACTTCAAGAAATATGATAGATCTATTCAACACTTGGAAGACACCATCAGAAGGCCATATCTGAGGGAAATGGTTGTAGAGGAGCATATAGAGACAGAAGGTAATGGTCTAGAAAATTTGTTCAACAGGATCCCAGCAGAGAACTTTCCAATACACAAAAAGATAGGCATGTTCAGATACAAGAAGCTTTTAAAACTCTAAATAGACCAGACAAGAACAGGACTTCCCATCGTCCAATTAATTATAAGCCACACAGGATCAATTCAGACCAAGGAAAATATCCTTAAAGCTGTCAAGGAGAAAAGATCAGTCACCTATAAAGGAAAACCAATTAGAATCACCTCAGATTTCTCAAAAGAGACAATTAAAGCAAGAAGAGCCTGGAATGGTGTATGCCATGCTCTCAAGACAAACAACTATCAACCAAGAATAGTGTACACAGCCAAACTCTCAATCATAATTGAAGGTCTAATAAAAATATTCCATAGCAAAGAAAAACAAACAATATATCTCCACCAAATCAGCTCTACAAAAGACACTAAAAGATGTCCTAAACATAGAAAACCAACAAGACCACAATAAAGGCCAAGAAATCACATACAAACAGAATCCAAGAACCAGAGAAAGAATCCAGTAGGCGCAGCACCCAAGAAGGTGGATAAAATGGCAGGAGCACCCAAATACCTCTCAGTCCTCTCTCTCAATATTAAGGGATGTAATTCTCCAATTAAGTGACATGGACTGTCTAGTTGGTTTAAAATGCAAGATTCTTCTATCTTCTACCTTCAGGAATCACAACTTGCCCATAAAAATCAAACACATTTTGAAAGTGAAAGGCTGGAACAAAATCTACCAAGCAAAAGGCCCCCCAAAACAGGCAGGAGTTGCAATCCTAATATCAGATAAAATAGACTTCAAATTAACATTATTGAGAAGAGATAAAGAAGGTTACTACATACTAATTAAGGGATATCTCTTTCAGGAGGATATTAAAATTCTAAATATTTGCCAAACAATAGTGCACCCAAATTTATACAAGAAATACTACTATAAATCTCACATAGATCCAACGACATTAATTTTTGGGGACTTTAACAAACCACTATTCCCACTAAATAGATCAACTCGGCAAAAACTCAAAAGAGAAACCGCAGATCTAAACAAGTGCATACATCAACTGATTTAGCAGACATCTAGCAAATATTCATCCAGCAGCATAAGAGTACACTTTTTACTCAGCAGCACATGGAAGATTTTCCAAATCAAACTTGTCAAAATTCAGAAACATTGAATTCATATCTTGCATTCTATCAGACCAAAAGGGAAAAAAATTAGAACTCAACACAAAAAGCCACCAAAGAAAGTCCAGTAAAAGATGGAGGCTGAAAAACACACTGTTCAAACACGAGTGGGTCATGGAAGAGCTTAGAATCGAAGTTCAAATGTCCATATTATTCAACAAAAACTAGCACAGAGATTTTCTGCTCCTCTGGGACACAGAAAAGGCACGATTCAGAGGCAAGTATATAGCTCTGAGTTCCTGTTTTAACAAATTGGAGAGACCTGGAACCAACAATTTAATGAGATCTGACACTCCTTGAAAAAGTGAATCAAGATAAACCCCAATCAAGTTGATGGAAAGAAAGAATTAAAATTCAATCAGAATTAAATGAATTAGAATCCAAAAAAAACCATATGAAGAATCAACAAAATGAGAAGGTTCTTCAAAATAATTAACAAAATTGGCAGACCCTTAAAAAAGAAAAAGAAGAGAACACACCCAAATTAATAAAGTCAGAGATGAGAATGGAAACATCACTACAAAAACAACCAAGATTCAGAACCTTATAAAGGAATACTGCTCAAAACTTTATGCTAATATGTTTGAGAACTTGGCAGAAATGGACATTTTCCTGGCAAATATTGACATGCTGAAACTAAGATGAGTTAAAACATCTTAACAGGCACATATCAAGCATTGAAATAGAAAGAGCAATAAGAGAACTCCCATCTAAGAAAAACCCAGGAATAGATGGTTATACAGCAGAATTCTACAAGGCCTTCAGAGCAGAAATCACACCAATACTCCTCGAAATCATCAATGAAATTGAAAGAGAAAGTTCACTACCGAACTCTTTCTATGAAGCCATCATAACCCTCATCCCCAAACCCTCATCAAAGAAAGAGAACTATAGACCCATTTCTTTGATGAACATTGATGCAAAGCCTCTCACCAAAATTTTGGCTAATCAACTTCAACAATTCATCCAAAAATTCATACACCATGAGCAAACAGGATTCGTTTCAGGGATGCAAAGCTGCTTCTATATACACAAATCAATTAACATAATTCATCACATCAACAAGAGCAAGGATAAGAACCACATGGTTATCTCAATAGTTGCAGAAAAAGCTTTTGACAAGATCCAACACCCTTTTATGGTGAAGGTCCTGGAAAAATTAGGAATCTATGGAACATTCCTCAATACAATAAAGGTTGTGCATGACAAAACTACAGAAAGCATTATACTCAATGGTGAAAATCTAAACCTATTCCCTCTAATCTCTGGAACGAGACAAGGAGGCCCACTCTCTACTGCTCTTCAATTCAAACATAAAGAAGAACCCAATAGGGAAAGAAGTATAACTTTCCCTCTTTGCAGATGACATGATCTTGTATTTAAAGACCCCGCTCCCAAGTTACTCCAGGTTACTCAAAACTTAGGCAAACTAGAAGGGTATAAAATTAACCCTCAAAAACCAATGGCTTTTCTGTATGCCTACAATGAGAAAATTCTGGCTGAAATTAGGAAAGCAACTCCATTCGTAATAGCCCCACAAAAAATAAAATACCTACGAATTAACTTAAGCAAAGGAGTGAAGGACCTCTATGATGAAAACTTTAAATACCTGTAAAAGGAAATCAAAACAAACTTAGAATGTGGAACACTCCCATGTTCCTAGATTGGAAAGATCAAATCGTGATAATGGCAAAACTTCCCAATGCTATCTACAAATTGAATGTGATACCTATCAATATTACAACCTCATTTTTCAAGGACATAGGAAAGGCAATCCAAAAATTCATATGGAACAATAAAAGACCCTGAATAGCAAAAATGATCGTTAACAGAAAGAACAGTGTTGGAGGAAAATCAGTACCAAATTTCAAACTCTTCTATAAAGCCATAGTAAGCAAAACAGCTTGGTACTGGCACAAGAACAGACCTCAGGACAAATGGAATAGAATTGAAATGAACCTAAAGACCTACAGCCATCTAATCTTTGATAAGGGAGCTGAAAAAAATAGAATGGAAGAAAGACAGCCTCTTCAGTAAATGGTGCTCTCAAAATTGGTTAACTACTTGTAGAAAAATAAATCTAGATCCTTATATATCACCCTGTAGCAGAATCAACTCCCAATGGATCAAAGACCTCACAATATGAAGACACTCTGAAAATATTACAGGATGGAATAGAAGAAACCCTAGATCTCCTTGGTACAGGCTGAAAATTGCTTAATAGAGACCCAGAAACACAACAAATCATAGAAAGGTTGACAAATGGAACTGCATGAAATTGCAGAGCTTCTATATGGCAAAGGACATAGCTAGCAAGATCCATAGAAAGTCCACAAATTGGGAGAAGATCTTCACTAGCCATACAATGGACAAGGGTCTCATATCTAAAATATATCTGGAACTCCAAAAAATTAAATCCCCCAAAAACAAATCATAAAAGAATCAACAGTCCAATAAATAAGTGGGCTAAAGGCTTAAAGAGAAACTACTCTGAAGAGGAAGGAAAGATGGCCAATAGACACATGAAGAAATGCTAAACCTCCCTAGCTATAAAAAATGCAAATCAAAACAACATTGAGATACCACCTCATCCCAGTTAGAATGGCTATAATCAAGAACTCTAATAACAACAGATGCAGGAGGAGATGTGGATAGGGGAACCCTACTGCATTGTTGGTGGTAGTGTAAACTTGTTCAACCACTTTGGAAAGGGGTATGGAGGTTCCTCAAAAGACTTCATATGGAGCTCCCCTATGACCCAGGAATCACACTTTTGGTCATTTACGCAAATGATCACAAAGAAGACCACACTAAAGCTCCCAGCACAACTATGTTTATGGCAACATTATTTACCATAGCTAAGCTTGGAACCAACCCACATGCCCCTCAGTAGATGAACGGAACAATAAATTGTGGTATATATACACAATGGAATTTTTGCCTCCATCAGAAATAATGACATTGCCCCATTGTTAGGAAAATGAATGTCTTGGAAAAAATTATATTAAGTGAACTATGCCAGGTCTAAGTACACATAGGCCCCATGGTTTCCCTTATTGGCAATAAATAGGATATGTCTGAGACAAGCAGAAAAGGTCCGATTCGT
The DNA here is from genome assembly GCF_024711535.1 of Dipodomys merriami. Classification (NCBI taxonomy): domain Eukaryota; kingdom Metazoa; phylum Chordata; class Mammalia; order Rodentia; family Heteromyidae; genus Dipodomys; species Dipodomys merriami. The sequence goes on from NW_027206486.1 coordinate 309,557, forward strand.
TGATGTTAGGTGAAATGTACCCCAAGATAAGCATTCAAATATTCTTTCTTTCATGCGATTGTTTCTAACATATTTATAAGATGAATTTTTGTTGCTTTGTATGTCCCTTCCCCACAATATAGCTCCTGTTTTCACTGTATTTTATGTTGGTATAGTTTGTGGAAGGGAAAGGAAAAAACAAATCTTTTAAAAAAGGATAGAGTTGGACCCATTGTAACAATGAGATGTACAAGATGTTTTGTCGAATAATGAACATTAAAATTTTCTCAAGGAGGGGCATAATGGGGGGAGGGGCAGGAGGGATGAGATGGAAAGTGATAGGAAGTGGAAACAAAAGAGGAGGCAACAATGCTTTATAAGAAATGTACTCATTATCTTGCCCATGTAATTGAAACTCTTCTGTATGGTATTTTCAGAATAATAAAAAAAACCTTCATACCTATTAATGGTATACGAATTCTATGTGCTTAGAAGGGTCTTTTTATTTTCACAGCCGTTTTTGGCATACACAGACATATCATTGATTATATGAAGATAATAAATTTCCAGATGCTTGCCAGGAGGAGTAAAACCTATAGTTTATTTTTTTCCAGAGGCTTCCCATTTCATGAAAGAAATATGCTGCTTGATGTAGGATTTCACAAAATTATATTGCTAGGAAGAACTTAAACAGTCATCTAACATTACAGAGATGAGGGAGATGAATTGATCTCTTGAATAATTTACTTTTGGGTCAAATAAGAGCAGGCTGCCCAAAAGAGAGTAGACTTTAGAGAAACATGATGAGTTGTATGTAAATAGGTGCTTAGCTGATTTTGTTAATTTGTGAACTAATACAGGGAAATAAAGTACAGCAAGGTAAAAAAAAAATAAAGAACTCTGCATTGAAATACTCATCTGTGTGTGTGTGCACACACGTGCCTGTACACACACGTGCATGTTCATGTGCTCATGCATGCATTCATCATTCCTGCTCTAAGCATCTGTGCCCAAAGTAGTGGTCTACCACTTGAGCCACTGATGCACTTCTGGTTTTTTGGAGATAATCACATGTTTTTTCATGATTGTACTGGCTTTGAAAAGTGGTTTTCAGATCTCGGCCTCCAGAGTAGCTAGCTAAGCTGATTCATCCTGTGAGTAGCTAGCTAAAATTCTGTTTGTCCTCTATGCTTCATTGCTCTTTTATTCTTTTCCTGAGGTAATCACAAACGTGTCATATAAATGTCTAATTGCTTTAAAAATACTGTTACTGTTTGGCACCAGGGGCTCCAATCTGTACTTTTAACTACTTAGGAGGCTTGAGAACAGAAACCAGGCCAAATTTTAGGGGAGTTCCTTCTCAATCTATAGCTGGGTGCATTAGATCATTTCCACCATCCTGCACTATCTAGAGACTAACGTTGGAAGGACTGCAGGATCCAGGAAGCTAGACAAGTTGGTGTGCAACTCTGATGCAATTGATGATGGGAAACTTAAAAGGACAGATCAGGTGCATGTTTTTGTGGAAAGGGAACCCTTATCCTAAAATTAACCACTGACATAATGCCAGCCTAGAAAGAACAATACCCCAATTTGAAATCCTCACAATTTTCCAAAACCAAAATAAGTACATACATTAACATCCCAAAACTTAGTACAATCTCTTCTTTGCTCTAATATCATCTTTATCTGATTATCATATGACATGACAGAATAGTTTCTTCATTAAACTTATGATATATTTTAGAAGACCTAGAAAATTCTTTCTCACTTATTAAGTGCAAACGAATGGCATATTACCTCATTTCTTACATGTTTGACTGCCACTAAAAATCCATTCAATGATTAGTATAGTAATATATTCTGATTTATTACTTTATTTGTAACAGTTGTTAAACATGTTGCTTTTCTGCTGAAGTATAAGTATTTAAATAGTCTTAACACAGGGTGCTATATGCTGAGTCCTGGGAAAGAGTGCTATGTGCTGAGTTTTTCAAAGCATGCCATGCACTGAGTCCTATACAGGGCGTGCTATGGACTCCCTCCTTCAAAGGGTGTTGTGTGCTGAGTCATCCCAAAGCTACTATATGCTAAGTCCTTCAAAGGACACATTGTGCTGAGTCTTTTACATAGTGTGCTTTGTGCTGTTTTGTGAAGTATGCTGTGTGCTGAGTCATCCCAAAGTGTGCTTTGTTCTGAGTCCTTGAGAGGTAGTTATCCCCAACAATCTCTCTCAGTCTCTCAGTCTCTCAGTCTCTCTCTGTGTCTCTCTCTCTAACTGGGTCACTGTGCACGTTCTTGATATGTGGAGTGGAGAGGCTTGGAGGAGAGTCTCCTCTAGAGGTGGGGCTTAGGGGAGATTTGATCCCCTGAGCAAGCGCTAGGGTTGGCAGGGAGTGCAGAGCTGAGGTGAGGCTGTAATTCCCATAGCCTGGAAGCCTTAGGGCCCAGTCAGGGCTGATGTTTTGGGCAAGGGTAGGGGGCGGAGCCAAGGGGAAGAGGGGACTGGGCAGAGGGGAGGTAGGGGGAGAGTCGGGGGCCTCAATGTGGTGTCAGCAGTGGCCAGGGTCTCCCAGGGGCAGATGTACATGCGCAGAGGATGTGAGGCGGCCTGCAAGAGGAGTAGAAGTAGAGAGAGAGAGCAGAGAAGAGCAAGGATAGGGACGAGGGTAAGTGGCTTCACATGCTCTGTTCGTGGATCAATAGAAAAATAGCCAAAACAAGAATAAAGGAAACAAATGTACTGCCAAGAAAAATATAGTTACAATAAAGGTAGAGGCAATAAAGGTGCAGCCAAGTATAGAGGAAGCCTTGAACCAACACCCCTTCCTGCAAGCATGCTTCCATGAAGCTTATGCTTTGTCTGGCATGATCTCTCACGCAGATTCAGCAGGAGGTGTCATGGCATTTCTTCCTTTTTTATTTTTTAATTGAAGCTCATGAATGTCTTGGTGCACAGAAGAGATAAATCTAAAGATCATCCGGAAAATGACTGGAAATATAAGAATAAGAATTGGGAGAATTGATCTGACAATGGTATTTATTATTATTACATTAATCCAATCCAGAGGATTGAGAGCCTCCACGTTATGCTTAAATAATGCTGCCAAAGATTGTAAGGATTTTACATGTAAATGAGCTTCACTAACTGCTATAATTTTATCCTGTAAAGCCTCCATAACATGAGAGATATCTTTATCTCTCCAGACTCCTAACAAATGATTTTTGGTGGCATTCCAATTAAAAGAAAAGCTATATTTTAGAACAGTAACACAGATATATTTCAAACTAGCATGACATTTAACTGAGAGTTGTGTTTTTAAATTTTTAACTTCCTGACCTATAGCCAGAACCACTTCCTCCAGAGGATTTATTTTCATTTCTAACTTTTTGTCTATATTTTGTTGTTCTGCTAGGGCTAATGAAACATATTTGTTTAAATCAGTAACAAAATGAGCAGTGTTTACTTCATTTACTAAGGCTGCTGTAGAAATCGCTAAAGAGCTAATTATTGTTAATAAAGCATTTATTCCTAAAATCAAGGCCGCAACAAAGCGTTTTGGCTGCAACATAATATCCAGAATTTTCAGCATTTGTAAAGCAGAATTTTTAAACCAAGGGTCATTTTATAGATCTACACGTAACATTACATATGAAGGTCTTTTTAAAATAAAAATTACAGAATATGTTTTATCCAGAGAAGTAAGACAATTAGTAAAAATATAATCCTTACAGCTAATATAATAAGATTTTCCTTGATTAATAATGATTAAATTATCTAGTTTTCTAGATAAAATTCTCATAGGATAATCTACACATGCTCTTACCCCAATTGCAGTACTCTTAGTTTCTTTGGGCTTTTTCAGTAAAATCATGTTTGTTGCTGCAAAAAGTCTAAACAAATACAGATGAATGCCCATTTTATTGTGAAAGGGAGAGTGACTCACCAAAACAGAAGCCACCCACGCTGGAGTGAGCCATCTTTTCAGGGGTTCCCCGTGCCTATCAGGAGCATAGCCATTAAACTTTCCTGAATTATGTTTTAAGTAGGCGGCATAATCATAATCGGGGTTAGCAATGGAAAAATAAAAAATACTATCTGGTGCCCCAAAGGCTTGTTAAAAGAAGCCTTTTGAAATCCACATTCTCACCATTTCAGTGAGGTTAATTAATACATCCCCAAACTGATCTTTGTCATGATATTTTGTAGGCAGTTACCTAAATGTATATTCCTCTTGGGAATGAAAAAGGATTCGTTATAAGTATGAAAGCCTAATGTCATCATGCCAATTTACCACATCAATCTTTTTTAGAACTTTTTATCATTGGATTGATCAAGGGTATCAGTCAAAAAAGTTCTATAGTTTATAGGCCAACACCCATGGAGATTTTCTCCTGATAGCGTTATGCAAATTGGAGTGGTATCTGTCATTCCTTCATAATTAATTGTTTGAGAAGTCATATGAGAATTAGAATAGTCCTCCAAACCCCCTAGCAGGTCACTATTATTTGTCATTACTTGTATTATATCCTCATCCCCCCACCCCATCCCATAGGATGTAGAAGAGGAGGATTAGGAACATATGTCCAGTATTGTTCTCCTGAAACAGACACTGCCTGCACAACAATAATGGCAAGCATAGCAAGAAACCTATGTTCAACAGTGATAGTCTTTCCTGTAGAAACAACAATCTCCTCCGCAGAATGGGTGAGTTTCTTAATTTATTCCCAGTTTGGTGGTTGGGCTTCTTTTGTTGTCTTCGCCTGTTGAGGAGAAAGGGGAAGACTTTTGAGCTTTGGCATCGCTTTCTTCATTTGCATCTTCTGTTTTGTTTTTTTTTTTCCCCAGGGTTTCTCTTATTTTTGTAGGGCACACAAGTCGGTTGCGATTCCAGATGGGTGACGCGGCTCCTGTGGAAACACACATGTATACCCTCTTCCCGAGGTGATTAATACATCAGGCCCTTTCCAGGTGCCTCTGAGCAAATCTTTCCTTTTAACTTTTGGCTGAACTTTAAATCCAATTTCGCTCCAATGTTTTTGCATAAGTGTAAGATTTTGTTGATTAGTATTAAGGTGATTAATTACAAATAAAGCATGATGGTTTCTCTAGTTAATAAGTCAGCCATCATATTTCCAAATGAAAGAGAACCTGGTAAATTTGTATGTCTCTTATGTGTTCAATAAATAATTTTTCTTTTCTAAGTTGAATTAATTTTTGTAACTGTTGTAACAAGTCTATAATTTTTAATTGTCCTGATAAAAGAGCTGTCTCTATGGCAGGAAATAAGTTAGCCATATGCTTAGAGTCTGTGCAAATGTTATGCTGCTGGCGAAATATGGTTAAAGCTAAAATTACAGCAATAATTTCTTCCTGTTGCTCTGAAATGTCAGATCTCTTTTAATAATAGGGAATGGTCTGGAATGTATACCACTGAAGTTCCATTTGAGAACCCATCAGTAAAAACTGTTAGAGCTCCTTCGAAAAGTGTTGTTACCACTAATGGAAAAATGGTTTTTACCTCTTCCACAAATTTTAATGAAGGATGTTGAGGAACATGAAATTTTATTTGTCCTGTATAATTTAATAATGCTAATTTCCAATTCTCATCATTCTGTAATAATATTTTAATTGTTTTTTATTATAAGTTATAATTATATTATACATTTCTTTCTCAAGTAACTCTCAGGACCTACTCCTTGCCTTGCCAATGAGTTGGCTGCACAAATATACATAAGAAGCTATCATTCTTGTCTGACTGTGAGGCACGTGAAGCTATTCCAGGACTCCATCTTGCCATAAACATCTTGTATAAGATGTCTTTAATATTATAATATCCCAGTCTTTATTATAGTCCAATTGGACCACTTTTGCTTGTAACTTTTCTTCCACCAATGAAATTTTTCTAACATTATTGGAGTGAATTGTCTCTTAGATTTAAGATTAGAATCCCCTTTTAAGGCTTCAAACAATGGGTGTAATTCTCCTGTGGTAATTTTCAAGTAGGGTCTAACCCAATTTATGTTTCCTAGTAATTTTTGAAAATCATTTAATGTTTTTAATTTATCTAGCCTAATACTCATTTTTGTGACATGATGTATTGTTTTTCCTAAATAGTTTGAAGGTTTATTATGTTGAATTTTATCTGGAAAATAAGCAAACCAAAGTTTGTTAATTACTCAATGGTTAATTGTTAAAATTTGTTCTGTTAAATGTTTACTTTTAGCAGCTATTAAAATATCGTCCATATAATGAATAATATAAGCATTAGAAAACTCTTCCCTAGTTTTTTGTAAAGCTTTATCCACAAATTTTTGACACAATGTAGGAGAATTTTTCATGCCTTGTGGCAAGTCCTTCCACTGATATCTCTGCCAGGGCACATGAAATGCAAATCTTTGAAAATCATTAGGATCCAATTTTATTGTTTAAAAAATCCTGACAATAAATGATTATTATATAATGTCCTTTAGGAACAGCCACAGGAAATGGAAGTCTTGGCTGAAGAGCCCCCATGTCATACATGGTGTTATTAATGGCTCTGAGGTCTTGTAACAACCTCCATTACCCAGATTTCTTTTTAATTACAAAAATTGGAGTATTCCAAGGGCTATTGGATTCCTCTAAATATCCTTTCTGTATTTGCTCATTTACCAATTATCCCACAGCCTGTATCTTCTCTTGAGTTAGGCACCACTGATCAACCCACACAGGCTGATCATTTTTCCATGATATTGCATCAGCAAACTTCTCATCAGCGTTCCCTATGAAAAATTTTGTACAGTAAAGGAATCCGCAGTAACGAATTTTAGTTCAATATTTTGCAAAATGTCTCTGCCCCATAATGTAAGGGCAAAGAAGATATAATATAAGGTTGAAAGTTTCCAAATCTATTTTCACACTCCCACTTTAAAATCTTTGAACTTGAGCAACATTGTTAGCCATACCCAATCCCATTAATGTAGATTCTGTCTTCATAATTGGCCAGGATGAGGGCCAGTCTTTTCCTGAAATACATGTTGGGTCTGCCCCTGTGTCCAAGAGATCTTTAATAGGCTTTCTATCCAATTTTATAGTTTTCATGGGTCAATCCTTAGAAATAGATTGTACCCAGGCCACAGTTTCTGTGGAACTGAAACCTCCTGTACCTCGATCTTGTTTTAGGATTTGATTTGGAAGATGGACATAATTTAAAATTAAGATTTGAGCTAATCTTTGATCCATAGGTATTTGCATATTTTTTAAAGACCTTACCGTTACGTTAATTTTCCCTTGGTAATCTGCATCAACTACTCCGGGTAATACCTCAAAGTTTTGTTATAATTTGAGCTTCTACCAATTATCAAGCCCACAGTTCCTTCAATTACAGAACCATAAACTTGAGTTTCTATTAGCTGAACAGCATGCATGGTAGAGATGATGTAATCTCTTTTTGCTGCCAGATCAAACCCTGCACTTCCTGGAGTAGCTCTTGGTAAATCCCATACTGTAAATGGAGGAGACAAGGGATTTAATGGAACTGATCCCTTAGGGGATTTTTGTGTAACAGTAGGTATTTCCCCTCTTTCGTTTAAGGGGCGTAGGGAGCACCCCTCTTCTTGTTTTTTTGCCTCCTTTTCTTCTGCTGTTAGGAGAATTCTATCCTTATAATATTTTGATCTACACTCATTTTTCCAATGATTGCCTTTCTTTCATCGTGGACAAAGTCCAGGAGCTTTACCCTTTTTATTTTTACTAGGTTTATTTTGCTTTTGTTGAAAATCTTTACTCATGTGTTCTGACTGGCCACATGAGAAACAGACCCCATTTCTGGCCTGAGGTCGTGTCTTATGTAATTTTTGTTCATAAGCACTGAATGATTCTCCTTTCATTGCTGCAGCATATGCCATTCCTTGAGTGACTGCTGGTGAGGCATCTATGCATGCTTTAACATTATCTTGCAATGATCCCGTCAGTAATTGAAAAGTACTTAATACATAACTTTTCATACTTGTTACCTCCTCCCTCATTTTTCTCACAGTTTTCCTTCTTCTCAATACCTCTCACAAGCTGATATGTACATTTCCCATATATTGTCTTGTGAGCATTGCTATTCCATTGGTTTGCCCTTTGTCTTTTTTCTCACCATTTTGTTTTTCCTCTTTCATTCCCTAATTAAGGTAAATGTATACACAAAATACAGGGTACCAAAATCAGGGGGATAAACCATAGGGAGAAAACCCCAAACAAAATAGAAATCATAAACTACCTTAAAAACAGCAACCGCAAAAAGAAAAAAAGCCTCTGTTTTCATATCTTGGAGTTCATTTTGCTCTGCTTCATCTTATATTGTAATATATATGCATAACAAAGCCACTGGAAAAGAATCGTTGCATGGACACTATATCATGAAAACAACGTTAACTGTTTCTGATGGTAAAGGTGGAATTAAGATTGGTGAATTCACGATTCTGATAAAGGAATTTCAAAAGAGTTTTACAATTATGACAGGTAAATTTTAATTCTTCAGGATTTTTAACAACTTATCCTATTAAGAAAATTTAAAATTGCCTGGGAAAAGAGGCTTTCATGCAAAGAAATCCATGGAGACTTAGTGGAGAGAGATCAATGTGGGTGAAGTTGGCTCATTAAACAAACAAACAAACAAACCAATAAACCTCAGAAAACTTGCTGGAAATCCTGTAGGTTCCCTTGAAAATGTCCTTACCCAGGAAATATATTTTCAGTTTGTGAAACAAGGTTGTAGTGGAATTTAAATCCAAAGTTCTTTAAAAAAAAAAAAAAAAGACATCAAAATTTGTGAATTGACCTTTACCAAACTGTAATTCTCTGAAAAATATATTTTGAGTCAAAATATTGAGAAAGTGTCCTGAACAATGAAAGAATGTATTGGGTTTACATTTTTCTGTTTGTAATTCTTTCCACAATGTCTTTGCACATGAAGCACTGAAACACAGAAAAAAAAATCTGATAGGATAATTCAAACCAATGATTTCACATTTCTATGTGGCTCACAAAAAATAATATCCTTATTAAGATGAGATAGCCAACACTTCTCTTATTACATAAGCCAAAAAATTTTGGGATCAGAAAAGAATTGAGGAAATGAAAAATGTAAGAAAACTCTTTTTAGAACCCGAGCTAAGCATATTGGCTTCAACAGTGGAGAGAGGCCAAAACTTTTTGATATAGATTCTCTTAATATTTTAGCTACCTAAAGTGATTTTACAGAGCCTATTTGCCTCACTACGATGAAGAACAGATTGAATGAAGACATGAAATAAATTACACATCCGAATAAGGCAACTTAAAAGAATTTTAAATGAGAAACAATGAAGATGGAGCAATGAGGGAGGCCGTATAGTCCTTCAGATTCACTAAACATGAAGTCAAGAAGCTGTGATTCATTGGAAATCAGGAAAGAGCTAAGAGGAGGACATAGAAGTAGGACATAGTAGCATTGTCCTTTGTAACAGACACTGTCATCCAAGGTATGGATGATTTAACTCTATTCTCCTCGATACATCTTGTTGAACAAATGCAAGACCAAGAGAAAAATAATCAATTGAAATAATTTTGCAAAGAATAACTTCACTTTTCTTGATATTATATCTAAGGAGAGACTTAAGAGAAAAGATAACAAGTGGAGTATACTTTGGTTTCCTCTAAGCATCTTGTTCCCATAATATATCTTTGAGGTTAGAAACGATTGAACCCAAAAGTGGTGGAATACTTATTTTTGTTGGCAATTGAGACACAAAAAGACTTTCAAGGTTAAAAAAAAGAAAAAAAGTATAGTCAAATATTTGTGATCACAGCTTCTTGGACTGGTTTTTGGAGACAAAGTTTTACATTAGAGTTTTTCCTCATTAAAATAGAAGTTGGGTATTCATGACAACCAAATTCAAGAGGGAAGTTTAATGGACTCACTAGGAAAGTAAAAAGAAAACCATTAGAAAACCCGAAAGTGGTGCTGTAGCTCAAGAGGTAGAGTGCTTGCCTTGAGCTGAAGAGCACAGGGACAGCACACAGGCCCAGAGTTCCAGCCCCATGACCAACAAAAACAAAAACAAAAAAATAAATCAAATTAGTAACAGAAACTGAGAAAACCTTGATCGTTCATCTTATATAATGGGTGGGAGAAGAAGGGTAACAAGAAATCTAAAGGGTTCTACATCTATGGCCAGGCAAATGTGTTAGTCATGTTCTTGGTGATAAGGATTACAGGTGAAAATGATCGATTTAGGGGAAAAAACTCTCTGATAGTTCTAATGTTTATATTAAACAGATGCAAAGATTGATCTGTTTAGATATCATCAAAATAACCATGACCATGAATATGAAAAAGAATGATAAAATTGGGGGCATTATTAAAGAGAAGAAGAAAAGAAAAGTTATGACATAAGTGTAGCAATGTGAGCACCAGTGTGGACAAGATTGGAAGAAAGAGATAAGGAAACAAAAAAGTAATCGAAACAGATTTACAGAAGAAAAGAAAAGAAAGAATTTGCAGGAAGAGAAGGTCAAAACTGTTACAGAGACATTGAAGGAAATATGCTATTTGGATTTGAAAACTAAAAGGACATAGACAAGTTCAATAAGAACAGTGTTTGGTGAACTGCTAGATATGTAATTCATATTGATGAAATTTTGAGATATGAATGTGAAGCCATAAAATTCTAGATCCATTAATTCAACAGATCCTTTTTATTTTAAATGTTGGGAACAAATGCTTTTATTCTGATCTTAGAAGAACTAATGAGCTCCAAGAAAATGTCTCTAAGAAGCCTTTCAATTCAAATATCACTGTTTGTCTCAAAATGCCTTAAATTCTACATCTTATAATGTTGGCATAGAGTTACACTGTGGAACTTTTATCCGCAGAGAGTGAGTAATACCCTATTGGTTAACATGGACAAAGTACCTTCATAAATAGACTGGGTGTTTGGAAACAAGAAGTGGTAGCTGAACAATGTTCTTAGCAGTTTGTACAGATGAAATGGAAATAGAGCAATCAAAAGGAACATGCAAATAAACAAAGGCACAAAATAGAATGTGCCAAGGAAATGCTGATGTACAATTTCAAATAATGTGCTCAGGTGTGAGGGTGTGTTCAAAGTACAGCATCAGACAATATACTTGTATACCTTGAGAAAAAACTGCATTAAACTATTCTGGGATTATCATACAAGTAGAAACCTGTTACACTGACTCTCTAATCAGTCACAACATCATCAATTTAGGGAGTATTTTCCAAGAGCATACTGAGAAAAAGAGGGCTCATCACAATTAGTGTTCAGGTTGAAGTAACAACAATCACATAACGTTTCATATAAGTTTTCAATTATTTTGGAGCATTAAAGTGGGAAAAAGCAAAGTAAATATTTTGCATGTATCTGAATTAAGTGGGATGAATTATATCGGTCTCTCTTTAACTTGGAAGTTATAGGTTATGTTTTTTTTTATACTCTACATTGGGACAATGATCTGCTTTCAGTTATTTTCTTCTCTTCCCCTTCTTTTGCCCTTCCACTTAAAGAGACATACTTGAGCTTGCATTTCTAAATCCTTCAAAATTATCCATACTTCTGTCAGCCTCCTATATCTTTCTCAAGGGTATATCTTCTTACTACCATTTTTTTTATCCCATATGATATTGGATATCTTCCTGCCTAATTCAGTGAAAGATACACATTAGACTCATCCATATATCTCAACACTTGTACCACCATAAAATCCTATCCTACTTAGAAATCATGATTTTAGTATGTCTGGGGAAGTGACATCTTTCATTTTTGAATGACCATAATTGATACTTACATGCAAGCATGTTTTAAACCAATATGCCTCTCAGTAGATGAATGAATTGGCATGTCCATTGCGGTGCTGTGGGCTGTGGCGGGGACGAGGAAGAAAAATGGTTGGCTACCCTCAGTTATTAATCCTGGGTCCCAGGGCTGGCCAGATGGAGAGTTTTCCTGCATAGGGTAAGCATTTTTATAGGAATTCTTTATTGTCTATTTTTTATCTATACACTTGCCCAGTGCTTTCCTTTTTATATTTAGGGCAAATTCCTGGTCCTCTCTTGTTAACATCAGTAGCCTTTTTACAGTTCTTCTTTATATGTCCCATTTGACTACATCCAAAACATTTTAGATTAGATGGTTTGTAAAGCATTCCTGGTAGTGGGCATAGTTTCAGCAAACAACTGCAAACGCCGGGATTCGGATGTAATGTCTTTACACGCCCTTAAATATGTATTTACATCCCCAGATTCTTTAATAGGCAATAGGGCTCGTTGACAGTCCTCATTAGCATTCTCATAAGCCAACATGCCTAGTAGTTGTTGCAGTGCAGCCTCTCCCACAACAGTATGTTCCAAGGTCAGTGTCAATCGTGATAAAAATTCAACATAGTGTTTATTAGGTTTTTGAATTTCTTTAGTCCAGGAGCCATAATGCTCCCCTACCAGCCGAATCCTCCCCCCATGCCTCAATACCTATGTCTCATAACTGCTCATGGATCTCTTCAGGAGAGTTCACTTGCATATGAGCATCTGCATATGGTTCTGTTCCACTCAACATAGGACAGGTTATGATCTGCAGGCGTGGATTATTGCTCTGTGCATTTTGTCTAGTCCTTTCTGTATATAAGTCAGTAAACTACATTTGCCATTGTAGGTATTCTGGTTCCTTAAGCAAGGCTCTACAAAGCATCTTCCAATCCTCGGGAGCAAAATTATCGGGCAAGCCCATTAAGTAATTCCTTAACATAATGAGACTGAGGACCATAAGTCACTGATTGTTAAGTTTACCAATATCATCGACAGCAACACCCTCATATCTGGTTGGTTGATCTATACCATTCATAGGAGGTGGTCAAATTACAGGATAAGAAAAAATAGGCATTTCTTCATCAAACTCACTGAGCCTTCTGTTTTGTGAAGGAGTGATGCGGTAAAAATTGCTTCCACAAGCTGAGGATAGGAAGGCTGTTTTACTTTCACCTTCTCAGATTATCCTTTCACTCTGCTAATTTCTAACTCCATATGTAGTAATCTTGATAAAATCAATTCCATTTGCTCAAACATTCTATTTACGCTTTCAGTTTGTTCATTTTCAGCTTTCTTTACCTCTTGTTTTTTCTCCTAATTGTGATGCAGCCTTATCTATTGCATCCTTAACCTCCGAGTCCAATAGTAAACCTACAATAGAAGGCACTGCCTCTTTCTTTAAGTCCGCTATTAATCTTTTCTCATTTAAAGCTTTAAAAAGGGTATGTAAAATAGCCTAAATGGACCAAAATCTAACAGGAATCCTTTCCCCTTCTCGAACATCTCTTTCTACAATACTTTACTCATTTCCAATTATCAACATCTAATGCCCCATCAACGGGGAACCAAGGATTCCATTCCCTAACTACATTAATACACATTTCTATGTCAAAAGCAGAAATAGTTACACCATAAGCAGCAAGCAAATATTTTAGCATATGTAAGTACGGAGTAGACTTAACTTGTTCCATCACCCTGTAATTAAAAGTACTTACCTGAATATCCCTTCCTGTATTCAACACTGCAGGGTCCCTGTTTGTGTGCCAGTTGTCAACGTCTCAGGCATTGGGGTCCCTGGGTAAGGGTCGCAAAATCACCAGGACACAGGGGTTGCAGAGTGCAAACTACAATTGCCACTGCATGCTGTGCTTTATTGTTAGTGGGTATTTAAAGACAAGCAAGTATTATCTTTGCCAATATTTATTCAGGAGACATTCACACAAAGAATTTCAACAGATAAAATTTTGCTTAAACTATGAGATAAATCTTTGTATATTTTTATCTAAACTATTTTAGAGCAAGCTCAAACCATTTCCCCGTACTCTGGAAAATGCTTGACTAGCTGTTCGTCTATGCGTAAGTAAGCAGAAGAGCTACTTCCTCAGCTTTGAGACATGATAGCTTTGAGATAGGGAGAGAGAATATGTTCCCTCTCTAGGTTGGTATGCCAAGAGCTTTCCACATACACAAACACAGTCCTCAGATAATCCTGAGGCCGGAGCCAGCATCATTCTGCCCCTCCAACACAGACCCTGAGTCTTCACAGAGATTGTCTCACCAAGTCTTCTATTACTTTAAGCAAAAACAAAGCAAAGCAAAGCAAACAAAATAGACATTATTATTAATTAAGCTGCTATTAAAGATTCTAGGCACAATTATACTGTTAAATGATGTTAGTAAATATGTTTTGTAGATACTGATCTCATATGTGTCACAAAAATATCCATGGATTCATAACTAGAAACTCTGAAGTGTAAAGTATATTAATTAGGTGAGTTTCATTAGGTAGCCAATGAAGAGAACACCACAGGGTTTTCAGTCAGGTAAAGAAGTTTATTTACTGAACTGCTGCCCATGCCATACATGGTAGAAATGCATGTAAAAAAAAATGGGGCGATCCAACCTCTGGCAAGGATGAATCTATGTGAAGGACCAGATGAGGTGTGCCTGTTTGGGGGAAACTCTGGCCACACTGGATCTGGATGTGACTTCAAGTTCTAGGACTCACCTCTGGTCAGATGGAAAGTGGGACCAGAGGCTGACCAGGTTGTGACTTAACAGGATGGGGAGGTGGCTGCCTCCAGGTGTGCCAGATACTAGGCAACACATAAAGGGTTGAAACTTAGCCAAGAATTGGCTGCATAGGGTCTGCATGACCTGGGGCAGACCTAACAACAAATACAGGTAGTACTTCTGACATATGACTCCTGACTCCAAACAATTCATTCTCAGTCATGTTTTTTCTTTCTTTCTTTCTTTCTTTCTTTCTTTCTTTCTTTCTTTCTTTCTTTCTTTCTTTCTTTCTTTCTTTCTTTCTTCCTTCCTTCCTTCCTTCCTTCCTTCCTTCCTTCCTCCCTTCCTTCCTTCCTTTCTTTTCTCCCTCCCCTCTCTCTTTATTGTTTTATTGGTTGGTCGTAGGGTTTGAACTCTGGGCTTGGGCAATGTCCCTCAGCTCTTGAGCTCAAGTCGAACACTCTACCACTTGAGCCACAGCGCCACTTCTGGTTTTTGAATGGTTTATTGGAGATAAGGGTTTCACGGACTTTCCTGCCCAGGCTGGCTTTGAACTGCAATCTTCAGATCTCAGCGTACTGAGTAGCTAGGATTACAGGTGTCATCCACCAGCGCCCAGCTCTTTCTCTCTCTATCTCTCCTCTCTTTCACTCACCCTCCCTCTCTCTCCTACCTCAACATTCTCAACTCTCAAATAATGAACACTTGCTGAGTTGAACTCACAGGCTGGGAGAGGAGCTCAATTGGCATATGTGAAATTTATTTAATGTTTCCTTCTACTTCTACCACAGGTCACTGGAATCAAATAATGAACACTCAGCAGCATGGCTTCTCAAGCTGTTTGGAGGAGGAAAGCAAGCATGCTCACTTCATTCTGTGAGGTTCACCCTGGGAAGGTGGGACAGACTCCTCCCTCCTCTTGCTAAATCTCAGCCAAGATTCTGCATCCATAGAGGTGACTGCCTCCAAGAGTCCCAGTTACTCAAGTGAAACAGTTACAAGGCAGAGACTTAGCTTCTTGTGGTGCTGAGATTAATGGCAGCATGATTCAACATGACTCACTAGTTTATTGAGATTGGGACTTCTTAAATTTTTGGTTAGGCTATGTTCAAATTGTGATCTATTTATTTCTGATTGCTAACCATGATTATAGATGTGAACCAGCACATCAGACCATTCAAAGTTCTTTATGCCACATGGAAGACATGAAGTTTATTTTACCAAATGACATACAACTAGACAGACAGAAAAAGTAAGTCCTTAATTCTGGTCAAGATGTGTTGTTAATGTGAAACAAAATTACTTAGCAAAATATCTGACTACTGCAATTATACTTTCAAACTTACCCTACACTTTAATATCAAATCACTTATATTTAGCCAATGATTCACTCAAATTACCTGTAATCATTTATGTCTGGCCTATCTTCTAGAAGTAGGGAGAACAGGAGCTCACACAATTAACTAAAGTGGTAGAATTTGAAAGGATCACAATTCTGAATAGGTCTAGGAAGGAAAGTATCAGCCATATCAACCTACTAGGTAGGGACATTGGAATGCAATCCTGATCCCTGCTTTTTGGGCTGGGTGCAAAAATTGCTACTCTATGCATAAAGTAACTTAAACTAGAAAGGAGTGGTGGAGTGACTCCAGTGGTGGAATACTTATCTAGCAAACAACATCAAAACTCAAATCAACTTCCTAAAGATAAAATAAGACAAGGAAAGAAAGAACAACTCATACTGAGCTTGTGTTCATTGTAAAGATTTACACTAAATCATTGTAGTTATAAATGCCATCATTTTTTTCTAGGAGCACACACATTTTGTGTGAAGACTAAATGAAAAACTAACACCATATACATAAAGCTTTGGTAGAACACGGGTCTAGCTTACAATGGTGAACACCTAAGTTTGCATGTGCAGTGGTGTTGCAGGGTTGTTAAGGTTTATGGAAGTCCATCTTTTTGATGGACTTGACATGATGAAATTACCTAAACATAGATAACCATACAGTTCACTGGACAGATACTGCTGATATATATATATATATATATATATATATATATATATATATATATATATTGCACACACATGTATGCATTTATATATTAAGTGACAGGTAAATAAAAATTTAAAAAATATAATGAATAAATTTAGTGAACAGATAACTTTTCCAAAGTATTACTTTACCTTAACCAGTTCATTTCATAAAGTCTACAATGCTATATCACACTTTCATGGCTGCTGATCCCCTTCAGCTTTTTTATGAAATTGTTTTTTCTTTGTTTTACAGGTGAAAAGCCTGCCAATAAATATACTTTCATGACATTCCTTTCTTTAGAAAATGTAAAGCACGTTGTGTTATCTGGCTCTTTATGTATCATCAATATAACTTTTTTATAATTTCAAGTACATATTGTCTAAGATCTCACTCATTCTCTTCCAATAGTACCTATGGGAAGGAGAAAATGAAGGATTATTCTGTTACTTTGGGAGTTTCTGTTATTAATAACTGCAATAAATATGAAAATGAAACTCTGAAATTACTTAGAGAGGTAACTTGAAAGTTAAATTTCTACACACTTATGTTACTCCCTCAACTAAAACACAGAACTTAAAATGAGTAACATTTTTAGCTGGGTGCCAGTGGCTCATGCCTGGAATCCTAGATACTCAGGAGCTGAGATCTAAGGATAGTAATTCAAAGCTAGCCCTGGCAGGAAATCCATGACACTCTGACTTCAAATTAACCACCAGAAAACCAGAAGTAGCACTGTGGCTCAAGTGGTAACATGCTAGCCTTGATCTGAAGAGCTAGGGACAGCGCCCAGACCCAGAATTCAAGCCCCTTGAACAAGAAAATTAAAAAGGAAAAAAGGGGGAAAAAGTAATATTTTAATGCTAATGTGCATATATACACAAAATTTGTCTAGAAATAAAATTATAACAGCCCCTGGACTGGCAAAAAAAAAGAGATTAAAGTGAAATTGCCTTCAATAATTCATTTAGACGATCTAAACTGAGGGCAGGCTACTGGAACTCACATCACTAATTGAAGAGGTAGAATTTGAGAGGATCACAGATCAGAACCAGTGTGCAGAGGATTTGGAGCTTGGGGAAGATGGCGGAGGAGAAGCTGGAATCTGAACAAGCTCTCGCATAGAAAGCAGTTTTAGAGTTCCAGTGAACAGTCCTAAGCCAGAGAATCACACCAAGTGTGCCATCACAGGACAGAGAGTTAGACAAGAGAGGGGAAGCCAAGGCAAAAAGACACAACTGAGCGCCTGCCAGCCGCTGCCTTGGCGGCGGCGGCAGGGTCGTGGTGGAGAATGCAGCCCCGGGGCAATAACTGAGCGCTCACACAGAGAGTCCAGGACGAAGGAGCCAGACGCACCGGGAGAGTGGATTCTACTCAACACCAGCAAGAACCGACAAGGAGCGGACATCTTCATCCTGCAGTTCACAGACCAGAGACGACCCAGGATCCAAGACTGGACGTGAGTAGCAGCCCGACATCCTCACTCCTTCTCAGGGAGCAGAGGAGGGAAGGCCACCCCTCCCCCCCCAGCACCAGTGATCTCCATCTTGGATACCGACAAAGCTCGGAGGAGCTGCCAGCTCCAACCAAGGCCTTGGAATAAAACGAGTCATTTAGCAGGTCACAAGAACTTAATGGCGGCGAAGTTACCTGCCAGACTCGGCTCCATCCAGGGAAAAGTCACCCAGCTCAGGCACCAGCCATTGGAGTGGCTTTCCTCACTGGGTAACCAGAGCCAGAGGCTGCCCCTCCCTCTAGCAGCCTCCACAATCAATTGAAAAACAGAAACCCTGAGAATGGCTCCAGGCTGGGCTCTGGGAGTTATTTTTTTTTTTCTTCACAAAATAGCCCCAGGAAAAAGCTAATGATTGTTGAAAGGGCTCAACTCTACCCAGAACCTAGCCTTACCACTGCATCCCCCTCTTTTGTGATTCTCAAAGCAGATGACCCTCCCAGTAAACTAATCTGGGAGGGGGATCTCAAAATCTTGGGTAAAGCAGAGGATTTTTCTGCCTGTTCGAACAAACTGACTTAAGAAAGCAATCAAGCCACAGGACCTCAAGCTGACCAGAGACTCCAACAAGAGGCTGTTTACAGACAAAAGGGAGATACAGGATTCTTCCCACCCCTCCCAAAAAATAAAAAAAAAAAATCAAAGAACTTTTTTTTTCTTCTCTTCCTCTTCTTTTCTTTTTTTTCTCTTTTTTTTCTTTTTTTTTGGTACCTTATATATATATATATATATATATATATAATTTTTTTCCTTTTCTAAAAACTTTATTAATCTTTAATTTTTGCCTTTTTTGAAAAAATAATTGTTTTCCAGTAACTTTTTTCCCTCTTATAATTTTTATTTTAGGAATACATGAATATGCATTTTCCTTTCTTTTCTTGTCTTCTTTGTCTTTTTCTTTCTTTCTTAACTATCTTTTTGTTTTTTTGTCTAGCTCTACTGAATTTCTGACCTTTTTCTCTCCCTTTCTAATCCTTTTCACCTTTTCCTGTTTTTGATCTTCTGTATGTGACTTAACTCTTGTCCTGCACATCATTAGATAAACCCATAGTTAACTAGTAGACCCTATCCCCCATTGTGTACACAATTAATCCACAAATTTATTACTCAATTCTAAACCTCTGAGACTTAAATTCCTTAATAGCAGTACTACGTCTTTATACCTATGTAATATTTTAAGCATTTTCTTAAGTTTTTCACTTCTCCTCTATGTCCCTACCCTTCTATTAATATACTCACATTCCTCTCTAAATAGATGGTCTTTTAATCTCCATAATAATATTAATTTTTACATTTCTATTTTTTTCTGGTCTGTTTTCATTTCCCTTTCCCTTTCTTCCTTTTCTCTCTCTCTCTACTTGCATCCTACACAACCTATTTCCTGCATTGAGATTAGGACATAGTTAACTCTCCCTGTGCCTCCCCACACCAATCTATTCCTATTTTTTACCCACATCTCTCCCTAACCCTAAAAATTTCTGGTTTTCCAAATTCTTCTCTGCGGTTCGAAACCCATTAACATATTGTTGTTTGATGTTGAATAGATGTATCTGTTGAACTAGATTGTATCTGTAGACTATTGACTGTATAAATGAAAACGTTGGTTGATGGTTGCCTTAAGATAGTGTTCTAGCACAAAACTGGGGCTATTTTTATCTCAAATGGGCAGAGTAAGCCAGAAAAACACAAGAAAAATGACAAATCCGGGAATGTCAATTCCAAATCTTGATATTCAGGGGTCAGATCAGATAATTAACAACCCAGAGGAGAGTTCCCAAATAGCCCTACAAACACTGGTGGCAAACATGATAAATGAGAAGTTAGACAACTTACAAAGGACTCTGTATGAGCATGATAGGGAGAGAGAAGAGACATTCCAAAAGTTTATACAGGAATATCATAAGCGTGAGGAAGCTACTCAAAAACTGATACAGGATTTGCGTGAACAACTTGAAAATACTCAAAGAGAAAGGGAGGAATGGCATGAGCAGGCTGAGAACACTCAAAAAGAACTGCAGGAATCCCACGAATGGGAAGAAAGAGAACTGCAGGAATCCCCCAGACGGGAGGAAGATAATCAAAGAGTAATTGAGGAATTGAGAGACCAGGTAGAGAATACACAAAGATCACTAAAGGCATTCATGGAATCCATTAACAAAGAGCTGAAGGAAGTCAGGGAGACCACAAAGGGAATGCTGAATGGAAACCAACTGAAGGAATGGGAGTTCAAAGAAACCATAACCAATCAACTAAGTGATTTGAGAAAAAACACTGAACACCAAATTAAGGAAGTAAAGAAATTCATACAAGACCTAAAACAGAGCTTCAACAAAGAACTTGAAGCCATCAAAGCTGACCAATTAGAAGAAAAAGAGATAAAAAAACAAAGTAGAGAGTCTTGACAGCAGGTTAGACCATGCAGAAGATCGAATCTCAGGGATTGAAGACAGCCTAGATATTATAGAGAAAGAACATACAACCATCCAAGACAAGTCCAAGAAATATGATAGATCTATCCAACACCTGGAAGACACCATCAGAAGGCCTAATCTAAGGATAATGGGTGTAGAGGAACACCTAGAAACAGAAGTTAATGGTCTAGGAAATTTGTTTAACAGGACCCTAGCAGAGAACTTCCCAAACATACAAAAAGATAGGCCTATTCAGATACAAGAAGCTTTTAGAACCCCAAATAGACCAGACCAGAATAGGACATCCCACCGTCACATTATAAGCCACACAGGATCAACTCAGACCAAGGAAAAGATCCTTAAAAATGTCAAGGAGAAAAGGTTAATCACCTATAAAGGGAAACCAATTAGAATCACCTCAGATTTCTCAGCAGAGACAATCAAAGCTAGAAGAGCCTGGAATGATGTATGCCATGCCCTCAAAAGAAACAACTATCAACCAAGAATACTGTACCCAGGTAAACTCTCCTTCATAACTGAAGGCCAAATAAAAACCTTCCATAGCAAAGAAAAATTGAAACAATACATCTCCAACAAACCAGCCCTACAAAAGATTCTTAAAGATGTCCTACATATAGAAAACCAACAAGACCGCAACAAAGGCCAAGAAACTTCACCCAAACTGAGAATCCAAGAACCATAGGAAGAACCCAGTTTTTACAGCCCCCAAGAAGGTGGATAACATGGCAGGAACTCCCAAATACCTCCCAGTCCTATCTCTTAACGTTAACGGACTGAACTCTCCAATTAAGCGACTTAGACTGTCTAGTTGGATTAAAAAACAAGACCCTTCTATCTGCTGCCTGCAGGAGTCACATCTTGCCCGTAAAAATAATCACATTTTCAATGTTAAAGGCTGGAACAAAATCTACCAAGCAAACGGCCCCCATAAACAGGCGGTTGTTGCAATCCTAATAGCAGATAAAATAGACTTCAAATTAAAATTCGTGAGAAGAGATAAAGAAGGTCGCTACATACTAATTAAAGGATCTCTCCTTCAGGAGGGTATTAGAATTCTAAATATCTATTCGCCAAACAATGGAGCACCCAAATTTATCAAAGAAACACTACTTTCCCACAAATCCCATATAGATCCAAAGACATTAATTGTTGGGGATTTTAACACACCACTCTCCCCACTAGATAGATCAACTCAGCAAAAACTCAACAGAGAAACCGCAGATCTAAACAGCTGCATAGATCAACTAGACTTAACAGACATCTACGGAACATTTCACCCAGCAGCATCAGAATACACGTTTTTCTCAGCAGCACATGGAACATTGTCTAATATAGACCACATTTTAGGCCACAAAGCAAACTTGTCTAAATTCAGAAACATTGAAGTTATACCTTGCATTCACTCTGACCACAAGGGAATAAAATTAGATCTCAACACCAAAAGCCACTAAAGAAAGTCCGGTATCACATGGAGGCTGAACAACACACTGCTGAATCAAGAGTGGGTCATGGAAGAGATTAGAAAGGAAATTCAAATGTTCATGCTATTCAACAAAAATGAACACACAAATTACCAGCTCCTCTGGGACACAGCAAAGGCAGTACTCAGAGGCAAGTTTATAGCTCTGAGCTCCTACATCAACAAATTGGAGAGATCTGAAACTAGCAATAAGAGACCTCCCAGCTAAGAAAAGTCCAGGACCAGATGGTTTTACAGCGTAATTTTACAAGGCCTTCAAAGCAGAGCTCACACCAATACTCCTCCAACTCTTCAAGGAAATTGAAAGAGAAAGCTCACTACCGAACACATTCTATGAAGCCATCATAACCCTCATCTCAAAAACAGGCAGGGACTCATCAAAGAAGAGAACTATAGACCCATTTCTTTGATGAACATTGATGCCAAACTTCTCAACAAAATTTTGGCCAATCGACTTCAACAATTCATCCAAAAAATCATACACCATGATCAAACAGGATTCATTTCAGGGATGCAAAACTGGTTCAATATACGCAAATCAATTAATATTATTCATCACATCAACAGGAGCAAGAATAAGAACCACAAGGTTATTTCAATAGATGCAGAAAAAGCATTCGACAAGATCCAAAACCCCTTTATGATGAAGGTTTTGGAAAAATTAGGAATCCATGGAACATTCCTCAATACAATAAAGGCTGTATATGACAAACCTACAGCCAGCATTATACTTAATGGTGAAAAACTAAAGCCATTTCCTCTTAACTCAGGAACAAGACAAGGATGCCCACTCTCTCCACTTCTTTTCAATCTAGTATTAGAATGCCTAGCTACAGCAATAAGACAAGATGCAGACATAAAGGCGATCCAAATAGGGAAAGAAGAAATAAAACTCTCCCTCTTTTCAGATGACATGATCTTGTATTTAAAGAATCCCATAGAATCCACTCCCAAACTACTCAAGCTGATTCAAAACTTTGGCAAAGTAGCAGGTTATAAAATTAACCCCCCAAAACCAATGGCTTTTCTGTATGCCAACAATGAGAAAAGTGTGGCTGAAATTAGGAAAGCAACTCCATTTGTAATAGCCCCACAAAAAATAAAATACCTAGGAATTAACTTAACTAAAGAAGTGAAGGACCTCTATGATGAAAATTTTAAAACCTTAAAAAAGGAAATCAACACAGAACTTAAAAAATGGCAAAACCTCCCATGCTCCTGGATTGGAAAGATTAACATTGTGAAAATGGCAATTCTTCCCAAGGCTATCTACAAATTCAACGCAATACCTATCAAAATTCTAATCTCATTCTTCAAGGAAATAGAAGAGGCAATCCAAAAATTCATATGGAAAAATAAAAGACCCCGAATAGCAAAAACGTTCCTCAACGGAAAGAACACTGCTGGAGGAATATCAATACCAAACGTCAAACTCTACTATAAAGCCATAGTAATCAAAACAGCTAGGTATTGGCATAAGAACAGACTCAGGACCAATGGAATAGAATTGAAAACCCAGAAATGAAACTACAGACCTATAGCCATCTAATCTTCGACAAGGGAGCTAAAACAATAGAATGGAAGAAAGACAACCTCTTCATTAAATGGTGCTGGCAAAATTGGTTAACTACATGTAGAAAACTTAAGCTAGATCCTTATATATCACTCTGCACCAGAATCAACTCCAAATGGATCAAAGACCTTGAACTCAAAGCAGACACTCTGAAAACATTACAGGATGGAATAGCAGAAACCCTAGGTCTCCTTGGCTCAGGCCGAAATTTTCTGAATAGAGACCCGGAAACACAACACAAAGAAAGGTTGGACAAATGGAATTGCATAAAGTTGCAGAGCTTATGCAGGGCAAATGACATAGCTAGCAATATCAATAGAAAGCCCACGGATTGGGAGAAGATCTTTACTAGCCGTACAACGGACAAGGGTCTCATATCTAAAATATACTTGGAACTCAAAAAATTAACCCCCCCCAACAAGAAATCCTCAAAGAAACAACTGCCCAATAAATAAGTGGGCGAAAGACTTAAAGAGAACTTCTCTGAGGAAGAAAGAAGGATGGCCAATAGACACATGAAGAAATGTTCAACATCCCTAGCCATAAAAGAAATGCAAATCAAAACAACATTGAGATATCACCTCACTCCAGTTAGAACAGCAAAAATCAAGAACTCTAAAAACAACAGATGCTGCAGGGGATGTGGACAGAAAGGAACTTTACTTCATTGTTGTTGGGAATGTAAACTTGTTCAACCACTTTGGAAAGCAGTATGGAGGTTCCTCAAAAGACTTCACATAGAACTCCCCTATGACCCAGCAATCCCACATTTGGGCATTTACCCAAATGTTTACAAACAAGACCACACTAAAGCTACTAGCACAACTATGTTTATTGCAGCATTATTTATCATAGCTAAGATATGGAACCAACCCAGATGCCCCTCAGTAGATGAATGGATCAAGAAAATGTGGTATATATACACAATGGAATTCTATGCCTCCATCAGAAAGAATGACATTGCCCCATTTGTTAGTAAATGGAATAACTTGGAAAAAATTATATTAAGTGAAGGAAGCCAGGCCCAAAGAAACATAGGTCCCATGGTTTCCCTTATTTGTAATATCTAGTATATGTATGAGTCAAGCGGAAAAGGTCAGATAATGTGATGTCAGGAAAATGAACCCTTAGATGTGTATTTTAATGTTTTTTTCTTTCATGCATGTGTTTCTAACGCATTTATAAGATTATCTCTTTGTTGCTTTGTATGTCCCTCCGCTGCTTTCACTATATTTGATGTCAGTATACCTTGTGGAGGCGATGGGGAAAAACCAGTTGTTTAAGGATACAGGTGGACCTGTTGCAACAATGAGAAGTACAAGTTGTCATTTCCAAAACGAGCTTTACAACGTCGGTGGGGGGGGGGGGGATGGAAGGATTAGAATTGGGATGGGGGAGGGGGGAGGCTGGGAAGGGATGTGAAGGGTAAACAAAGGAGGAGGCTGCAATGCTTGGTAAGAAATGTATGCATTATCCTTCCCATGTAATTGTAACTTTTCTGTACAGTATGTTCACAAATAAAATAAAATTAAAAAAAAAAAGAACCAGTGTCCAAGGAAAGTAATGAGTCTCATATCATCCTAAAGGTTCGCATGTTTGAATGCATTTGTGATCCCCGCTACTTTGCAGATAGAGGAGAGGAACGTAGCCTGTGTTCAGCCCTCAGCAAAATGGATAACCTATGAACAAATAAATAAATCGAAAAAGGATTATTCTAATGGTAGAATACTTGTTAAGCAAACAAAATATTTAAATTCATACTCATTTCCTAAAAGAGGAAAGAAAAGGAAAGAAAGAAAGAAAGAAAGAAAGAAAGAAAGAAAGAAAGAAAGAAAGAAAGAAAGAAAGAAAGAAAGAAAGAAAGAAAGAAAGAAAGAAAGAAAAGAAAAGAAAAGAAAGATAGAGAGGAAGAAAGAAAGGGAGGAAGAAAGAAAGGGAGTATGAAAGAAAGGGAAAAGGAGAGGTATAAAGAAAAACCTCAGCATGCGTTAGATGTTAACAATGACCCTAAATCATTTTAGCTATAAATGCCTTCATTTATTTCTGGGCAGAAACATTTTGTATCAAGCCTGAAGAAAACCATAGCATACCGCATACAAAACTTGGGTTAAATACAGGTCTGCCCTACACTGTTGGACCAATAGGAATATATGTCTAGTGCTGTTGCAGGTATGTTAAGGTGTGTGGGAGTTTATCATCTTGATGATCTTGCAATGATGAAATTGACTAACTACACAATTACCTTGACAGATCCCTGCTGAGACCTATATTATGTCAGAGGTTAAAAAGGAACAGTATATACAATGAAATATATTGAACAACCAGGCATTGTGTCCAAAATTATTTTTACCTGATTCAGTGTATTTTTATATTCTATATCACATGTACAAGTTTCTCATTCCCTTCTGTCTCATTATGTTGTCTTTCCTTGGTTTTGTTTTGTTTTCAGAACCGTGGTATAGGAGGGCATTTCTTATATTTTTGTCTTCTAGTCTTCAGAAAGTCTGCAGTTAAATATGCTTAAGTTCCTTTCATTAGAAAATTTAAACCACATTGGGTAGGGTCTTTATCATGATTTTGTTATGATCTCAAATACGTTTTTATTTCTGGCATTCTACCTGTATAATCTCACTTCAATCTTTTCCAAAGGGCACTTTAGTGGAAGTAGGAAATTCAAAGGGGATTCTGGTAGAGAATTTCTGTTACTAAAAACTCTGGTACATAGTAAAGTAAATAAGTCCAAAATTATTCATTAGAGAGATGATTTGAAAGTCATCTTTTTACATCTTAATACTCTTTCCTCAACCAAACCAGAGGATTTAAAATAACTTATATTTATAAGTTAATGGACACAAATGTGGATGAAAATTCTAGAAATAAAATGATCACTCACGAAACCTTACTGATACTTCAAAGAATGCTTTCCAGTTAGAGGAATCATCTTCACACATTTTCACACATTGTGAATCTGCCTGTTACAGAACCCCAAACTAGAATAAGGCATCTAATAGCTATCTCATTTTTGTTGTCTTTTGTCAATACTGCTTTCTTATCATATTGACTAGTATGAATTCTGTGACCATTATAAAATCACATTTGTAATAAAAGTTCCTAGGTGGGAACTTCAAGGATGAGGTGGTGTGGGGTTTCTGGTGGAGCCCTGTCTGGTTTAAGGGAGGAGTTGGTATTGGCACAGCCTCTGTGGTAAAGCAGGGCGGGGCTTTGAGGGTGAAAGCCAGTCTGTGTAAGGCTTTGAGACTGCAGGGAGGGGACAGGAAAGACTAGACTTGTTAGGAGCAGGGTCTCTTGTGGAGTAGGTGGGACTTTAGGATGGAGACTGGCAGGTGGATGGGTTTCCAGTGGAAGAAGGCAAGGTCACTGGGGAAGAGGCTGTTTGGGGCAGAGCTTTGAAAAGGAAGAACAAGGCTACAGAGGAGGAGGTTACTTAGAGTAGGGGTTGTGGTGTAGCACTGTGAGCCCTGGTGGGATATGTAGGGTGAGGTTTCCCATAAGGCATGGAAGATAATGAAGGCAAGAGGCTGACAAAAGGTGGAGATTCTGGTGCAGGAATGCAGAGCTATGAGGGAGAGACTTTTCAAGGTCTGTGAGAGGGCAGAGTGGTGCTAGAAAGAAGTGGGCTAGTAAGGGGCGGGCCTTTGGGAAGTGTGTTAGGGTGGAGGTGGGGTTTCTGGCAGAGCAGGATGTAGTAACAATGTATGGAGGAATTTTTCAGGACCAGAGCTTTGTGAGAGCAGAGATAGGATCCAGTGGACTAGATTAGTTAGGACAGGGTGTCTGGTGTAGCCAGTTACCACTTCGAAAAGAGCAGTAAGTTTGGGTGGGGATTTCAGTGTTGCAAGGCAGGACATTAGACTTGGACAGGGTTTCCAGTGGGGCAAGGCAACCTTCAAAAAAGGGATTATGAAGGGACAGGGATTTACAGTTGAGCCTGGCGAGGCTTCCAGAGGGAGGCTAACAGATGCAGTAGTTTGCAGTGGAGCAATGTGGGTGTCGAGAGATGGGATAGTGTGGTGGGGGTTTTCTAGAGCAGGTCAGGGCTTGGAGCCATGGGGTTAATTGGAAGAGGGACTTTGAGAAGGAGTGAAAGGTCTACAAAGGTGTAGAGTAATTATGGGCAGGGTTGAGTAGGGTGTGGCTCTGTGGGAGGAGCCAATAAGGGGAGGATTCATCACGGGAACGATGAAGCCATTGAGAGAGTAGATATGGGAGGTAGAGAGGCCTCTGGTGGAGCAGGGCTGGCTTTCCAAGCAGGAGATGGGCTGTGTGAGAAGCTTCTGGTCAACTAAGGTCGGGCTACAAGGGCAGTTATAGAGAGGTGGAGGGTTTTTGGTGTAGCATGAAGGGAATTGTGGGAAGAGGTAGGTTCAGGGCTGGGCTTGAAAAGTTCGGCTACTTAGACTAGTTATGGATCGAGTTTCTAATGAAACCAGGAGGGTTTGAGGGAGAAGTTTGGTTGGGAGTGGGGTATGAAAGGGACGGGAGGATCTTGGAAGTAATAGAATATGGGAGCAATGGGACTCTGAGGGAATAGAGTAGTTAGGGACAGGGTATCTGGTGGATGAAGTTAGGAGTAGAGGGAGGAGCCCAATGTAGGCGGAGTTCTTGTTACAGCAAGGTGGATCTTAGGAGGAGATATGGATGTGGCTTGGTTTCTGGTGGTGCAGAGCAGGGATTCCAGGAAGGGGTGGAGTGGAAGAAGGATTTCCCTGTAGCAGAGGAGGACTTTCAGGAAGGATTCTGGTTGCAGTCAGGCCTTTGAAAGTTTATAGAAGGACTACCAGGGGGTAGGTTAGTTAAGGTTTGGCTTTTTAAGGACCAGGCTGACTGGAAGTGGGTTTCCAGTGGATCCAGTCAAGTTTTATGGGAAGGGGAGATAGGAAAGGGACAAGACTTAGTGAAGAGTGGGGCTACAAAAAATAAACAATTACTCTAATAGGAACACCATTTTCAGTCAGTGTAGAATTATATTACTTTTATGTATGCGAGAGATATTGGAGAAAGTAAGCAAGTAATAATTCCTTCCTATTGAAATTTTTTTAAATTCCTGATGAGTGAAAATAAAACCACAAGTCACATCAGGATCAGAGGCCCACAGTAGACTAAGAATATGAAGCACTGGACTGTATTCCCCAGCACAACCTTTAAGGACTACAAAAAAAATTTAAAATATCTCACTTGGTCATAATGGACACTCTATTATCTTAAAATTGTGAATGAATAGAACTTTTACTCTGACCGTTTTAGAAATCCTAAAACTAAGTAAGTGATAATGTTTTAACTTTATATAATATGGGAAGTATATTAAAATAATTAGGAAAATATAAAATTGTACACAGAATATTTGTTGTCCAGCATCAATTTTAATCTAAAAGAATTTAAAACCAGAAAATTGCCATATAGTGAGATTGCAGCATGGTTTCTTTTCAGTCATCAAAATGGTGACTTAAGGAATGTGTCTTCATCATTGGATGCATCGATGTTAAAACATATTTAAAAATGTGAAGCACTATACAGACCCTGAAGAAACTCAGAGGGATCTGTGCAATGAGGTTGGAATTAAATTAATGAATAGTTACAGTAAGAATTGATCTTCACTAAGCACATAAATATTTTCCAGAAAAAAAGACTACATTGAAAAATAAAGAAAACATTGAAAAGGAAGCAGGCAGGCAGACCTTGAAATACACATTATAAAATGAAGAATATCTATTGAAGCATGATTGCAATAATCTTTTACCTAAGTTACAGTACTGATCTATGTTCTTCCCTAATGCCAAATAACAAAGCCATGAAAATGCAGTAATAATTTTCAAGACATTAGACTTTACAGAAGGAATTCAATGAATGTATTTCTAGAAAGTAAAGATAGATGTCTGAGATAAAGATTAAAACAAATATCCCCAATTCTTAGCCCTTCGAGGTCAGAGGGGTACAAGCCGAAGCACAAGGAGAATGGACAGAAGTACAGTAATGCATACCAGTAGTTCCTAAAATGCAATGATGAATATAAGAGTGTAAAAAATGAACCTATCTGCCAGGACTATACTAAGCATATATTAATTAATAAAAATGAGGGAAACCATAGAGCCTATGTTTCTTTGAGTCTGGCTTCCTTCACACAATGATTTTTTTCCAAGTCTTTCCATTTTCTTAAGAAAGGGGCTATGTCATTCTTTCTCATAGAAGCATGAATTTCCATTGTGTATATATACCACATTTTCCTGATCCATTCATCTACTGAGGGGCATCTGGACTAGTTCCATATCTTAGATATGGTAATAATGGTGCCAAAAACATACTTGTGCTGGTAGTTTTAGTGTTTTATTTTTTGGAGTCCGGTCGTCTGTCTTGAACTATGGACATGGACGCTGTCCTTCAGCTCTTCAGCTCAAGTTTAGCACTCTACCACTTGAGCCACAGCGCCACTTCCGGGTTTTTTCTTTTTGCTTATGTGGTACTGAAGAATTGAACCCAGGGACTCTTGCATGCAAACACTACCACTGAGCCACCTTCCCAGCCTGAGAGAAGATATTTTAACTTATTTTCTACATGTAAATTAATATTAAGCAAAGCTAATTAAAATAATTACTTATTTACTCTTCAGAGGATGAGTATATTACTCTTGGATATCTTTGAGGAAAAGACTTTAGACTCATTACAACTGATGCCTTGCATTGAAATTACAGGCTAAACTTTCTTCATTAAACAAAAGCTTCAGTTCTTTCGTATTAGAATTATAAAATCATAATACCTGAATGTTGATTTGTTTTCCTTTGCTATTTTCAATTCCATTTTTTATCCATTAGCTATCTAGAGATAATTTCGACAAATGCCCATGAATGGGATTGCTGGCTCTAGAGCTATGTACATTTGACCATACAAAATGATGCTAATTGAAATGAACTCCAAGACATGGAAACAACAATTACCTTTTTTTTCAGATATCATCCTTGATGTCGGTAAAGAAGTGTAACTAGATGTTATTTTATTTCATTTGTCTTTGATTTATCTCTGGACATCTCTGTCTTGATTCTGGTACCTTCCATCTTGTATATACATTATCTGATTTGGAGAAGGAAAGGGAAATAACATAATGATGAAAGAAGTGACCCATTGCAACAATGATATTCACAAGATAATATACCGGCAATGAACTTTACAACTTTGGGGTGGGGGGTATGGTTGAGGGTGGGAAAGGATAGGAGAACAACAATGGAGTGGGTAACAATATTCATCAAGGAATGTACCTTACTCATGTAACTGTAACCACTCTGTACAGTACCTTTAAATAAAATAAAATTTTAAAAAGTGACCCTACCCTAGAAAAAAATATCCCTTTCCAAATAACCCATCTGTAATAGTACTTGTGAGGGATTCTAGAGTCAAACTGTTATACCTGGAAAGGGATATATTGGGAAGCCATATCAAACAGCAATCAAAAGGCTGAGAGCTGTGCTGTGGAAAGGTCAAACAGTTAAGGGAAGACAGGGGTATGGGGTATTACCTCAAAAGTATTTAAGTTAGAGCTGTTGGACACTAAAAGTTTAAGACTTTGGAAACAAGATGGATGTCTGTGCTATGCTTTTAACGATTATTGCTCCCTTCTGCTCCTTAAAAATAAGGGATTCAATTATCACTATGTATACAAACAATACATCAGTTAATAGTTGTAACCACAAACTAGATTGATGCCTCAGTTTGTGGACATACCTGTAGCCACTCATTACCCCACACCTATAGTAGAATGAATATAAAGCATTTTAAACAGGATTTGGGGATCCAGAAGCTGGCAGTGAGGCTTTGGGTCCTCTGGTGTCTTCTTTCCTATCACTTCCTTTGATTTCTCAGTTCTTTGGCCAGGTATCCCATCATCTTTGCTGTTTCATGGTTGTGGTGAGTGACAGTACTGATATTCGGAACACCTCAAAACAAACTATGGAAAACACTTCCTCAGAGAAGATTCACAAATGTATAGGAGCACCTGGAAAGAAACCAAACATCAGCAGTCATTCTGTGATCCTCTAACAAGAAAGTATAATTCAGGTGTATCTTTACTTTGGATATATATAAGAGATGGACAATTGTCCCTTTTGTACATTTGGTATTTGGTATTGCATAAATTTTCAGAAACACATATACATTGTGAAATAATGTTATTAATTTCATAGGTCACAAACCTTGTCACTGGAGTGATGACCCAAATGTCTTATCTCAGTTGCCTGATTCAGACATAGATGAGTGTGAATTGCATAATTGTGAACATTTTTCCATGAAACTTAACAACACAGAATGAAGTTTGAAGGTCAGGTCACTCCATACCTCTAAAGATTTTACATATATTACAGTAATACACACCTAAACTGCTCAGCACTCACAGCACATTGGTGTGTTATAATTGTCTTCAGATCAGAAATATTCTAGAGTTTAAAGTAGAATGATGGGCTGTACGTTTTCAATGGAAGAGTGATGATCACCCCCTGCAATTATTCTTAGTGGAAAATCCTTCCTATACATTTTACTGACTTAGCTTCTACTCTGTGCTTTACCATTATCAGGGAAGGTCACACTGTATAGAGCTACAATACTGCAGCAACCTTAGCTGTCTTTGAATTTTACCTCTAATCTTAATACCAAGGTCAACTCCGCAACTCTAATCACATCATTAGTGGACACCTGAACTTTCCAAGCTTGGTTAAAAATTCAGCTATCATTGCTCATTGCCAGTGTTAAAGATCTCACTCTATTAGATTTATTGTGTTTCTTCTTGTATTTCCAACACTGCCTTAGATGTTGGTTTTTGATATAGAGCTTTTAGTTTGCATTTGATTTATGGAAGTGTTAGTAATGCCAGTTGAACTGCATATATTATAATGTAAGAAATTTGATGTTTTGACATATGAATTTAATTTTCGCAATTGAGGAAGTCAATTCACATCACTCACAAAAGTTTCTTTATATGTACTGGTATTGCTTTATTGTGAACTTCCTAAAAGCCAGTCATAGGAGCACATGTCCTAATCCCATCACTTCTGTCACTGAGATGAGGCTTGAAATGTCCAGACGACTTGGCACTTCATAGTGCGAAAGTTTCTACAATGAAGGGTGAGAGAATAGAAAAAAGAGCAAATGAATCTTCCAATTGTTTTGTTACATGTTCTTTACACTTAACCATTAAGACACCATAATAGTATTTTTATAACTTCTTACCTACTTTTTTCCTGTTCTGAGATGTTTTATTTATGGATCTCTAAGAAATCATATAAGAATCATAAAATAAATCTATAAATCATATAAGAAATCTGAAAAAATAGTTTGTTAGGGATTTATAACCTACAAGGAATAATTTCAGGAAAGTATTAAGCACATAAAATGTAATGCACACCTAAAATTGTCTCTTTATTTAAAACTTCAGCAGTGGTAGTATATTTATTCTAATAACAAAGATTATAAACTAAGTTACAATAGTATTCCAAATGGAACACAGAATTAGAAAAATGAAGGGGAGCACTAAAGAATGCTACTGCTACTACTAATAGTATAAGAATAAAATTTAGGCAAAACTCCTTCAGACTAAAAGCCACAGGACAGCCCCAACATTACTTTGTTTCATATGAAGGCAAGACCTTTTTTTGTAAAGATAAGTTTTCACAGATATTAACATCAGTTGGGTATATATTTCTTAAGGCCTTCAGGAAGGATGCTCTGACAATGTTGATGGAAGCTGACTTCTTTTGGACCTACTACACAATGTGCAGACACCATTCCAAGCACTGCACCTGCATTAGGGTAATTTTCGTGCTCAAGATATTTCTTCCAGTTAGGAAATGAATTAAGTATTTTATTAAAAAAAGAAGTAGGCAACAAGGCCAAACAAATTTCCCAAGTACCCAATATGGATCAGCTGTAGAACCATAATTCAAATCCAGTTTTCCACCAGGCATATCTGAGGATATTCTGTAAGTTTGACATTCATTACCTTTCAAGATGTATGGAGCAGATGAACCCACATTATCTTCCTAATTATGGTTATAATGGCAATGACATTGCTACAGAATATACATATTTTTAAATTAAAAGGGTGTGGGTAATGACATTGTAGGTGATCTTTATACCAAATAAAGACTGAACCAAAAAGAAAAGAAAGGGGCTGGGACGGTGGCTCAGTGATAGAGCGCTTGCCTTGAATGCATGAGGTCCTGGGATCAATTCCTCAGCACCACATAAGCAAAAAGAAAAAAGTTGAAAGTGGTGCTGTGGCTCAAGTGGTAGAGCACTATCCTTGAGCTGAAGAGCTGAGGGACAGCACCCATGCCCAGAGTTCAGGCCCCAAGACCGGACCCCCCCCAAAAAAATTAAAAGAACCTAGGCCGCAAATTTTAGTCATAGTACTAGCACTCATATACCATATATATATATATATATATATATACACATATATATGCTTCCTAAAATATACAGTGAGTTAATTTTTCGAAACCTGGTCATAGATTAAATATGAGGTATGAAAAAGTATGTAAGTCTGAAATGACTCCAAGGTATTTTGAGAAGACAGCTGGAAGAGTTATCACTTAATCAAATAGTAATTAGGGATTGGTTTGTAGATAGAGATCAAAGCTCACTTTGGGATATTTTGAGTTTGTTAAAATCAGTAGTTAGGAGTTGTCAGTAGACAGGATGCTATTAAGGACTTGAATTAAACAGAGATGGAGAAAAAATACAGAAATAATTACTGTACTCAGTGGTAAAAAATATGAGAAGGAATATTACAGAGCTAAGCCCCGGGATACACAAATATGTAAAACATAACAAATGAAGAAAAACAGTAATAAGTATGTAATGCAGACTTATATGGGTAGGTATTTTTAATGTTTAAGGGCTATGAAGTGATTGTGTGATGACCTAAAATTTAAGAAATTCGTAAGTTCAACTATCCTTTGGGCCAACCATAGCTGATAGGTTAAGTAAAACGGGGCCACATTAGTGTGTCTTGATTTACCAAAGTGAAAATAGGCCAATATTTGGAAAGCCACTTTTTGCACATGTGGTTGGAGTGGCAATTACTGCAGTTTGTTCAACTGTCAGTAGAAAGCTACAGGTTTAGCACAATGATAGAAATCTTTCAGGGATCTGGTAGATTTTCCCTCTGTCTTCAATTTCTCTTTTATTCGGAGAGCTAAAATATCACTACTGGAAACCTGTCCAAATTGTGCCTTTGGCAAGTTAACAGATAGTCAGTCTATCACATGCCCAAATAAAAGAGAATTGGAACAGGTTTACATTGAGCACTCACAGTAGACAGGTCTCTGGACTTTCTCAGGAAAATCCTTCTGCCATTGTGGGATGGATAGGGCTGGATAATATGCAAAATAGACACCATAGATTGAAAGTATTCTGCTAAGTTAACACTTGAGATATCGGAAGTTTTCACTGCATTGTATTGACTTTTATGAATCAGTTAATCAGATTCTTCATGCCATATGATTTTACTAGACTGTAAAATGCATGCTTATCGCATTTCCTTGGTATAACGTATAGTATGTTTTGAAATTTGGTATAAAACATTTGTCTTTTCATTTATTTATTTTTAATATGTATTACTCTAGTTTTCATGAGTAGGGAAATGCCCTGGAACTTTGTAATTTGATGTCATATGTAATTTATTTTTTTAAATTCTTATTTATTTTCTATTGCAGCCCCCGGCTATATGTAATTTAAACTAGTTTTCTTCAAGTGTATCATCCTTCGCTGAAGTTTTTTTCTTACAAGCTTTCTAATAAATATGTAGTCTATTCAATTTTGAAAAGTACTGCTCTACCTCCCACTTATTTGTGGCATTTCTGAAATCCAAGTTCCTCTGTGTGTCAGGGTGGATACTTTTGCTTGTAACAGTTTTGTTATTGAATACATAGCATCTGACTACTTAGGGAACAAAGGATGTGAAGTTACCGTATCCCAATAAAGAACTTCCAGGACAATTCAAGGGCAACTCATGTACTCTCTATGTAGGTGAATAGGAGCATAGAAAAGAAAGTATTATACATGAAAGTGACTGAGAGTGTGTGCACATAGGTATTCACTTATTTTTCTGTTGTTATAGTTTTACATATTCAATATTATTCAATATATATATATGATCACAATTTCCAAAATCCAGAGAACCACATCCATGGGCATCGCTTTCCTTTGTTGCTCTTTGGGTAATAAGAATGAAACCTGGTATTGTCCTGTGGTAGAGAAATAACTCAGAGATTCAAACATTTTTCTTTCAATATGTTGTCTGTTCCTACATCTAAAATGAGGAAGTCTGTTAATACATAATACATTTTATAATCTATTTAATATATTTATACAATTTATAATATATTCTATATTATAATATATTATATATAATAACTGAGTTCATAAGGAAAAATACAACAAACGTACCTATGTCCATACTTTCCCAGCCATGATTAGGTTCAGTAGAGTTAGGTGCATTACATCTCAACAGGAAAAGTCTACTGAAGTTTTGATGACCTTGAGCTAGATAAGGAGAATATCTGTAAAAAGAGCCTCTCTTCAATTATGAGAAAAGATAAGTTTGGAAGGTTTTTTGTTTTATTTTTTTGTTTTTATTTAGGCCGGACAAGAAGCCTGAACTCTGGGCCTGAGCACTATCCATCACCTCTTCAATTCAAGGCTAGTTCCCTACCACTCAAGCCATAACAGCACTTCTGGCTTTTTTTTTGCTTATGTGGCACTGAAGAATCGAACCCTAGGCATTGTCCCTGAGCTCAAGGCTCGTGCTCTACCACTTGAACCACAGCACCACTTATGGCTTTTTCTGCCTGGGATTGCTTTGAATCATAATACTCAGATCTCAGCCTCCCGGGTAGCTAGGATTACAGCTGTGAGCCACCAGTGCCCAGAAAGTTCCTCTCTTTTAGATATTATTCTAAAAGCCTCCTATCCAAGGTCACTTCTAAGATAATAAATGGACCTATGTCAATAGTTCCTTCATACTCTTATCTCCTGTTATGGCTATGGTGTGTCTTTTCCATTGTATCCTGAACCTACTTCACAGTTCTCTTCCTAATCCATGATTCTAGATATATTACTAATAATTACCTAAATTTTGTGGCTATAAACCCTAAATTACTCAACTATTAATTTAATTTAATTTTTTTCAATATGATCGAGGTTCTGTACAAATCTGAGCTTATATTCACCTCTTGCATTTACCTCTTGGAATGAGCAGAGCCTGGGCCTAATCTACTTTAAATGCAAGAGGTTAGCCAAAGAACAGCCTACAGTATTCCTGCCTAGGAGTCAGTACAGGTAGTTGAGTGCCTGAAAGAAGCAATGCATTCCTGACATGAGAAGGGGTGAGAGAGACAACAGCCTACAGAGCAAACTGGCAGTCACAACATTTAAAAACTTCTCCTTTGGGGAAACTGACCTCCTGCAAAGTGGCAGTGAAATAACTTTAATTTTCTTATATGAAGGAAGTTGTCATGTCTCACTACATAACTCCCTTGTAATCAAAGAGATGGTCATTCTTTTGTTTCCACCTTATGCCCAGTCTCAGTTTATGTCAGACTTTGCTCAGACTCTATTTCTACCAGAAGGTTCCTGATGAGGAGGAAAGTGTGATCTCTTGGCTTCTGACTGGCCCTTTGGGACCTGAGGCCAGTTTTAGTTTTCAACCTGTTCCTTCTGACAATGGGAAAGCTCATTCTCTTCATTGTGCCCTAGTATCGAATCTCTTCAGAGAAAGTCAAGGAATGACAGATTCTGTCTGAGTGAGTGAGTTTCTCCATTTCCAAAAGGTCAATTAATATCTGATTCTGAGACCCAGGTGAAAGTCCTTTACCAGATCCTCCTAGCTGGAGTGGATGTTAGCTCAGACTCCAAGCCATCCTCATATTTCTCTAGCTCTTTCTCATGAACCAAAAGGTTACAGGATTTTAGTTCAGAAACAAGGAGAAATGAGAGAAGCAGAAGAACCATGGGCAGGGTGAGGAATTTAGAGATTTTAGGTGAAAAAAAGGGCTCAGAAAATCTAGAATCAGGGGGCTGGGAAGGTTGCTCAGTGGTAGAGCGCTTGCCTTGCATGCATGAGGTTCGATTCCTCAGCACCACATAAGCAAAAAGAAAAAAGCTGGAAGTGGTGCTGTGGCTCAAGTGGTAGAGCGCTAGCTTTGAGCTGAAGAGCTGAGGGACAGTGCCCAGGCCAGAGTTCAGGCCCCAGGACCAGACACCACCCCCCCAAAAAAAAAGAAAATCTAGGATCACTCACATCATTAGGGAATCACATCATAAGATTAGGGAATAAATGTAATAAATTACTACCTAAATTATTAACTCCACTACTCTACATTACAAGTGTTCTGTCAAAAGTTAGCTGTCCTAGCTCTATTTTGATCAGGAAAACAAAGTTCTACTGAGTAGCTTTATCCATACCCCAGGTTGTTCTTACTCTCTACTTCTCTGTTACTTTCCTTTGCTGCATTCAATCAATGACACTTGAATGTGTTAGCATCTTCTAATCCATTTGTTATAAAGTAAAACAAATTATGGGGAAACGTTTATCTATGGTACACTTTCTTCTATGGCATATTTATTTGATGTTATTAAGTATTATTTTAATAGTTTCATTGTTAATACTTGAGAAAAATATTTTACTATTAGCAGTAATTAGTTGCACCTTTTTTTTGGTATTTTTCCACGTCTGTGTATTTTTTAAGCTTCTAACATCATCTTTTCCCCCAACTGTTGCCTTCTTAAAATTGCTTCAAATTATAAACTATATATGATGGTCCTCTATGTGTTCATTGATATATTTAAATTTTGATCTAATATCTACATATTATAGGAAATCTTCAACCTATTGTAATTGTTCTGAAAATCAATATGGATGTTCCTCATTAAAGCAAAAACACAATGCCACAAAACTTTGTGAAAGTAGGATTAGGTATATATTCAAAATATTTAGCAATGATACAGTAGAAACATTCACTTCTCATATACCAGAACATGTTTATAGCTATGAATAGCACATTTTCTTCATTCCCTCTTTCTGGTGCATCTAGGTTGATTACACAGCTTGGTTGCTATAGAATATTGATGCCATGAACATGTATGTTCATGTTGATTTATATTCCTTCAATATGTATCGAATTGCAGTAAAGGTCATCAACATATCTGTCTTTTTGGTATTGTGTAAACTTCCATTAAGATATCCCTATGGGTTGCACTAGTTTACAATGCCACAAAACCAAATATAGTTCCTGATTTATTTACCTCTCCAGCAGTTTATTTATTTGAGTGGTGGTAGCTATTCTGGTGTGTAAGATAGGATCTCAGTGACTTTCCTCTTTATTTTCCTTCGTATTTGCTATGTGGATATGAATCTCAAAATTTTCATTTATTTATTAAACACTTACATTTGTACTTCATTCCTGATTAGTGTCTTTCTTTTTCTTTGGTATTTGATCAATTTTTAAGATTTATAACATTTGATTTTTTCCCATTACAAATACTCATTTCAGTTAGTAAAAAGATTTTTTTTTCATTAGAGTGGTGCACAATTAACTAAAAACAACAGATTGTACATTTATATCACTGGATGTTTTGTTTGTATTTACAGCCAGGAAATTGTTTCAATAAAGATGCTGAACTTCTTTCATTGATATACTGAAAGTATAGTATCTCATATTGGCCTAAACTAATCTCAGAATTAACAGTGAGAGCCTGGGCCACCACAGTCTGGGCTAAGTAAAACCACTAACACAGTATAAACTGCATTTAAAGAGAGCAAAGGGCTTCATAAAAGATCGAAGAAAGGCATCACCTTCATGAAGCAAATGTTGAAGTTCACAAGCAGACCTTAGGAATCTGAATATCAAGAAGATCAAAGGATAAAAGTATTTAGAAGGATAACTTTAGAACTCAAAATTGGGGAGGTGGGACAAACAATAGATACCAAAACTCAATGCTGAAGGGAAGGAGAATTTTACCCCAAACTTCAGCTGTGTCTGACTCTCTCACACAACACACACAGACACACACAGAGACACACAGACACACAGACACAGACACAGACACAGACACACACACACACACACACACACACACACACACACACACACCCCTAGTGAGAGATCTTTGCCAAAGCACAGGCATTCTGGACTTAGACACCGAATACTCAGAAACTATCCATTGTGAAGGCCTTTACTGAAAGTACCCATTGTAAGTAGACATTTACTGAAAGTTAGAACTCAGATTCTTGGAAAAACCGTGAAATGTCACAATAAAGTTCTGCCCATAACTCCCCTAGCAATAGCCATCAGCAGATGACAGGAAGTACCTAAAGCTACAGATTATTTTTAATTTTTTAATGTTTTTTTTAACTTTTTTTATTGTGAAAATACTGTACAGAGGAGCTACAGTTACATGGGCAAGATAATGAGTACATTTCTTATCAAGCATTGTAGCCTCCTCCTTTGTTTCCCCCTCCCATCCCTTCCCATTGTCCCCGTACCCCCCCATCGAATCCTCCTCCCCCCTTCCCCTCTCCAAAGTTGTAAAGTTCGTTTTTCTCCATAAGAACTTGTACATCTCATTGTTGCAATGGGTCCACCTGTATCCCTATTTAAACGATTTGTTTTTTTCCCCTTCTCCTCCACAAATTATTGCTTATTGCTTAGCCTGCACTCGCTAGCCAATAAGACTGTTATAAGATTACCCAGTTAACAGAAGGGTCGGGGATCTCAACTCTGACCCACTGCAATGGTGACAGTTGTGAGTCCAGGCTCGACCTTGCAATAAATGACTCTAATGTGGTCACATGAGAACTGGCTCCATGGTGGTCTTTGGGGATCCTTATCTAAGCACAAGGCTAGTGTACACAGAGAACCCCAGGGGCAGCTGTATCTGGAACAATGAAGCTTTTTTCCTCTTCTTTTCAGATAATCAATCATGATGTTGCAGTTGGCTCCACAGTTGCTCCACACCTGAGCAGGAGGAAGGAAAGGATGCCTTAGACTGCAGGACGGCCTTGTGTACCCCTGGATTTGTAAGAATGCAGTTTGTGGTCCTCTAGGCAGGGGTGGCCAAGCTGAAATGGTGGTAAACTTTGCCTGAAGGTTGGCACTCTGTGAGCCCTGCATGCATGGTGAAGCAGCCTGGAAAGCCCTGTGAACATCTCCGGGATGGCTTCTCAGTGGATTGGAGAAATTGACTCCTGTAGTTGCACATGGCATGAGGCAGTTGGAGAGCAGGAATCCAGAAGATGGGAGAGGCACAGAAGCAAATGCACCTCTCCATTGAGACTCGTCGGTCATTCTAAGGAGGTTCACAACCCACACGTGGCGGCCACTGCACAGGTCCTCAGAGGCCCTACTTGTCTGGAGAGCAGTTCCTGGTCCTGATCCAGAGCTGGAACTTCCCAAGTGGCCCTGAGCTTGGCTGGGCTGGAGCGGAGTCTACTAGCCATGCTTCCTCTGCCCTGCTGAGTATAGCCTCCTAGCAGCTGCCCAGGCTACAGCACCCACAATAGGCCACCTCCTTGGGGCAGGCTGAAGCTGTGCTGACAATTCTTGCCTGGTGCCTGCTTCAAGGCAAGAGACAGGCCTAGCCCACAGCAGAGCTGGCCCTCACTTCCAAGGGCATCGAGAGAGGCATGACAACCACAGGCCCTCACTGCACCTAGAGGTTACCTATAAGTCCCTGCCTTTGTTCTTGAAATTCTTCAGCCATTGGTTGTCTCATTTTTCATTATCAGTTTGGGTGGGACTCGAGACTTCTTCTTCTCCTCACCAAGCTAACATGCCCTAGCAAAGCCACCCAACTACCAATCTACCATATATTATGTGATTTTTTTGGTTCTCTTCTATTTTCTTCCTCCATGGTATAACTCGTTTCCACTGTATTTGAGGTCTGTGAACTCCAACTTGCATATACAAATTTCTAATGTGGGGAGGGGAAGGGAAATTAAATGCTGAAAGAAGTACACAGTAGGACCCATTGTTACAATGAGATGAACAAGACACTATGTTGAAAATGAACTTTACTAGTTGGAAATGAAAGGTGAGAGTTGGTGCGGTGGGGAGAAAAGGGATGGCAGGGAAAAACAAAAGAGGAGGTAACAATGTTCGTTAGATAATGTACTCACTAACTTACTTATGTAACTCTAATCCCTCTGTCTACCATTTTAACAATTAAAAAAAACATGAAAAAAATTATCCTGGAGTACATTAAGTTCAAATTTCCTAAATGCTCTGTAAATTAAGACCAATTTTAAATGGGAAGTAGGTTCTCAGAAACATTTTTTGTCAGTGTTTGTGTTGTGCATTATTACCCAAGTGTACATAAATTAACAGAAGGAGAAACAATAGGGATAGGAGAAAGAGAAGTTCTGTGTTTAAGTATAATGGTTCAATAAACTATAGAAGACTCTGCAAATAAGACACTTTGAAACAATAAAGCCAAGGCCAGTATTTAGACCTATGGGAGTGACATAGAGAAAGCATTACTCCTAAATGGAACATGAAGGATGAGGCCACTCTCTTTCTTCTACTAGCTCTAAATCATGGTAGCTAATCATGTAAATTTGTAAAAACTAGAATGCAAGAATAATTCTGGTTCCAAGCAAGTCATATATAAGACCATGGACTTAACTGGGGGAAAAAATGCCATGTTGAGAGAGCAGAAATTATTCTAGCAATGAACTGGTGGCTAAGATCATATTTCTTTTTATTTCTTTTTATTTTTCTTTTCTTTTTCTTTTGATGGTAGTGGGGCTTGAACTCCATGCCTGGGCACTGTCCCTCTACTCTTCAGCTCAAAGCTTGTGCTCTACCTCTTTAGCCACAGCACCACTTCCAGTTTTGTGGTGGTTAATTAAAGATAAGTGCCTCAGAAACTTTCCTATTCATGCTGGATTTGAACTGCAATCCTCAGATCTCAGCCTCTGATTAGCTAGGATTACAGGTGTGAGCCACTGGCACCCTGCTTAGGATCACATGTAATTCACTTGCAATATATTATCTCCTTTTATTGTACATATTTTAGTGCTGTGGAAGTGAATTGTACCTTCATAGGTTTTCAAAGCCTAATTTTCACAAACTTGCATTTCTTCAAATAGAAATGCTATAAATTTTAGAACAGACATTAAAATAGATATAAAATTCACTTACAGGAATTTGTCCAGCTTACATCCTCTATAGTGTGTCTTTTCAAAATTTGATTTTTGGGGATTTTTTTCCAGGGTCTCACACATATTTTCAAGTGCACTGTCAATGAACTACAATTCCCTTTCGAAATACGGTTTTTACTTCTCTTTAATGCATTCATAGAAGTGTAATGAATATACAATTCTTTTTTACCTTTACGACTTGAAATCTTGCTTGCGAAAATGATTGCAGGATTATAAAAATCTATCATTATGAGGAGTTTATCAATTTCTCCACAAATGTATTACTTTATTTTGTGTCATCTTTTTATGTTAGGGTCATACTAGTGAGTTTTCTTTGTCTTTTTTCTTAGATACTAAAGAGTAACTTATTTCATATGCTCCTCCTATTGACTATTAATTTACACATGTTCTTTAAAGAAATATCCTATTCAGGAAAAATTATATGGAATTGGAAGATATAAAAATACTTAAGATTCAGAATCATTGTAGCATTCACATTGTAGCATTAACAAATATGTTCCCTCTATCTGTTGGATATGTTTCATTTCGGGTATAGTGTCCTTTGAATTATGAGTATAGTGTCCTTTGAATTATGAAATGCTATCACTTGATATAATCCAGTATATTCTTGCCTTTCTTTAGCCACTAATGATTTCCATTAGAAACCTTTACTGATAAAATATCATGAATTTTTACGTTTATCTCTTATAGGTTTTTACATCTCACATTTAGTTTGATAATCTTTTTTTATTATAAATTTTTGTATAAGGATTGAGTTAGGCCAGGCACCTGTAGGTCACTCTGGTAATCCTAGCTAGGCAGGAGTCTGAGATCTAAAGACCACGGTTTAAAGCCAGCCTGGGCAGGAAAGTCCATGAGACTCTTATCTCTAATAAACCAATAGAAATCCAGAAATGGTGCAGTGGCTCAAGTGGTAGGGTGCTCACATTGAGCTGAAGAGCACAAGGACAGTGCCTGAGCCCAGAGTTTCAGCCCCATGAGTGACAAAAAAACAAAACAAAACAAAAGAAACAAAAAAAAAAAGGATTGATGTAGTAGTCTAAGATCATCCTGTAAATCCCGAAAGAAAATCGTGCCAATACACCCATTTAAGATTGTATTTTTATTTCATAAAGTCATAGGATAGTTTTCAAAATCTATTGACCATACAACTGAGAAATTATTTTTAACAAATCTGTTACATTCTTCTATGTGTCTGCTCTTGTAGTAGAACTATGTTGTCTTCACTACTAAACATGATAAAAAGATTCAAAGCTAGTATGAAGGGTGAAGCTACATCATTTTACAAGATTGTACTGACTGACCTGTATTCCTTGAATTTACATAGGAGTTTATTGAACAGGTGAACCAATATTCTACGGAGATATCTAGATGTTTGATAGTCACTCATATTTTGTACCTTCAAAAAACACAAGACCCCAGATATTATATATAGAAAAATGTCTTCAGAGAATACTTGAAACAACTAAAATTAACTGAGGAATTAGTTAAGATTTAGATAACACTGTAGCATAACAAAGCTGAATGATAACAACTTGAGCTGTACAACAGAGGAAAGTGAGAGGAGAAAGAATGATGGACCACATAGGAGCTATATGTGATTGCTATTGTGTTTCAAAAACCAGAAAGACTTCAGAGAAGAGAAGGAGAAAAATAAAGTGTCCTGAGGGAAGTTTCTTTTTAATCCATCTAATAGCTTGTACTAAAATCAATGGAAATGGGAAAAATTAAAATAGAAATTAAAGCATTGTATATACATGTTGTAATAGGAATATGATAATTTTCAAAGAAATAAGAGAGAGAATAGTTAAATTCTAAAGGGAAAAGGAATGAAGACAGAAAAGAAGCAAAGTAAAACCTTTATCAATAACAAACACAAGAGTTTGGAAGTGGAATTATTCTAAATTACAATAAAAATTGCTAGCGTGGATAGAATATGGATGACATGTTATCATATATAATTTTGAAAAAGCATACTAGGAATGAAAGTCATGGTTTAAAACACTATTTGGATTATAACTAGACAGTATAGCTCAGTGGTAAACCATTGGCTTCGCATATGTGAAGCAATTGTGTGAACTCCCAAGCATTACAAAGTACACACACACACACACACACACACACACAAACCACATAAAAACACACAC
The DNA here is from genome assembly GCF_024711535.1 of Dipodomys merriami. Taxonomy (NCBI): domain Eukaryota; kingdom Metazoa; phylum Chordata; class Mammalia; order Rodentia; family Heteromyidae; genus Dipodomys; species Dipodomys merriami. The sequence continues at coordinate 354,506 of NW_027206486.1, forward strand.
ACACACCACATACACACATTTGCAATATTGATATTATCATATTAAACGGAGGAAATTATCACAAACAGTAAAAGTATGTTAATATATGAAATAATAATATTGCTCATAGTATTTAAAAGTTTAGTAGAAAGAAAATAGTCACAATATACTTGGATTTTAATAGATTAAGTAAATTGAAAATTAATAGAAGACATGAGAACTTTTGCAAATAAGTTTTAAATAATAAAAATTTTGAAACATGTGTCCTTTTATTTTAACAAATGATTGATATTACTGGTGTTTTAACTCAAGATTTAGAATATGATAGCGAGGTGCTGTATATAACGCTAAGGATGGCTATGTCCATAATCATTTCACTCTGAATAGTTTTATACTAAGGTCTCATAGTTTCCCAGTCCCTCCCGAATTACAAACTCTATTTACACTTCCCACCATAGCTAGAAAATGGATGTCACAAATCACCATGCCGAGCTCAAAGTTTTTTTTTTTTAATTCAAGTAAAAGTACTTCCAAAAAGTGACCAAGTAATGAAGCCTTTCTTAGTAAAGTATGTGCTTCATGAAAATACTGTAAGTATTTGTTACCTGGACAAATATTTTTATACTATAAGAAAATAAATGTATTTAGATTCACTAACCATATAAAATTAAGAAATTAATTTTTAAATAGCCACATGTTAAATATTATAAAAGCAAAATATATGTGTCTGAATAATTTACATGTGTAAAAATCATGCAAAATTAAATTAACTGATCCTAAACTTTGAAAAAAGAATTACTCTAAAGAAACAAAAGTAAACATTTAAGCTCAAAATTTGAAATTTAGAAAATAAAATGAAGTAGGGGCTGGGAACGTAGCTCAGTTGTAGAGCACTTGCCTTGCAAGCATGAGGCCCTGGGTTCGATTCCTCAGCACCACAAAAGCAAAAAGAAAAAGCCGGAAGTGGCGCTGGGGCTCAAGTGGCTCAAGCGCTAGCCTTGAGCTGAAGAGCTGAGGGACAGGGCTCAGGTCCAGACTTCAGGCCCCACAACCGAACCCCCCCCCCCAAAAAAAAGAAAAGAAAATGAAGTATACTCTTTAGTTGACTTATTTAAGTGTAAACGCTCTGTATATCAATTTTATAATAAAAAATGCTTGAACAAAAAAAGCAAAAGTACCCATTGAACAATGGCAACAGCAAAAGCATCAATAGTTCTTGTTTTGAGTGTACAAAAATATCGTTGGAATATATAACAATGTTCCTTCCCGAAGAAATGTACTCATTACCTCATTTATGTAACTGTAACACCTGTGTACATTACCATTACAATAAAAATAATTTGAAATTAAAAATAAACCAAATAATATACCAATTAAGAATTCTTAGAAGCCATTGGTTAAAAACATTGTAAAAAACTCCCCTAAATATCCAAGGAATATACTTTGATGATACTATTTAAATGCTTCAACTTCAGCAGAAAAGCAAAAAGTTTAAAAACTGTTACAAAGTAAAGTAATAAATTAGAATATATTACTATTAATAATAATCATATGACGAATTTATAGTGGTAGTCAAATATGTAAGAAATGAGGCAACTTGCCATTCATTTGCACTTAATAAGTGAGAAAGAATTTTCTAGGTATTTTTAAATTGTCATAAGTTTAATGAAGAAATTATTCTGTCACATCATATGATAATCAGACAAAGCTGATATTAGAACAAAGAACAGATTTATTAAGGTTTTGGATGTTAATGTATATACTTATTTTGGTTGTGGAAAATGTGGCGATTTCAAATTGGGGTATATTGTTCTTGCAGGCCGGCATCATACCTGTGGTTAATTTTAGGATAGTGGTTCCCTTTCCACAAGAACATGCACCTGCTCTGTCCTTTTAGCCTTCCCATCATCAATGGCATCAGAGTTGCACACCAACTTTTCTAGCTTGCTACCTTGCCTGGCCTGGATCCTCAGTCCTTCCAATCTTAGTTTCTAGATAGTGCAGGATGGTGGAAATGATCCAATTCACCCAGCTATAGATTGAGAAATAAGTCCACTAAATTTTGGCCTGGGTTCTGTCCTCAAGCCTCCTAAGTAGTTAAGAGTACACATGTGATACCCTGGTGCCAAGCAGTAAGAATATTTTTAAAGCAAGTAGACATATATATATATATATATATATATATATATATATATATATATATATATATATATATATATATGACTTAGGCTTGTGAATACCTCAGGAAAATAATAAAAGAGCAGTGAAGCACAGAGGATAGGTAGAATTTTAACTAGCTACTCAGAGGCTGAATAAGCTTCGCTAGCTACTCGGGAGTCTGAGATCTGAAGACCACTGTTCAATCATGAAAATACAAGCGATTATCTAAAAAAAAAAAAAACACAAAAGGATTGTAGCAGTGGCTGAAGTAGTAGACCACTATCCTTGGGCACAGAAGGTGAGGAATAGTTCCCAGGGACTATCAAGCCTCAAGAATGATGAATGCATGCATGAGCATATGCACATGTTCGTGTGCATACTCGTACATGCATGCACACATATACAAACATAAATGAATATTTCAATGTGAAGTTATTTTTTTTTACCTTGCTGTACTTTATTTCCCTGTATTAGTTCACAAATTAACAAAATCAGCTAAGGACCTATTTACATAAAATTCATCATGTTTCTCTAAAATCTATTCTCTTTTTGGAAGCCTGCTTTTATTTGTCCCAAAAGTAAATTATTCAGGAAGTCATTCATCACTCTCAAGTCTATAGTATTAGATGATTGTTTAGGTTCCTCCTAGCAATATGATTTTTCTTTTGAAATCCTGCTTCAAGCTATATATTTCTTTCACTAGAAGAGAAACCTCTGTCAAACAATTAATAATAGCTTATTCTCCTCCTGGCATTCATCTGTAGTTTTATTTTCTTCATATATTTCATGATCTCTCTGTGTATGCCAAAGTCTGCGCTTAGCATGAGTATACCATTCATAGATACTGAAATTGCTTTGGAATAAATAATGTTCCCCCTGACTATCTTGAAAAAGAAGAATTGGTTTCTTAGCACTTTAAGTAAGAACTTGAGGGAAAGAAACAAAAGGATAAGTGAGGAACAACTCAACACATAGATTCAAATGAAACAAAACAACCCAAGACAACAAAAATTAATTCAGTACTCAAGAACCTGCAGGAAATGAAAGATTTTAAAAAAATCAGCTATGACAAGCTTATGAAATTCGTGACTACATGGGAGTGCACTGTTGGGAGGATAGTGGCTAAAGCCCAGACTGAACAGAAAGTTCTGTACACAATGCAATGCACCTGTTATTCTAAATTCCAGGAAGAATAACATCAAGTGCACTGAGACCAAGTTCATACACAAGTAGGAAGCTAGTTTCTAGCTGAAAAATAATCAGGATAACTTAGGGCTGGGGGCATGACAAAGTGGTAAGAACATCCATTTAAGGGGCACAAAACACTCAATCAAATTCTAGTATTAGGGGTAAAAAAGCTATGATTTAAATAATTAGAACAATTGTAATACTTGAGTATTTGAGTGGAGAAAAATCCATTAGTGAGATAGAATGAACCCACGTTCCAATGCTACTTTAGTGATAATATTTAGTGGTACTTGAGACAAAACAGAGTTACCTTGCAAATGAGCATGGATGTACATTTGGGTGATGGAAATACTCTACTTACAGAGGTGTAAATTAGACTTTTTTGGGTAGATTGTAGTTCTTGAACTAAGAGCCTGGGTGATGTCCTTGAGCTTTTTCTCTCAAGGTTACTACTCTAATACTTTGAGCCACAGTTCCAATTCTGATTTTCTGTTGGTTGTTTGGAGATAAGAGGCTCATGGACTTTCCTGCCCAGGATGGCTTCAAACCATGATCGTCAGATCTTATCCTCCTGAGTAACCAGGATTCCAGGCATGAGCCGTCGACATTTTTAATAATTCAGTAAATTGTATAGTTACAGAAGTTATAAATTATCATTGTAACTTGTGTAATATATGTGTATGTATAGATCAATGCATACAGTTAGAAATATATTGATATATTTTTGCATCTACAGTAGATTTATGAAATCATCCTTCATTATAAAATAAAATGGAAGCTTTAGTGTGGTCTTGTTTGTAAACATTTGGGTAAATGCCCAAAAGTGGGATTGCTGGATCATAGGGGAGTTCTATGTGAAGTCTTTTGAGGAACCTCCATACTGCTTTCCAAAGTGGTTGAACAAGTTTACATTCCCACCAACAATGAAGTAACGTTCCTTTCTGTCCACATCTCCTCCAGCATCTGTTGTTGTTAGAGTTCTTGATTTTTGCCGTTTTAACTGGAGTGAGGTGATATCTCAATGTTGTTTTGATTTGCATTTCTTTTATGGCTAGGGATGTTGAACATTTCTTCAGGTGTCTATTGGCCATCCTTCTTTCATCTTCAGAGAAGTTTCTCTTTAAATCTTTAGCCCACTTATTTATTGGGCAGTTGTTTCTTTGAGGATTTGTTATTGGGGGTTTAATTTTTTGAGTTCCAAGTATATTTTAGATATGAGACCCTTGTCCGTTGTATGGCTAGTAAAGATCTTCTCCCAATCCGTGGGCTTTCTGTTGATCTTGCTAGCTATGTCATTTGCCCTGCAGAAGCTCTGCAACTTTATGCAATCCCATTTGTCCAACCTTTCTTTGATTTGTTGTGTTTCCGGGTCTCTATTCAGAAAATTTCGGCCTGAGCCAAGGAGACCTAGGGTTTCTCCTATTCCATTCTGTAATGTTTTCAGAGTGTCTGCTTTGAGTTCAAGGTCTTTGATCCATTTGGAGTTGATTCTGGTGCAGGGTGATATATAAGGATCTAGCGTTAGGTTTCTACATGTAGTTAACCAATTTTGCCAGCACCATTTACTGAAGAGGTTGTCTTTCTTCCATTCTATTGTTTTAGCTCCCTTATCGAAGATTAGATGGCTATAGGTTTGTAGGTTCATTTCTGGGTTTTCAATTCTATTCCATTGGTCCTGAGGTAACACTATAGCTACCAGCACAACTATGTTTATTGCAACATTATTTACCATAGCTAAGATATGGAACCAACCCAGAAGACCCTCAGTAGATGAATGGATCAAGAAAATGTGGTATATATACACAATGGCATTCTATACCTCCATCAGAAAGAATGACATTGCCCCATTTGTTAGGAAATGGAAAAACTTGGAAAAAATTATATTAAGTGAAGGAAGCCAGGCCCAAAGAAACATAGGTCCCATGGTTTCCCTTATTTGTAATATCTAGTATATGTATGAGTCAAGCGGAAAAGGTCAGATAATGTGATGTCAGGAAAATGAACCCTTAGATGTGTATTTTAATGTTTTTTTCTTTCATGCATGTGTTTCTAACGCATTTATAAGATTATCTCTTTGTTGCTTTGTATGTCCCTCCCCCACAGTATAACCCCTGCTTTCACTATATTTGATGTCAGTATAACTTTTGGAGGAGATGGGGAAAAACCAGTAGTTTAAGGATAGAGGTGGACCTGTTGCAACAATGAGAAGTACAAGTTGTCATGTCCAAAACGAGCTTTACAACGTCGGGGGGGGGCAGGGGGGGAAAGGAGGAGGATTAGGATGGGGGGAGGGGGGAGGCTGGGAAGGGATGTGAAGGGTAAACAAAGGAGGAGGCTGCAATGCTTGGTAAGAAATGTACGCATTATCCTGCCCATGTAATTGTAACTCCTCTGTACAGTATGTTCACAAATAAAATAAAATTAAATTAAAAAAAATAAAATTAAAATGGAAACACTTTTAATAAGGAGCAAAACAAAGGGAATTGTTACACGTTACTACTTGTTGAATGGAAGATGAATTGTGAGAATCAGTTTGGGAAAACCATCTCTACTTTAACAAAATGGATAATTGCTATTAATTTCAATCAACTTTGGTGGGGGGGAGTATTGGATGAGGGGGCGAGGGGAGGCTGGGAATGGATGTGAAGGGTAAACAAAGGAGGAGGCTGCAATGCTTGATAAGAAATGTACTCATTATCTTGCCCATGTAATTGTAACTCCTCTGTACAGTATGTTCACAAAAAATAACATAAAATAAAAAAGAAATAAAAAAGAAAAAAAAGTTTAGGGAAAAGTTATATAAAGATCCATTACACTTAAATCATGATTTATTGAATGGAAATTCCCTTGTACAACTAGTTAAGATAATAAAAATATAATTAAAAACAATGGAGACATCTGATCTTAAACTGTGTTCTCTTAAACCATGAGTCAATAAAATAGTTTCCTTCTCAGAAATTTTCTTTGCAGGTATTTTCCTCATAGTGACAGAAAAATGATCAAGGCAATGAATATCAATACATGACATTGCACATCAAAAAGAGACACAATAAAAATCACAGTAAAAATGTTAGAATTCACCACATGATAAAATAACAGTTAGAATGTGCCAAATGCTAATTGATTATTTTTCCAAGTACTTTACCTATGGTATCTAATTTAATCCTCAGAATAATTTCATAAAGTGGAACTACTTACATTTTTAATTCTCAGATGATGATATTGAAGTCTTCAGAGTTGTAATTACTAGTACAATATTGCACACATGGTAAGTGTTAGCCTGAGGTCCATCTCTGACTGTATCAATTAACCTCATTCTATTTTATGACTAAAATTCTAGGAAAAATTCCCAGAATTATTGTGTACACTCATAATATTTCAGTTTATCTTTGTTAGAAAATAGAGAACTGTAATATGAAAACTCGAAGTTCAGAATCAATGCATACCTCCCTGGTGAAAGGAACTGCTAAAGTATAACATTCTTGATTTCTAGGTCAAAATAGCAGAAATCATATTCTATCCCTTCACTCAACACTGCACTGCCTGGGGAGCCTAACTCTGTTTAACACTGTCTTACTGAAAGTATGACCTCCCCAATTCCTGATGGAAACAGACTGCAGGTCTTATGGACCAATCATTTCCACAATGTAGCTCAACAAAATTGTTTACCATTAGAAGTATTTTGATTGCTATTTATACCCAACATTTTGAGACAAAGGTACTACTTTAAAATGCTATTAAAGCAACACTGATATAAAAATCACCTTTGACCCCAGATAAATAATTTACCTTTCATGTAACCAAAAATGCAGTCTGACCTATTATTAATGTTAGGAATGAAAGGATAAAAAATCATAGACAAGAAGGCCTAAGCATGAATTAAAGCCTCTCCAACTTGTGAATACAATTGGTTTAAAAAGACATTAAGGGCTGGGAAGGTGGCTCAGTGGTAGAGCGCTTGCCTTGCGTGCATGAAGCCCTGGGTTCGATTCCTCAGCACCACATAAGCAAAAAGAAAAAAAAAACGCAAGTGGTGCTGTGGCTCAAGTGGAAGACCGCTAGCCTTGAACTGAAGAGCTGAGGCACAGCGCCCAGGCCCAGAGTTCAGGCCCCACTACCAGACTCCCCCACCCCCGAAAAAAGATATCAATACTACTATATTTGTTCAAAATTTCTTATGATACTGAAGATTCAATTGTAAACTGTTAACACTTGAAAATAATTCATTTTCTTGGGAGTAGGAAACATAAAACAAGATTAATCCTAATCATTTTCAAATACATTTATTTATACTACAAATTCACTTTTATAACTACAAAGATTCTAAAAATAACTGAAGCATAGTGTCACGAAGGACATAATTTAACTTCATCATATATATTCAAAGGACTTTGCTAATAGAAAATAAATTTATACTAATAATTAGCTCACCCAATTCACTTCCATTCTTTTATTCTATATCTTTTATTTTCATAAAAAACTGGCTTTTCATAAAATGATGCATAAAAAGCCTATATACCCACTTACATTTTCAGATTTTAACAACGTTTATTTCAGAAATGTCTTTAGCTGTGTAGTCAATGAACTGAAATAACACTAAAATATTCAAAGGGTTTTCAGAAATTGCAAGACTCACTCTGGGATGTTATTTATATTGGAAAGGATATTCAAAAAGCCTTATTTGTTAAAGTTGTGATAGTTACTCCCACAAAAGTACTATTAATGAAGAAACCTTTGTATGTATAATACAACTTCAAATGCATCCACAATCTGGAGGTGACACATGCTTTTTTTTGTTTTTGCAATGTATATCTAACAAACATATCCACAATACTGATTTTCAGTCAATATGATGGGATATTCAAACCTAAAAAATACGGTGTTTATTATCTTAGTGTGAATAGATTCAATCTTACAAAGAAAGTTATTTTCAACAGAAATCTGGGAAGAGTTTATCCACCTTGAGTTTCACAGGAATAACCGGAGAATAATACCTGTTTGGTCAAGTTGGTCAAAATTACTCTATGAGTATATCTTAAAAGTATATCCAATTTAAGAGGTCAAATACATATTTTGTACTGACAGTCATCTTACTGCAATAACTTACTACCTAATTATATGTGTATCTTCTTTCCTAGCATATACTAAGAGCTGAAAGTGATCTCTTTTATCTAACTTAATGGTGTAAATGCTTTGATTATGATGATGTTATTATTTTACAAATAAAATGTACAGAAGGCTGGTTCCACTGAAATGACAGGACGGAACACTGATAAATAACAATATTGCAACATAGCTCTTTTCAGCCTCACTGTCCACATTGGCAAGCAACATTGCAACCGCACACACACACACACACACACACACACACGTGTGCACATGTACACACACATATACATGAATGCCAAATTCAGGGTTTATTGTACATAAAAGTTCAATTAAAATATTAGTGATTATGAAAAATGATAATTTGACTTATTACAAAATAATACATAATCCAATCACCACGGTTGTTACATTTTACCTGTCTCTCCACATGTGACCACTTAATTTATTTTTAGTTCATTCATTCATTCATCATTCACTAGTTTGGTGCCAATACTGGAGCTTGAACTCAAGGCCTGGCTCTGTCCCAGAATTTGTTATGTTTTTGTTTTTGTTTTCTCAATGCTTTTACTGCTTATACTACAGCTCCATTTCTAGCTTTTGCTGGTTACTTTCAAACCAGAATCTAATGGACTTTTTTGTCTGGTTTCAAAGCACAGTCATCAGATTTCGTCTTTCTGATTAGGTAGGATTAAAGACCTGAGCCACCCGTGTGGCTCTTAATTTTTCCTGTACATATGTAGTGCACATACTTAGATAGTAATTTAAAACTGAGAGCATAGAAGCAAGATGTACAGTGATGATATTGTCCTGTCAGAAATTCAAGTTAGTAATGTAAATTTCTTCTTAAGACCATATACAAAAGATACTTAAGAAGAAATCTGATGTTGTGTGTGTATGTGTGTGTGTGTGTGTGTGTGTGTGTGTGTGTGTGTGTGTGTGCTGTTGCAATATGTTCCACATATAAGCACTGTGCAGCGGTGTCCAGCCATTCACAGTTATTGCATGAATATCTGCCTTGAGATACCAACTCATGGGCAATGTCTAGGTGTCCACTCTAGGCTTCGCGATGAAGAGGGATATACTCATCCTCATCCCTAGTATTCATATAAGTGGCCCTTTTGGAAAGTACTCTCCACATTGTAGTAAGCTGCAAGACAAGCACTCTACCACTGAGCCACCTTCCCAGCGCAAGGATTAAGATTCTTGTCTGTAATTTGGTTAAAGCTATGTCTCTTTACGTAGGCGACTAAAAATATATTTACTAATTTCAAGTAAATACATAAATTCTATTTCCATCTCTTTTAAAAAATAAAAAAATTGTTTGCTCTGTAAATTGATTAGAAGCATGGATTTTGTGGCTAGCTATGTCATTTCACATCTGTATCTGCTTTCCTCTTTCTCTTTCATGGTTCTCATAGACAATATGGTTGCTCCATAATTATCCTAATTTATTTTGCTTTTATATTTTTAGTTGCATCATTTCACTTTCTGCTCTGCCATTTCCCAGAACAGCACCACATAAACAGAAAAATCTAGAAGTGGTTCTGTGGCTCAAGTTGTAGAGCGCTTGCCTTGATTTGAAGAGCTAAAGGACAGTGCCCAGGCCCAGAGTTCAGGCCCACAACTAATTTTAAAAAAGAATCTAAATACTTGATAATTCTATTAACAGATCTGACTGAAATCAGTTGAATCACACTTTTCCTGTACAATGAAGGAATAGGTCCCGGCTAGGAAAGCAGCTACAGAAGGCAGGCAGATTGTATCTGTGACAAAACTTTGTGGAAAATGGAATCAAGGATTACTTACTGGTGATTCACTTGCACTTGAAGCATGATTCTGAACTATTGCTTGCTGATTCTGCACTATTGCTTTGATCATTATATTTTCCAAGAAGAAAAAGTGAAATTTAATTGATAGTAAAGGACTACTAATATATTTTGACTTCTCATTAAGCATCTTCAATCATCAAAATCACTTGAAGGCAATAGACAGGCCTATTTTTAGATGAAAACAAGTGTCTTTAAAAAAACAAGAATTTAGGTAGTCATACCAAGGACTTCTATTTTACTATTGCATTATACATTTTTTCTAATGTTGGATACCAACATTAGAAAGCTACTAGAAAGCTCTTAAAGCCCATATCTTGAATAGTGAGTTCTCTTACACTATAACATACTTCCCAAATCATTTACAAAGAAGGCATTGTTTCCTATTTTCTCATTCCTAGAATAAGCTACACATGAAGACACCAAGGGTCCTCATGTTCAGACAAGGAACAAGATGAAAAAGTGAGGAATGGTATCAATTTCAAGAAAAAAAATGGAGTAGGATCCAAGCAAACTTCTTCTTTAGGATGCCAAAATTAATCTGCTTACTATGGTGTGAAGACTACTTTCCAAAAAGGCCACCCAGATGAATACTAGGGATGAGGATGAGTATACCCCTCTTCATATGGAAGCCTAGAGTGGACATTTAGACATTGTCCATGAGTTGGTAGCTCAAGGCAGATATTCATGCAATAACTCTGAATGGCTGACACCCCTGCACAGTGCTTATATGTGGAATAATACCAGAGTGGCAGATACCAATTCCCAAACTAAAGGCCTCTTGTCCGCCTTGCATGTTGCTGCTGGGAATAGAAATCGAAAAGATATTCTGTTGAACCATTATATCAAACCAGGTTTGAAGAACAGATTGGAAGAAACTGCAACCTCCTTCCCCCAGTCCACTGCCAGCCTGCTGAGAGGGACATGCAACCAGGGGTCTAGCTGAGGAAAAGGGCAGGACATACCATGTCTGAGTTCCCCACACAGAGACAGGCAAGACTTTATTGCAGCTAGCCCGGTTGACCCAGAATCCCTTGCAGGAGGCCAAAGATTTGGACAGCTGGACTTGGGCCCCAAAGAAAAGCTTGAACTCAGGTCTCTGGCAGTTTAAGACTCATTGTAGACCCTGATAGGAGGATAAAGACAAAGTCGGTGTGGAGGAGGGGCACCATCCGAGGTCAGAAAGAGGCAGACAGGCACCCAGGAAGGGGACAGAGAAAGATGAGGGACACACACACACACACACACACACACACACACACACACAAATATGGCACTGGTGTCTCACACCTGTCATCCTAGCTATTCAGAAGGCTGAGGTCAAAGCCAGCCAGCACAGAAATGTCTGTGAGGCTCTTATCTCCAATGAACCACCAAATAGCCAGAAATGGAGCTGCAGCTCAAGTGTTAGAGCACTAGCCTTGAGCACAGAAGCATAGGAACTTCACCTAGACCCTGAGTTCAAGGCCCAGGTCTTCTACATCCAAACACACAGACACAGACACACACAGACAAAAGACACACGAACACACAGACACACACAGTGGTAGCCCAAAGCCTCAGCAGTCCCTGAGCACCCTGAATATTCCACCCCAGAGATGATGTCACTATCATCATCAGACCAACTGCAGACAAAAGTCAGAGCCTCTCACATGTCTGCAATGGTTCAGAACACATCATGGCATTTCTACTGTACACATTGTTATGCAGAAAATTCAGCTACCTTTTGTTTGGTTGTAGGTTATGGGGTTTGAACTTTGGGCCTGCCAGAAGGTCCTCAGCTCTTCAGATGAAGGTGTGCGCTCTACTACTGGTGCCACAACACCACATCCAATTTTCTGGTAGTTCAAAGGGGATAAAGTCTTACAGACTTTCCTGCCCAAGCTGGCTTTGAACCGTGATTCTCAGATCTCAGCCTCCTGAGTAAATAGGATGACAGATATGAGCCACTGGCAGCGCCCGGCTACACCCAAATTCTTTTTTTTTCTAGCTCTTTTCTTTCTTTCTTTTTTTATTGTGAAAATACTATGAAGAGGGATTACAATTACATGGGCAAGATAAGGAGTACATTTCTTATCAAGCATTGTAGCCTCCTCAGCAGCCACCTTCTTATACCAAGGGAAAACCCAACTCATAAAGACACAAACCAAATGTAACCCTACACTTCAGAATTAGTCACTAGCATCCAAAAACATCTTCCATGGATGGAGAGCATATAATTGACACTACCATCCCACCCCTGCTCCCATTCACCCACTCCCTGCCTTCCACAGGCCACGACCTCTGGAGTTCTTGGTAAGACACCACCCACCATGCTATGGCTTCACACTGGGGTAAACCTGGGGAGTTATTAGAAATGTCTCTACTGTGAGGCCAGCATCTGGTCTCACAACCTCAACCACCCCAATACTTCACTATCTCTTGCAAGCAAGGAAGGGGTATCTTTCTTTCTTGTTTGGTTTTTTGTTTTTGTTTTTGTTTTTGTTTTTGGTTGAAAGCCTTGAACTCAGGGCTTGGGTACTGTCACTGATGTCTAATTTTCCTAAAGGCCAGTGTTCTGCCACTTGAGCCACAGTGCAACTTCCGGTTGGAGATTGGAGATGAGGCTCTGGAGGGACTTTCTTGCCAGGGCTGGGAAATGAGATCCACTGCATTTCAGACTCCTGAGTGGCCAGGATGACAGATGTGGGATGACAAGTATGAGCCAGGGGCTCATGGCGTAAGGTGTCTAGTCCCTCAGAATTTCCACCTAGTCCTCCTCTAGAAGATACCACCTAGACACCCATCTACCTCCCTCAGAGACAGCAAAGGGAGGCTACAATCTGGGTGTGGCCATGGGGATTAAAGGGCCCACTCCATATCACTAATCCCCTCTAAGCTCCCATCTGCCTCCCCCGGATTGCCTGGTCTTCCAGGGCAGATCAGACCACCTAGAAGTTCTGGGGCCTGCCCAATGTCCCCATGCCCCACCAAAGCGATACCTGAGGACTTACGGGGCCATCTGCTCCATGTCCTGGTGGAAGACCTTGGGAGCCTTGCTGAAAACTGGGTCAGGGGTGCACAGGGCAGGATTGTCCAGCTCTCCTCTGTCAAAGGAGACATAAAGCACGGATGAATCTACTAAGAGCTTCAGGGCATAGCCATCCACCTGTCACCAAGGTCCCTGGGAGAACTCCTTTATGGTGACAGCCCTGGGGCCTGACCTCAGGGCCCCGATACTGTCCCTGACTTTCTTTGTCTCCAGAGGTGTGCTCTTTCAGCTGAGCCACAGTGCCACTTCCAGCTTTTTCTGTGTATGCAGGACTTAGCAATCGAACCCAGGCTTTCCTGTGTGCTAGGTGAGCCCTCTACCTCTAAGACGCAATGCCAGCCCTGGATAGCTGTTCTTTTGTGATCCCTCAGGCCTGTCTTGGGACAGTCTTGCACATCTATACCAAGTCTCTCACCAGCAGCCCTGGCTGGAAATGAACATGCTCTGCTATGTTGTCTCCAAGAAGCCCTTTCTTATCACCTTGGCATAGCTGGAGCCTCTCCGCTGTGCAGGCTGCCAGACTTGTCAAGCTCTGCCTTCCAGCCAGTGTGGGTTGAGAATGCACAAAGGGGAAGGCCTGGATTCCACCACCAGATTTCTGAAGGCCCTGATACACCAAAAAGGGGCAGGTGTTGTATCACACTCCATGAGACGGGCTTGAGGCCTGGGCAATCTGTGGGCAACAAGACAGGATCATTTCTTTGTGTGGGCTTGAACTGAGGATTTGGGAGCTGTCTCTCTGAGTTTTATTGCTCAAGGCTGGTGCTCAACCACTTGAGCAACAGCTCCACTTCTGGCTTTTTGGTGGTTCCATGGAGAGTAGATTTTCATGGGCTTTCCAGCTTATGGCTGGCTTCAAACTGTGATGCTCAGATCTCAGCCTCCCAAGTAGCCAGGATGACAGGCATGAGCCTGAACCCCAGGTGACGAGCACCAAAGTTTTTTTAGTTTTTGTTGGCTCACGTTCATTTCTTATCAACAAGCAAGCCTAAGTTAAAATAATCAGTTACAGGGGATCAAATTCCTCTCCTAGTTCAGTTAATCCAAGGAGATAAAGTGTCTTTGGAAAGGGCTAGTCTGGGTTGCCTTAGGGATGTTTGTGTGTTTGCGTGTGTGTATGTGTGTGAGTGTTGGGGTCCCTACCCTCAGCTCTGTGGTGCCTCATCCTCCCAGCAGGGAGTGCATCCAGGATCTTGACCCCAAGGGAGGTGGATGGGAGAGGGTACCTAAGCTCACATCCAAGCGGATGATCCGAATTCTGTCCTGCAACCTAAGCCTGGACAGATAAAGGAGAGAAGGAGAGGGTTGAGGGAACATCAAAGGTATCCCCTTACATTTGGCTGAATGTACCATCGAGAAAACTGAATACATCTTTCTTGGTAGTCAGCTAGAAGGTGTACAGTGTTCATTTATTTTATGATTGTGTTAGCCCTAGGGCTTGCATTCAGGGCCTGGGTGTTATCCCTTAGCTTCTTTTGTTAAGGCTGAGGCTCTACACTTGAGCCACAGCACCAAATCTGGCTTTTTTCTCTGTGGTTTTGGGGAGGGAGGTGGTTTATGGGAGATAAGAATCTCCTGGACTTTCCTGCCCGGGCTGCTCTGAGTCACAGCCATCAGACCTCAGCCTCCCAAAGAGCCAGGATGATGGGTGGGAGCCATGAGCTCCTGACTGCCACCATCCATTTATAATCACTTCAGCCCAGGGCTGGGCAGCCCACACTACACCTCCTTGTTGGGAGTAGGAAGCAGACATGAGTGGGTTTGATAATTCAACAGCCTACCTATCTTTGAGCATTTTTCTGGGTCAGTTTGATGGTGGCTTCATCCTTATCCACAGCAATGACATGGCTCTGTCACAAGAACAAATGTCCAACGGGAGGTGTTAGGTCTGGGGTCTTTCCTCTGAACCCCGCCACCATAACCAAAACGACACTTCGGAGCAAAGGGTAGTACACACAGAGTGTTTTTATTGTCTTGTAGCCAGGGTCTTGTCAGATAGGTGGGGGTAGAAGTCAGAAGCCCTGGATTGTGCTGGGCAGGGGGACAAAGTGACACCTCCTCATCCACTTTTCTTCAACGGTGTAGCAGAAGAATGTGGGGAAGAAATCATGTGATGGACAATGAATAACCATCACGGTCTAGCCAGGGCACAGAGGGGCTTACTTCAAGGGGCTGGTTCAACAGGCTGAGTAAAACAGCTCCTGACCCATAGCCCACCTCCAGAATGAGAGGGCCACCTTGGGTTCCAGGCACATGGGGATGCTGGACCACCTCCTCTAGCACTCATTCAACCAATTCCTGAGAGAGAAAGAGAGAGGGAGAGAGAGACAGAGACAGACAGACAGACAGACAGACAGAGAGAGTGAGAGAGACAGAGAGAAGAGAGAGAGAGAGAGAGAGAGAGAGAGAGAGAGAGAGAGAGAGAGAGAGAGAGAGAGAGAGAGAGAGAGAGAGAGAGAGAGAGAGAGAGATACAGAGAGAGAGAGAGAGAGCGGGGGAGAGAGAGAGAAAGACAAAGGTCCAGAATTACACTTAAGTCAGGTGCCGGTGGCTCAGACCTTTAATGCTACCTACACAGGAGGCTGAGATGTGAAGATTTTGGTTCATAGCTGGCTCAGGAGGAATATCTGTGAGACGCTTATTCTCAAAGAACCAACAGAAAACCGGAAGTGATGCTGTAGTTCAGGGGGCAGAATACTAGCCTTGTTCTGAAGAGCTCAGGGATAGTATCCAGGCCCAGAATTAAATCCCCACAAATGACAAGAAGTGGACTTCCCACCACAAGAAGTGGACTGAATAAAACCCACTGTTCTAGGAAGCATGGAAGAAATATCAGGCCAAGATTCTTGTCAGCTGGAGGTCATGAGTAGGTCACCTGGCTTCTCCATTACTCATTTTCCCCAGCTGGAAAAATGAATAGAATGAAGGATCCCTTCCTCATGGAGACAGGGTAATGATGAAAGACAGCCATGTTTTGTTTCATAATCGCACACCTGTTGCATGATTAATAACAGACCCCATCTGAGCCCTTCCCGGGCAACTCCCTGTCATATGCTCACAAAATTGTTGAGAACTGTATCTGACACCTGCTCCCTCTGTGCCTGGCTCTGCTCCAGAGATCCCTCTGTATTAATCCCTTATTTATTCACAACTGTCCCATGAGGAGACTGAGGTCCAACGGTCGACATCCAACCCAGAGCTTCACCTGCGGTCAAGAATCAGCTGCCGTGAACTAAGAGTTTGGGACAATCCGTCTAAAATGATGACTGAGCAGGTCGCTAAATGTCTACCACCACCACCCCACACACACACATACACACAAACACTTCTCCACCGTCCTTTGCAGGCAAAGATGTTTTACTTTCTTTCTTTTTGTTGTTTGTGGGGTTTGAACTCTGGGCCTGGGTGCTATCCCTGAGCTCTTCAGCTCAAGTCCAGCACTATACTACTTGAGCCACAGCACCACTTCCAGTTTTCTGTTGCATTATTGGAGAGAAGAGTCTGAGGGTCTTTCCTGCCCAAGCTGGCTTTCACCCATGATCCAAAGATTCAGCTCCTGAGTACTTAGGATGACAACCATGAGCCACTGGCACCCAGCCAAAGATGCTTTTCTATGCCTGTCCTCCTATCCCCTCAAGAGACTGAGTTCTGAGGACTGCAGTTAGATGCAACCCTTGGCATCAAAGTCATTCAGAACTCTTATATCCAATTAAACACCCAAAAACCTTGCAAGTGTAGCTGTGGCTCAAATGGTAGAGGGCTAGCTTTGAGCATGAAAAAGGGATGGGACCCAGGCCCGAGTTTTAAGCTTTTTCTACATAGAACCACCAAAGTAAAGGAAGCAGGTGAGCACATGGGAGCTCAAAGCTCACACATAATACTCAAGACTCACAGAATAGACCCCATCCTGCTCTGAGTCTCTACATTCTATGTCCTAGATCATGGCAGGCTGAGATGGGACTGACCATGCACCAACTCAGGAAATTCAAGTACAATCTCATATTGAGGATCTCGTGACCTCATCAAGGACTCAAGATCTCTCACTGTCCTGCCTTGACAGTGGGCAGTCAAGTGAGATCTAGTTATCCAAACAAAGGATATGGGAATGAATGAATTTCTCAGCCAAGGGATGCAGACTGGAGGGCTCTAGGTCCCTCTATCTCGGGAAGGAGAAAAGTGCGGATCCATCTCAGGAATGTTCCTGGGTTGTTAGTATCCTCTAAGAAACAAGCCTGCTCCCAGCCTAGTGCCTCCTGTTTTCCCACTAGCCTCGAACTTCAGTCGGCGTCTCCCACATCTGCCATCTAGACTAAAGGCTGAGCCAGCAAAGAGACCAACCTCTACCTCTGAGGATGGCAATCATGGGGCCCTAGAGTGCCCCAGAAGTAGTCTGGGGGCAACACAGGTCTGAATCTCGCCCTCATTTCCTGGGTGTCCTCTTCCAGTAGCACGCTTACCTCTGTCTCTGGTCGAGGAATGAACACTGGGGGTGTCATCTTCAGATTGAGCCAGCAAAAGTGCCAGTCCCCAAGGATGTACTGCACAGGTATTCTACAGTGGATGACAGCCAGGTTGTCAACGGTGAACCCAGAGTGCCAGGACTTTATATAGCCATGTTGCTGGGTTGAAGATTCTATTACTGATGGTCTAGGTTGTCAGTTGAGGTCATGGCTCCAATGGCCTGACACAATGGATCTGAGATTGTCCTCCCTCTTCATCTTCCTGCTTATCCCTTGCCATCCCCCTCTTCCCACTCCCTCACCCTATACCTCCCTAGCCCTTGGACAGTTTCTTCTTATCTGACCAGAAAATAAACTCCGTGAGCCAGGGGAGATTGAAACTCTGTGACCCACCCTGAGCCCTAGGAACTACCCGAGGCTTTTTCCATCTGCAGTCAGCGACCACTCAGATTTGGAAGTCATGAAGTTGCTGATGTCATGAATGGGTCAGTGGCTTGGTCCTACACACTAACTTTAGGCTCTGAAACTGTCTCCACAGAGATTGTGAATGGTTGGCTCCCTTGATCCAAGGACTCCAAACCAAGGCTTGCATGCTCCCTTCTTCCTTCCTTTCCTCCTTTTCTCCCTCTATCCTTCCCTCCTCTCTTTCTCTTTCCTTTCTTTGTGTCACTCCTGGGCATAAACTTAGAGCCTGGGTGCTGTCCCTGAGCCTTTTTACTCAAGGCCAACAGACTACAGCTTGAGCTACTCATCCAATTCTGGCATTTCCTTTTTAGTAGTCAGTTGGAGATAAGAGTCTTACAGG